>NC_060174.1:86559032-86917532 GCF_021184085.1 Oncorhynchus gorbuscha
GGATGAATGTGCAAGTTCAGATACTGGGGGGCAAAGGAGCAAGATTAATAAATACAGTATGGGGATGAGGTAGATTGGATGGGCTATTTACAGATGTGCTATGTACAGGTGCCGTGATCTGTGATCTGCTCTGACAGCTGGTGCTTAATGCTAGTGAGAGAGGTAAGAGTCTCCAGCTTCAGAGATGAATAAATAATAAACACATTTCATATACAGTATGCTATCGTAAAACAAATATTATGGTTGTGTTTGTGAAGGTCTTGAGTAACATTAGAATTCAAAAACAATTCAAAGAACACAATAGCATTTTAATTTGTTAATGTTAATATAGGCTATCTGTTTCCATGTGCTCAAGTGTGGAGCGCATGGAACAGTGGTTATTCTTGGAAAAGTTACATTTTGAAATAGAGCTCATCTCTTCAATTTGGTAGTATTTTAATTGTTTTGGAAACCTCAGACTGCTCTTCTGATACTATACTGTATATAAATTAAAACGTCTTACCCTCATGTGACTTAAACAAGTAACTTCTTGGACATTGTCCTCTTAACTTCTTATCAAATTCTAAAAGCATACGTGTTAAATATACTTATTTTGGAAAATTCAAGGACGGAAGGTGGCATGACTTTAAAAATGGCAGAGATATTTACATTTGTAATTCATATTAAGCAAAATAGTGTTAAAACACAAACTCAGATCTCGACGATCAGACATACAAACGAACACTGTCTGGATTATATTTTGGGATTATATTATATTTGGATTATATTTTTGTGTTCCTACTGGAGGGGCCAGGCTCAGGGTCCCTCCCACTGCAACTCGAGGCTGTCAATGGCACTCCTCAGAGTTGCCCGCTTGCACCCATCACAATTCTCTCTAAAATGTTCACCCGCTTTCTCTCTCCCTCTCCCTTTCTCTCCCACTCACCATCTCCCTCTCCCTTCTCCCCCTCTCTCTCTCCCTCTCTCTTTCTCCCTTTCTCTCCCACTCACCATCTCCCTCTCCCTTCTCCCCCTCTCTCTCTCCTTCTCTCCCTCTCCCTTTCTCTCCCACTCACCATCTCCCTCTCCCTTCTCCCCCTCCCTCTCCCTTTCTCTCCCACTCACCATCTCCCTCTCCCTTCTCCCCCTCTCTCTCTCCCTCTCCCTTTCTCTCCCACTCACCATCTCCCTCTCCCCCTCTCTCTCTCCCTCTCTCCCTCTCCCTTTCTATCCCACTCACCATCTCCCTCTCCCTTCTCCCCCTCTCTCTCTCCCTCTCTCTTTCTCCCTTTCTCTCCCACTCACCATCTCCCTCTCCCTTCTCCCCCTCTCTTTCTCCCTCTCTCTCCCTCTCTCTTTCTCCCTTTCTCTCCCTCTCACCATCTCCCTCTCCCTTCTCCCCCTCTCTCCTCTCTCTCTCGTTGCTCCCACAATCTTATCACGATCTGGGGCTGTATCCCGTCCTGTCTGACTCTTTTGTGTTTCCTATTTTCAAACGCTCAGACAAGAAAGCTGGAACTGGGACAGGCGGACGACTCCCTTCTCTTCCATTCACATTCATATATTGTAGAGCAGTAGACTCTTATTTCCTCTAGTGAGGTGTGTCTCACTTCGACCAGAACAGCTCAGGTCCATTGCCACTCCTCAAAATATATTTGTCTTATGCAAAAGCAATATGCGAAAAATTAACTGTCCCCTTGCGCTGTTGCGAGAATGCATTCACAATGACCGCAGTTAGCGGTAAAGTGATATGTTAAAGTTCAGATCGGTGCTCGACTAAACTTTTGTTAGCCTTTGGAGCCGGCGTTGTAAATGCTGAGCACTGATGTTATCATTGCATGGAGTCAGTCGTTTGATCCTATTTCCTGTTATGGCTATTATACAGAAAGGAGGTACATGGATATATTTAGCTCTGATCTCTCCCCTGCCTTTCTTGTATCATGTTGTACCTGATGCAATGAACAGGCAATAGATTTTATTTTTCTGTTGCAATTCCTGCTACCTTAGCTCACCAGTTACTGCAGATTCAATGTTTCTCCTTACTACTGCTTAGGCTTACTTTTAAGCCCCCCAAACAAAACAGACTTTATTATTTTTTTGTCTTGGAGAAACACTGACAAGATACCAATGAGTCCTCTAGATCTGGGACCACATGTACTGACCATCTCAGAATAAGAGTGCTGATCTATGATTAGTTTTGCCTTTGAGGTAAAAATGAATAAGACTACATGGACAGGGAGGGAGACCTGATCCTAGATCAGCACTTCTACTCTGAGACGCTTTTTGACAACGAGCCCTAGTATTTGCAGGCTCCAGTTGATCTATAATTGATGTTGAAACATTCTGTTAAGTGAGTAATGGATGTGACCTATCACTATCGCGAACTGTATTTCCTTTCTCAGTCCAATCGCTAATATGTGCATGACCAGACGATGTCACAAATCATTAATCAACTCTATTATGACATCTCGGTTGCCATACTATTGTGGACTAACTATAACCATTTGATTGTATTAGATTTTCAACTTAGTGCCACATAAAGCCATTTGCAACGGTTAGTAAATGCACGATTGTCTCTCTTTGTTCATAATGACACTCATTGTCAGAAACAGTTGCTAAAGGCCATTTTTGGCATTGCAATTTCAAATCTCCTGATTGTGCATAAACAAGACAACACTTTACAACTGGTGTTTGAGCAGAGCAGCCATGAACTAGAAATACAATCAAAGTCTCTGACAGACCTTTCTCCGCACGGTTGGAACAAACCTAGACCTGGAAAAAACAGGCATTGTGCTCGATTATGCCATCTGATTGGATTAAGTGAAAGACCAAAGGCCTAATGACGATGCTGATTAGTTACACCTTCTACTCACACCAAACAAGTGGGTGTGTCTAAGTAGGCTGTTATCTGCTTTGTCAGACTCATGTAATCTAGTATCGCAATAAAATAATATGAGGTATTTTATTGTTCAAACGGTGGAGACTTTGAAGAATCTAAAATCGGAAATATATTTTGCTTTGTTTAACACTGTTTTAGTTACTAGATGATTCCATATGTGTTATTTCATAGTTTTGATGTCTTCACTATTATTCTACAATGTAGAAAATAGTAAAAAATAAAGAAAAACACTTGAATGAGTAGGCGTATCCAGACTTTTGACTGATACTGTATGTCACTAGTAGTAAACGTATATAATGGGGAATTGATAAAAAGAGTAGTTCAAGACATATCGAAAGGGAGGATGAATACAATTGAAAGAACCTGAATTTATCTAATTTTCTACTGTATTTATTTGTCTGCTTTATGTATACTGAACAAAAATATAAACACAACATGTAAAGTGTTGGTCCCATGTTTCATGAGCTGAAATAAAATATCCCTGAAATGTTCCATACACAAAAAGCTTGTTTCGCTCAAATGTTATGCACAAATTTGTTTACACCCCAGTTAGTGAGCATTTCTCCTCTGTCAAGATAATCCATCCACCCGACAGGTGTGGCATATCAAGAAGCTGATTAAACAGCATGATCATTACACAGGTGCACCTTGTGCTGAGGACAATAAAAGGCCACTTTGAAATGTGCAGTTTTGTCACGCAATACATTACCACAGATGTCTTAAGTTTTGAGGAAGCTTGCAATTGGCATGCTGACTGCAGGAATGTCCACCAGAGCTGTTTCCAGAGAATTGAATGTTAATTTCTCTACCATATGCCGCCTCCAACGTTGTTTTAGAGAATTTGGCAGTACGCCCAACCGACCTCACAACCACAGACCACGTGTAACCACGCCAGCCCAGGATCTTCACATCCAGCTTCATCACCTGCAGGATTGTCTGAGACCAGCCATCCGGACAGAGCATGAAACTGAGGGGTATTTCTGTCTGTAATAAAGCCCTTTTGAGGGAAAAACTAATTCCGATTGGCTGGGCCTGGCTCCCAAGTGGGTGGGCCCATGCCCAACAATGGCTGTGTTCTTCTGCCCATTCATGTGAAATCCATAGATTAGGGCCTAATTCATTCATTTCAATTGACTGATTTCCTTACACGAACTATAACTGGAAATTGTTTCAAGCTGCGATTTTTTTGCAAGCTGCGATGTTCAGTGTAAATTTCTAACGGATATTTTCAATTCTGTCACATATGGAACCACAGTCATTAGGTGCGCTGTTTAGAATAGAGTTTTCCCGCGAATGACATTTTGGCAAGTGTTTGAAAATGAGGAGTTACATATTCTGATTAATTATCATAATCTAAATGTGATTTCTGTCATTCTGAGCACAGTGGATGTACACCCTAATGGATTATGCACCTAAAAGATGTTTATTAAATGGCCAGTGAATTCAAATCTTCCTGGTCCCGTTGTCCGGTGACACACCCCAATGAGTTGGAAGCAATGGGTCAGCCGCAGTGCAGCATTCCTGCACGATTATAGACGTTAATGCACTGAACACTTACTGAGAATAACGTTTACTTATGCAGGAACACAGTGACAAACTTAACTTGCACATGCTGTAGACATACTGCACTGTAAATAATTATGACACATTGTTCCAATGATGTTGCACATAATAAAGTGGACCTCAACATGGCCGACTCGTCATAATTAGAAAGATAAACCCCATTTACTGGTATCTTTCCCAAATCGTCTTTTTGCTTTTAACTTTTAACATTATTCCTGTGTATATAGATGTGAAGGAACAGTCTCTTATGGACGTTATGCGCTCTGCCGGCTGATTATATTTCTCCACGAGCGCAGATGCGTATAGATCAGAGGCAGTAGCGGCAAGCAAATCTATCAAAGCCCCCGCGGGGTAGATGCCACTTAGAAATGTAATACATTTTTGATAAACTGGCTATAAGGAGACTGGAATGGGGGTGTACTGCACTTTTATAGAAAATCTATTATAGCCTCAACTCAAGACTAAGGTGCTCAGCGGCTTCAGGAGGTGACATTTAGATATTACTAAATTGCCATTTACACAGCAAATAAATGGCTATATGGAAGGACCTTGCTCACTACCATCCGCACGAGGGACAGATTAATAAATAAATAAAAATGCCCCCTGAACACAGCTCCAAAATGTATGTGTATCGATATTTTGCCATATTTTTGCTTTTAAAAAGCTTTTGCAAATGTGATTAAAGGTCAAAGCTCGCTCTCGTTCTATCTGTATGTCTCCATTTTTAGCCTTTCCCATCTACTTTATCCCTCCCATTATCGCGCGTTCTTTTTGGTTCTATTCCCAAAGCATTATTCCTACCAAATCATTCTTTCAGCTTCCCCTATTCTTGCCCTCCCTCTTTGTATTGTTTCCCTCCTTTTCTTCTGTTCCCTCCATCTCCTTCTCTATCTTTATGTCAGTCAGAAAGGCAAAGAAAGAGCTTTTCCGCTTGACATGCAGCGTTTTGTGCTGGCCCTGTCCTAAGGGCAGACCGTTGTCCTTTTGGTAGTCAGGGGCAACAGTAGTTATTGTCATCTCTAATGTCATCTCTAATGCGGACCCACTCCTGTTTGGAAAAGTCCACAGATACCAAGACACTTAGTCATCTAGAATACTCCCTACCTCTATCTTTCCTGCTCTCTCTTCATACAACTCTCTAGCATTCTCTCTGGCTCCCTCTCTCTCCTACTCTCCCCTCTCTTTCTCCATCCCTTGCGTGCCTTCCCTCCCTCCCCTTACTTCTTCGCTCCCTTTCTCTTTCAGCTTAAATACAGTATATGACTAATGATGTACCAAAACGAGCCGTCAGAGAATTACAGTCAGCTCAACCCAGCAACGTAAATAGACACTCGTAAAGCAGCGTTTGGGAGACAGAAAAAGCCATTAATAAAATGTACCCCCGCTAATAAAACGGAAATGAATTAGGAGACCGAGGTGCCACCGCCTGTTAATTGATGAAAAGCTAGAGACGGCAACCAATTCATTTCACCCCCTCCAAACATAAAAACGACAACAACAAAAACGCTTTTGTCAATACTTAAATTGCATAAACACCATCTGGTAAACTGATTTTGGGATTGAACAAATGAATTGCCCTTGCCTGCACAAGCACTTGCAAGATAGAGTTGTCCATTTCTCTTGATTCTTTCCAGCAGCATAAAGCAGAGACAGAGAGGGATGGCTCGCCGGCAGAGGATGGGCTAATTCACTAAAGGTCAATTGCATTACAATGGGGGAAAACAACAACTGCAGTTGTGTGATACACCACTCATTGAGCGCATCCCGCTGAATTTATTAGGCTTAACAACATGCAAACACAGAAATGCACCCAATACGTCTTTTTTATGTAGAGGTATATTGTTATTTGAGGCAATGTTTGCGCTCCATGATGGCTCCAAGGAGATGGAACTCATAAAGCAGGCTGGGGAAGGTAATCAGCTAGCTAGGCCTGAATCACCTACGTCCTACAACAATGAAGCTTGGTGTGCGTGTGCGCATCAACAGAAGATGATTCTTACACCTTGATTTGAATGGACATTCTCTGATAATTGATGTCAATTAAGCAAGATCATTGATGTCAAGTTAATTTAAATATAGAATGTTGGGAAGTTTATGATTAATATAATCTGTGGCCAAAGCAATGTCATTCTGTAGTGATTGCTGTAACCACCCACTAACAGAATAAGAATGGGCTATACAGTGCTGTCGGAAAGTATTCAGACCCCTTGACTTTTTCTACATTTTGTTACGTTACAGCCTTATTCTAAAATATTTTTTTCTTCTCAGCAATCTACACACAATACCCCATAATGACAAAGCGAAAACCAGTTTTTAAAATGTTTTGCACATGTATTAAAACTAAAAAACAGAAATATCTTATTTACATAAGTATTCAGACCCTTTGCTATGAGACTCAAAATTGAGCTCAGTTGCATCCTGTTTCCATTGATCATCCTTAAGATGTTTCTACAACTTGATTGGTCAATTCAATTGATTGGACATTATTTGGAAAGGCACACACCTGTCTATATAAGGTCCCACAGTTGACAGTTCATGTCAAAGTGAAAACCAAGCCATGAGGTCGAAGGAATTGTCCAAGCTCCGAGACAGGATTGAGTCAAGGCACTGATCTGGGTAAAGGTACCAAAAACAATGTCTGCAGCATTGAAGATCCCCAAGAACACAGTGGCCTCCATCATTCTTAAATGGAAGAAGTCTGGAACCTCCAACACTCTTCCTAGGGCTGGCCGCTCGGCCAAACTGAGCAATCGGGGAGAAGGGCCTTGGTCAGGGAGGTGAACAAGACCCCCGATGGTCACACTGACAGAGCACCATAGTTCCTCTGTGGAGATGGGAGAAACTTCCATAAGGACAACCATCTCTGTAGCACTCCACCAATCAGGCCTTTATGGTAGAGTGGCCAGACGGAAGCCACTCCTAAGTAAAAGTCTCATGACATTCCGCTTGGAGTTTGCGAAAAGGCACCTAAAGACTGACCATGAGAAACAAGATTCTCTGGTCTGATGAAACCAAGATTGAACTCTTTGGCCTGAATGCCAAGCGTCACTTCTGGAGGAAATGTCCTTGAGTGGCCCAGCCAGAGCCCTGACCTCAACCCCATTGAACACCATTGGGATGATTTGGAACACCAACTGGGAGCCAGGCCTAATTGCCCAACATCAGTGCCCGACCTCACTAATGTTGTTGTGGCTGAATGGAAGCAAGTCCACGCAGCAATGTTCTAACATCTAGTGGAAAGCCTTCCCAGAAGATTGGAGGCTGTTATAGCAGAAAAGAGGGGACCAACTCCATATTAATGCTCATGTTTTTGGAATGAGATGTTCGAGAAGCAGGTGTCCACATACTTTTGGTAATGTAGTGTTTATCCAGAGGGTCATATCTTAATGAATTACATCGAAATGTGAGGCAGAACTGATACAGAAGTGCACCGAGAAAGCTCTGAACATAAAAAAATATTAGCTTGAGATGGTCATCATGAACTAATTGGAGGGGCTTTGCCTTCTCAGTTCTTCCTTGCAGCTGACCATGTCTGTATCTTTCCTTAGATAATGTACTCCACTAAAGATTTGTATTTTTACCAGTTATGTAGTGTTAAAAAATAGTTTAAACGCTGATTACCATTCGCAGTGAGTAAAGTAATGCTTTCAATAATTGTTTTCGCAAAAGGTGGGTAAACATTTTACCCCTAATGTACTCTCTTAAATTTCAGACTTGATTTGCCCTCACGAAAAATGGAACAGCCCCTACAAAAATGTCAGATAATTATAATCCACATAATAATTCACGTTTCCTGTTGCTGCAGGATTATTTGCAATCTTAATGTGTGTTTACCCTCCACTACACCACTGATTTTGACTCTTATCAAACCCATATCAAGCCTCCTTGACTAAAAAGTATGATTTAACTGTGGGCATTTTACTTCTACAGTGCAGACACTGGTTCCAGTGGGGATTCTCTCATATGTACTGTCAACCAGAATAGGCTTTGCAGAGGTTGTGGTGCAGTGGTATTATCAGTAGCCCATTGTCACGTCTGCTGATGTTAGCTGCTGATGTCAGCAAGGACGCTCCTGCCTCAGGTGACCTGCGACACAAGGCAAGAGAAAGAAAGGGAGAAGGAGGAGGAGGTCCGAACCATGGGCTGGCGATAGCTCATCAGTAGACATATTGACCGGCTGGTGCGGCAGTCACAGCCAAGTAATGGGGTTAGCAGACATCCAGGGGCCACCAATGATTGAGGGTTGCAGAGACAGATGCTTTATTTGAATGAGCAGCGATATATTACTACCGCATAGCAGGCTAGTGTAGCACACATAACCAGGACACATCCCTAGCGGAGCCCTTTGAGAAGCCCCTCCAGCTGTTTTAAGAGGACTGCTTAGAGCCCGTCTTTCCCGAAAAGATTTTACTAGACCTCAAACAGAGGTTGTGATGTCGAACGATTGTCTTAAAATGTAGAACGATTTGACTGTGCCAGACGTTTGATTCTCTTTTCTTCATGCCTACTTGTTTCAGGACACTGTCATTGAACCGCTCCGTCGTTCTCTTCCCTCCGTCCTGAGGACACGCAGTCTGCTCCTCTTTGATAACTCATTCTACTTTCAAGCGTACCAGAGGTGATCTGGCCTACAATCAGCCAAATAAAGGAAGCGCTAGGAGCGCTCCGTGTAGGAGTAGCAGCTGCAAAGAAGCTAGTAAAAAAAGCGAGCAGTGAAGTGGCCACTTTTTAAAAGGTCAGAATACATTTTAAAGAGCAAGCCAAGGAGGTGAAACAGTGGTAGTGTCCGAAATCTTGCTTGCCTACTACTTACTTAAACTGCATACTGTCTACTAATCGTACTACAGACTATTAAACAACACATATCAGCATACTAGGCTCATCCTACTAAGAATGCGTAGTCTGACGCTCAATTACGTTGATTGCCGTCATTCGTTAATTTTGGTGCAGCTCGTCCCCTCTGCTGATTATCAGCTGTTGTCAAACACGTCTCAAAAGACGATTCTTATCCTCAATAGTGTGTAGCGAATTCTACTACATGAAAAGCTTAAATTAGTATGACATCCTGGCATTTGAAGCATACTCAAAATTTCACATAATATCATTTTTTGCATACCCAAAATGCCTACTATTTAGAACGCAAGTACGGGTATTCGGACACAGCCAGTGGCTTAGCTGAGAAGCTCCTCAAGTGATTATGCTAAAGAGCTGTCATCCTAACTGGAGGCCTGTGGTATTACTTAACACAGACTACAATGTGTTTCTTCTGGAGGGCCATAAGAATAGTCTCTGATAGGGACTTTATCTGGTCTTGCCTTCTGAGATCTCTCCCCGTTCCCTGTTCCTTTGGCAATAAATACGAGGGAGGCGAAGCGTTAACTTTCGTGTCCCTGACGGTTTGATATGTAGAATCTTGGCACAGCGCAATGATGCAACATGAGAGGTAGTGAGAAGAGTGGTATGGAAAGTGAGAACACCTCCCTCCACTCACTCTTGTGTCTACAGTAGATAAGAAAGGGAAACAGAGTCAACATGGGTGGTCTGTTTACATATACCTCTGGAAATGCATCCAGCCCCGACTTAACCATGACTGAGATGGTGTGAAACCTGTCCGAATTAGATATGTTTGATACATATATTGTTGTTATGTTACCAATATTGACACATTGACCTTGTTCACATGATTTATGATGCGCCAGATAGTATCTGTGTTTGTTGACAGGTTTCTCAACAACAAATCTAACATTGGTTGGGTACAGGCCTGCTTTGATAAACAGTGAGAAACCATGTTACTTGACAGGCTGCTTTGATTGGCAAGCAGACATCTCCATGCATTTCTAAAAGCAGCCGAGTCCTCCGTGTTTCATCCCAGGATGTCCCAAATAGCCCTATTTTCGCTATATAATTCACTACTACAGTGCCTTCAGAAATGTAAAATTGATTGAATTTAGATTTTGTGCCACTGATCTACACACAATAGCCCACAATGTCAAAGCAGATTTTTTTGTGAGAATTTTTTACAAATTAAAAATTAAAAGCTGAAATGTCTTTACTCAATAAGTATTCAACCCCTTCGTTATGGCAAGCCTAAATTAGTTCAGGAGTAAACATTTGCTTAACAAGTCACATAATACATTGCATGGACTCACTCTGTGTGCAATAGTGGTTAACATTATTATTTTTTGTAATTTCCCCCATCTCTGTACCCCACACATACAATTATCTGTAAGGTACCTCAAGTAGTGCATTTTAAGCACAAGACTAAAGATGTTTCCAATGCCTCGCAAAGAAGGACATCTATTGGTAGATGGGTAAAGATAAAAATAAACAGACACAAAGATACAGGCGTCCTTCCTAACTCAGTTGCCGGAGAGAAAGGAAACCGCTCAGGGATTTCACCATCAGGCCAATGGTGACTTTAAAACAGTTACAGAGTTTAATGGCTGTGATGAGAGAAAACTGAGGATGGATCAACAACATTATAGTACTCCACAATACTAACCTAAATGACAGAGTCAAAAGAAGAAAGTTTTACAGAATAAAAATATTCCAAAACATGCATTCTGTTTGCAATAAGGCACTAAAGTAATACTGCAAAACATGTGGGAAAGAAATTAACATTTTGTCCTGAATACGAAGCATTATGTTTGGGGAAAATCCAACACAACACTGAGTACCACTCTTCATATTTTCAAGCATGATGGTGGCTGCATCGTGTTATGGATATGCTCGTCATCAGCAACGCAGAGGGAGTTTTTTTAGGCTAAAAATAAATGCAATAGAGCTAAGCACAGGCAAAATCCTAGAGGAAAACCTATTTCAGTCTGCTTTCCAACAGACGCTGGGAGACAAGTTTAAAAAATGAAGGTCAAATATACACTGGAGTTGCTTACCAAGACGACTTTGAATGTTCCTGAGTGGCCTATTTAAAGTGACTTAAATCATCTTGAAAATCTCTGGCAAGACTTGGAAATAGTCTAGCAATGATCAACAACCAACTTGACAAAGCTTAAAAACAATATAATTTATTTTTAAAGGCAAATATTGAACTTTCCAGGTGTGCAAAGCTCTTACCTAAAAAGACTCAGCTGTAGTCACTTCCAAAGGTGATTTTAACATGTATTGACGCAGGGGGTTGAATACTTATCTAACTAAGATACACTGCATGGCTAAAAGTATGTGGACACCTGATCATTGAACATCTCAAAATCATGGCCATTAATATAGAGTTGGTCCCCCTTTAGCTGCTATTACAGCCTCCACTCTTCTGTGAATGCTTTCCACTAGATGTTGAAACATTGCTGCGGGGACTTGCTTCCATTCAGCCACAAGAGCATTAGTGAGGTCGGAAACTGAAGTTGCCGTTCCAATTCATCACAAAGGTGTTTGATGGGGGTGAGGTCAGGGCTTTGTGCAGGCCAGTCAAGTTCTTCCACACCGATCTCGCCAAACCATTTCTGTATGGACCATGTTTTGTGCACAGGCGCATTGTCATGCTGAAACAGGAAAGTGTTGCCACAAAGTTGGAATCACAAAATCATCTAGAATGTAATTGTAAGCTGGAGCATTAAGATTTCCCTTCACTGGAACTAAGGGGCCGAGCCCGAACCATGAAAATCATCCCCAGGCCATTATTTCTCCTCCACCAAACTTTACAGTTCGCACTATGCATTTGGGCAGGTAGCGTTCTCCTGGCATCCGCCAAACCCAGATTCATCCATCATACTGCCAGATGATGAAGTGTGATTCGACACTCCAGAGTCCAATGGCAGCGGTCTTTACACCACTCCAGCCGACGCTAGGCATGGTGATCTTAGGCTTGTGTGCGTGCGGGTGCTCGACCATGAAAATCCATTTCATTAAGCTCCCGACGAGCAGTTATTGTGCTGACATTGTTTCCAGAGGCAGTTTGGAACTCGATAGTGAGTGTTGCAACCGAAGACAGATCATTTTTATACGCTATGCGCTTCAGCACTCTGCATTCCCATTCTGTGAGCTTGTGTGGCCTACCACTTCGCGGCTGATCAATTGTTGCTTATAGATGTTTCCTTCCACTTCACAATAAAAGCACTTACAGTTGACCGGGTCAGCTCTAGCAGTGCAGAAATTGAACGAACTGACTTGTTGGAAAGGTGGCATCCCATATTGGGTGCCACGTTGAAAGTCAACAGATCTTCAGTATGGGACATTCTACTGCCAATGTTTGTTTATGGAGATTGCATGGCTGTGTGCTCGATTTTATACACCTGTCAGCAACGGGTGTGGCTGAAATTGCTGAATCCACAAATTTGATGGGGTGTCCGCATACCCCCTGGCCATGTAGTGCATATTAGTGTTTTTTCAGTTATTTTTCCTTGATAAATAAAAATCTTCCACTTTGACAAAATATTGTGTAGATAAAGAAATACTATTAAATCCAGTTTAATTCAAATTTGCAACAACACAAAGCATTGGGAAAAAGTCATTGGGTATGAATACTTTCCGAAGGGAATATTTATAGTGCCATTTGGGACTCAATCGCAGTCAGTCCCCCTGTTCCCATCTCCCCCTACAGCGATACGGTGGAGCGCAGTCAAATTGTATCTCCTTTGTTTCCTACAATTTTTGATAAACACAGAGGAAACTGATAAAACTGTACCCAAAATCATCAAAAGACCACAATCGGATTACAACTAGATGTTGGTTTAATCTCCCTGGAGAGGGAGCAGAATATGGAGTTACACCACACTCTTGCAGCGATTGACATTGCATAACAAGCTTTACAGTTTCCTGCACCTCGAGGTCTGATGAAGTAAAAGTCTGGTAAAGGGAAAACAACCTTTGCTTGTGTCCCCACAACTGCACTGCATGGGGACAATGACAAAGATCTTCCATGCATTAGACTCATTTGCGATAGTACATTGTGAATTTAAATGTGTACAGGCAACGGCAAAACTAATGGCTTTTTTTATTGATCCATCATGGTTATTTATAGTTGAAAGGATAAATTAAATAAACAGCAAATTCTGATTTATTGGCTGCAGAGATAGAACAGTGCTTGTTTTATCACCTAATGTCCTCTGCAAATTCATTGGAATACTCTTGATCATGAAAATATAATATTTGTCACTGAAATATTAAAAACGGGTGAAGGTTTTCATATGCAGTGCTTTAGACTGCGAAAAATTGATATTTTCTCTCCTCTAAGGAACCAAAAAAAAATGTATTGCCTAACTCAAAGGTCCAATTGGTAGTATGCATGCCCTGTAACATTGCAGTTTGTCACATCAAGGTTAGTATGATTGCTGTGGACAAAGGTTGTTTCAGCTGTTGTAATTTATTGAGATTCCCAAAGTCATGTCATATCAATCGAAATATGCACAGCCATACCATAATATGTGAAATGTTTTCCCCCAACGCCCCAGAATCACACATGTCCACACTGGCCTCCAACATAATGCAGGAGTGTGTGTGTGCAGTTGTATTCTATTGATGAGCTGTCTGTGTACCACGCAAACGCTTTGGCGTTCCCCTCACGGTGTGACGTACGATGTGTTTGTGTTGTGCTTTATCTTTGTGCTACCTTGATTCTCTTTGATTTCCCTCAAGCCTCATGTCTTAGTCCTTGTCGTGTACTGGTTCTCTAAATGCTTGCTTATGGGTTCCATTTGTTTTCTCCCTCCCTCCCGCCCCCATTTCCTCTTTTTTTGCATGCCACCTGTTCCCTCCCTCCACCACCACCACTGCTCCTCCGCTTCGCTCCTCTCCTTCGCCCTCGTGTGCTCAGATACTACGCCCAGCGCTGAAACCGCAGCTCACGGTTGGTTTCTCTTCCCTCTTTTTCTTCTGCCCACCACAGCATGCCCCACCACAGCATGGCACCTGATTACCAGCGCTGTTTTAATGTCTTGCTCTCCTTTGATTACTCTACTGTACTCTCTGCCACTACATGAAAAGATGACTTGCTATGGTTTCATTTGTCTGTCTCTGCTTGTTTGTCTATGTGTTTTTCTGTCTGTTTTTACATCTATTGCTCAATCCCAAAACATCACCGAGTGTAACGGCGTTCGTCTGTTGAAAGAAGAGAGTCGGACCGAAATGCAGCGTGTAGGTTACTCATGACTTTAATGAAAGAATCGCGGTACATGAAATAACTGAAACTAAATACAAAAACAACAGAACGGAACGTGAAACTAATTACAGCCTATCTGGTGAATACTACACAAAGACAGGAACAATCACCCATGAATTACAAAGCGAAACTAAGGCTGCCTAAATATGGTTCCCAATCCAAGACAACGAGAATCACCTGACTGATTAGGAATCGCCTCAGGCAGCCAAGCCTATACCACACCCCTAATCAGCCGCGATCCCAAATAATACAAACCCCAATACGAAAACAACATATAAACCCATGTCACACCCTGGCCTACCCAAACATATAACAAAAACACAAAATACAATGACCAAGGCGTGACACCGAGCCCCTACACACAGATCTGAAAGAATCAGAAAGATATAGCCAATATGGTATTAGCTCCATCTTGCCCTTTGATAGGCTAGGTGGAATTTTGACAGCATTGCTGATACATATTATGTCGACCCAATTCCCCTATAAGAGAGAAGTTAGGGGTCAATTTGGGGTTGGGCATTTGTATGACAAGCCTGCTGGTCCGTTTAGCCAGTTTGTGCTTTTAGATAACTCCTCTATGTGTTCGTAGCTTGCAATGCCAAACCTGTATGCCATGACAACGAGAGAAGAGTTAGCTGCAGCACATACAGAATGGGACCAGGCTATCGTATGACTATCCATCCTTTTTTCTGTCTGTCTTCCTGTGCTTCCGTCTGTCTTTCTGGCCATCAGTGTTAGAAACCCTTGCTGGTTCACCTTAAATCCAAAATCACCCCATTTGGGTTTCTTTAATCAAAATGCCCACTCAAAATCTCCATGAGGGTGCATTCTTCCTTGTTGAAGTATGCCTTAAGTGTCCTCATTTTGCACCCAAAATGAATAAATAATAACCCGCCTCAAATCATTTTTTCATTAATTTAAATTATGTCTAAATGGCTGGTTTCTTAAGGTGATACATCACAAACCTTTAGCTACCACTCAGGTACTCAGACAGCGTAGTTCAGTTTGCCAGACAATTACTACTTTGTTTCCATCAACATAAGGTACAAGCAGCAAACTATTCACAGAGCTCAGATGGCAAGACAATTTTGTATTCGGCAAAAAATACGCTTAATACTGGTGTTTTTTGGAAGAAAGCTACCGTTATAACCCTCGGAGCGCATATGAATTATACATAGGGATGTACAACCTCAAATTCATGTATTTTTAGGCACCTGTGTTGATACATCTCTCCTGTGATTATGTAGGCTAATATCTACGTAGGCTAATATGTTAATTAAACCCTTGGCCTTCATCACATTCTATCAGCTAATCCCCATTGGCTCAGAACACGAGCTGTTGCTGCAGAGTTCTGACAAACTAACCAATATTAACGGACACCAGCTACATTTCTGTGGTCTGAAGGGATAGGTCCATTCTCTGAATTGTATTTATATTTTTTATTTATGTTACCTTTATTTAACTAGGCAAGTCAGTTAAGAACAAATTCTTATTTTCAATGACGGCCTAGGTACAGTGGGCTAACTACCTGTTAAGGGGCAGAACAACAGATTTGTATCTTGTCAGCTTGGGGATTTGAACTTGCAACCTTTTGGTAACTTGTCCAAAGCTCTAACCACTAGACTACCCTGCCTCCCCAAAGGGATGTACAACCTCAAGTTCAATATGATTGAAATGGCACCCACACTGTATTCAAGATTATGCTCAGGTTATGTAAATTAGGGTTTAATCATATGTGAAAGCGAACGTTTTTAGATAATTCATATCAAACTCAACCGTTAAAAGTATTTACTAAAATAAACTGAAGTAAAATATATATTTTAAAAATTAACAACAAATAATTAAGGAGCAACAATAAAATAACAGTAGCGAGGCTATATACAGGGGGTACCGGTACAGAGTCAATGTGCGGGGGCACCGGTTAGACAATGTAATTGAGGTAATATACACGTAATGTTAGCTAGCTAGCCAGACATCTAATGTCAGCTAACATTAGCTAGCTAACAGCAAGCTTTAACTTGGGGTCTTTTGTTTAGACATGCCACTTTGACATTAGCTAGCTAGCTAAAGAATGAACTGTTCTGCCTGCGGCTATGGAACCCTGACCTGTTCACCGGACATGCTACCTGTCCCAGACCTGCAGTTTTCAACTCTCTAGAGACAGCAGGAGCGGTAGAGATACTCTTAATGATTGGCTATGAAAAGCCAACTGACATTTACTCCTGAGGTGCTGACTTGTTGCACCCTCGATAACTACTGTGATTATTATTATTTGACCCTGCTGGTCATTTATGAACATTTGAACATATTGGCCATGTTCTGTTATAATATCCACCCGGCACAGCCAGAAGAGGACTGGCCACCCCTCATAGCCTGGTTCCTCTCTAGGTTTCTTCCTAGGTTTTGGCCTTTCTAGGGAGTTTTTCCTAGCCACCGTGTTTCTACACCTGCATTGCTTGCTGTTTGGGGTTTAGGCTGGGTTTCTATGCAGCACTTTGAGATATCAGCTGATGTAAGAAGGGCTATATAAATACATTTGATTTGATTTGAACTATAATCCCAATCCATAGAGTACTAGCAATACAAACCAATTGTCATTGCTAGCTAAAGTTAACCAAATAGGTTCAATGTTAGCTAGCAAGCCATTCAGCGAACTTCAGCTAGCTAGCTAACAGCAAGCTTACATTTGCAATGAAAACTACTTCCTGACAAAATTAGAAACGTATAATATCTAAAACTGTAGCTGGCTTCATGGCAGACTGCAACCCCTTTCATTAAATAAGACATCCTGTGTCATTTGCGTTTAGTTTGCACAGAAATTCCACTGATTTCAAAACTCGGTCAACTTCTTCCGTGACAAAAACACTGTTGATCGCTGTTTCTTCCCCATCACTGTCATCAGAAGACTACAATGTCTTCTTCTTCAAAAAATATATATTTTTTAACCTAAATCAGTAACTTCCTCAACGTCTGATTCATTTTCAGAGTCGGAGAGAGTCAGCATGGCACGATCGTCCTCCAGAAAGTAGTCCATCACAACGGATAATATTTGCAGTTCTCCATGGCTAACGTTATATCTTTTGAAAAAACTGCAGTAGAATGGATTATTTACGTAAAACGAGCAGCTCATTTTATAGACACGATGCTACACCGCAGAACAATCTGAAACTCATAATCTCTACATGTCCAGCCCACTCATTATCTCAGTTAATCATGGTTAGCGGGAAAACCAACTAGGCTCGTAATTTAACAATTTTATTCGTATTTACAGATGTGCCTTAATAACAAACTTTTATGCCATGAAGATTCACTTGTTCGAGAAGGCATTTCTGCCAAACAATGCATTTAGATTTTTTTTAATTGGTTACGTCCAAATGGCTCTCCTGTGAAGTCATGACTTGCGACATTACGCCTATTTTCCTGAAACGGGTCGCAAATGGTAGTCCCACAAAAGCGCAAACCAGATTAAATGGTGTATCGCTGCAGAATGCTGGAGTAGCCATGCTGGTTAAGTGTGCCTTGAATTCTAAATAAATCATGACAGTGTCACCAGCAAAGCACCCCCACCCTATCACACCACCTCCTCCATGCTTTACGGTGGGAACCATCCGTTCCCCGACTCTGCGTCTCACAAAGACACAGTGGTTGGAACCAAAAATCGCAAGTTTGGACTCATCAGACCAAAGGACAGATTTCCACCGGCCTAATGTCCTTTGCTTGTGTTTCTTGGCCCAAGCAAGTCTCTTCTTATTGGTGTCGTTTTAGTAGTGGTTTCTTTGAAGCAGTTTGACCATGAAGGCCTGATTCACACAGTCTCCTCTGAATAGTTGATGTTGAGATGTCTATTACTTGAACTCTGTGAAGCATTTATTTTGGCTGCAATCTGAGGTGCAGTTTGTTAACTTCATGTTTAAAGTATCCCTATATTTCTGTTATTACGGTGCTATCACTCTGTTATTAGTACGCCTGCGCGGTAGTCTCACTGTTGATGGACCTGGCCTGAGTGCAATGGCAACCATGCACTGTGGAAATACGGTTTAGTAAACGCTGTTATACTGGAACCTAGTCGTTGTGTCATGTTAAGTTAACACAATTAACTCTAATGAACTTATCCTCTACAGCAGAGGTCATTCTGGGTCTTCATTTCCTGTGGCGGTCCTCAGGAGAGCCAGTTTCATCATAGCGCTTGATGGTTTTTGCGACTGCACTTGAAGAAACTTTCAAAGTTCTTGAAATGTTCCACATTAACTGACCTTCATGTCTTAAGGTAATGATGGACTGTCGTTTCTCTTTGCTCATTTGAGCTGTTCTTGCCATAATATGGACTTGGTCTTTTACCAAATAGGGCTATCTCCAGTATACCACTTTTGACTGGTACTGTATGTGTACATGTAAAGCTAATCTGGGAAAGTACAGGGGGGGGGGTATGGTATTGTATACACACACAATTCATCTAATTTCTTCAAATTCTTAAAATAATGGCAAGTTTGGTGTGAAATGTGTTTTAATGTAAAATCAATGTTTGTGACCTGTAAGACCCATGCATCTCTCTCTTGGTTCTGAGAATAGTATTATGGCTTTTCTTTATCGGCGAGATAGAAAATATTGATTAACCTGTGTTTTTGCAACTCTGCTCAGAAACCTGTTCAGAAAATTCTTTCAGTGGTCTAAAAAAAGATTTTAGTCACAAAGACGCCAACCTAACACGTTTCACACAGGTCACTGTGAAATATTAGTCTGTCGCAGAAGTATTGCAAAATGTGTTCTTCTCGTTGTTTTGGTGCCCTTTCACAGTTTTGGAGATGTTTCTCCTCTCTAATAACAGTGTATTTTTGCCTATAGCAGCAAGCTGTTACAAAAATAAGAAATATATTGCAGTGAACCAGGAAGTCAGTGAAGATTAACCAGTACATTACCACCAAAGAAAAGCAGTTCCATTTGTGTATTTATGCTACATTGTTGCATCATCCCCTTTGACAGAAGTTCTTCACTCTAGCTGACACTCTATTTAATTGCTTTGGAGAGAGATATTACAAGGCCGTGTTACTCCTTTGCGGTGTAGAGCTGAGGTGGGGTTACCTCAGGAATATGAATCGCAGAGCAGGGCCAGAAGAAGCATTGCTCTTCGGGTCAGATAGATCAAACTCTTATCAGCACGTCAGCCTCACTGTCAGACAGCACTTCTATCGCCACACACTGGTACCAAGGGTATTAATAGCATTTCCTTGACCTGACCCACCTGTATTTAATGTCATACTGTGCCAGGGGCCACCTGGACTTTTTAAAATGTATGATTTATCAATAGCGTGTCAACTTGTGTGTTTTATTGGTAACACTGTACTTGAAACCTAGTGTCATAACCATGTCATAATATGTCATAACAGCTGCCATAACTTGTCATAACCTGTCATAAAATGGTCATAACACTGTCATGACACATAATTAGACCTGACATATATTGTTATTTTATGGCTGGTCATATGACGCCTACATAGAGGTGTCAAACCTACCACACAAGGCAAAACATTCCATTACACCATAGCCTACTTCTCAACAGTATTTTTTTTATGTAACATTTTCTGAAATTGACCATATTGAATTATAATTGTAATTGCGCACACATTGATGTCAGACATGCACCTACCCCAATTATCTGTTGTTGATGACTGGGATGGATGCAGCAGCAGATTTCAGGGGCAGGCCAGGACACCCTCTTTTTGACTGGTGACTGACCTAAAGGAATGTACGCGATAGGCCTATCTGGTTTATATGATTTTGATGGTCATAATACTTCTTGACAGTGTCATAAAGTGTAAAAACACTACTTCAAATAATGAATTACAACAACAACATGGATTTAAGAAACAAACGTTCAATCGAAAGGAAACTTCTTGGCAGGGAACAAAACAACATCTTAATACATGTGGGTTTTGACACTTATGTAGCTGTCATAAACAAAAACACATTAAAAAACACAGGTGTAAATATATGGGTAATGGCAGTGTTATGACCATATTATGCCAGGTTATGACAAGTTATGTCATCTGTTATGACATATTATGACATGGTTATAACGCTAGATGTCAAGTAAAGTGTTACCATTTTATTTTATGATAAATTCCATTGGCATTTTCCCTCAATTCGAAAAGTGCATCCGCTCTCTTCCTCTGTTAGAATGGAGAAGTCTGGTGATTTTTTATTCTAAGAATCCCATTCATTTGGTCTGCTGCCCCTTGTGTTTTCTCTGTCTCTTTCTCTCCCTTGCTCCCTCTGTGGATGCATTCAGGCATGGTCCCTCGTTCTCTCTGTTCATTTCCAAAGAGGATGATTGAACACACTTCACTTCATTCTGTCATTTCATCATCCCTTGTTCGGGGTGGCAAAGCCAACACATTTTGCTTCGGCTTCGGCAAACATGAGCCTAGCGTGTCCAGGCCAGTTGGTTAATGATGTGCCTTAAGTAGTTGGATTGCAAAAAAATATAGATCTACAACAAGACAGCCAGCGCCGGTGTTCAGATCCCTACACAGATTAAGGCAGAAGGAGGGTTGGTGGCAGGGCAATAATGTTTCACCTCATTGTCGAAGTAATGCAATTGAATTTCAAGGACCACTTGTTTTTTGGTGGGTAGTTGTGTGTCTATTTCATGCATGACATTTAGGAGTACATGATTTTGGTTGTTGTTCTACCTTGTTCTTCATGCTTAAATTACCACCAGGCCAGTAAATACCTAGTCACCATTGCCCAATGTGTAGCTGAGGGCCCTGTGCTTTTCTGAATGCTACTCAGAATGAATTCCATTCATATTCCTGAAGCTGTCGCTAAGTCACCCCCAACAATAAAACTCCTGAAGAAAACTTCCTGCTATCCACAAAAAAAAATGACATTTGCATCTTGGGAACATTAAGCAACAGCTTATTTACATCTCCCTCTCTCTCTTTCCCCCTTCTCTCTCTCTGTCTCCCCTCGTAAAGTAACCTAAGCCTCTGTTTGACATGAGCTGAGCCTCCGCTGATGCGCGCCTGTTTTACATGCCGAGAGTGCCAGTGCTAGCTAACTACCTCGCGCCTCATCCTCTCTCCCCCAAAAGCTGTTGCCATGGTGATGCCCCTGCTTGTTGTGGTAGATAGAAGCCGGCGTTATTGAACATCTTGTTTCAAGAACCCCTCCACCACACACACACACACCTTCCAATTGGAATGTTTCTCCAAAATGTGAGGGTGAAGTAGAAGAAATGATGGACACATCCCAAAAAATAAGGGCAACAGAGAGATGACTTGCTGAGTCAGTGTTTTAGCCCGTTTCATCCCTATGAATAGCCTAGCTTAGCCCAGGTGTGTGAGGAGAGAGAGATGGGATTAGACTTGCCCTGATTTTTTGTCTCTAATGAGCGCACCACACCAGAGATTGACAGTGCAGACATGGTGACTGATTTCCCCATGCATAGAGATGAATATGACTGCAGTGCTGTTGTTGCTGTCCTCTCCACAGTAGCCCACTTTGCATAAGGGGGCTCGAAAGCACACAGAAATGTCAGAGAAAATAACAGAATGTAAAGCATTCTATAGCATGTACGGCTGGCCTATGGACTACCTTAATCATATTCAGTGTAACCTGTTGTAGCACTGTAAAATGTATTACATAAGCATTTCATACATCACGCTCTGCTTAGTGCTACCCTTGAGAGCCCCTGTTTGGGTTGGCGTGGGGCTACATCTCTACAGAATCTTCTGCTCTTATCAACATTGTATTTTTGGAAAGGGCATAGTCGGACGTGTGTTCCATTAGTTGATGGCGAGCTCTGCCCTCTATGTGGAGAGGTGAGCTCGCTCGAAAGGACACCCCTGCCAACGTGCCTGTGAGGGCGGCGTGTGAGAGGAGGAGGGGATAATTGAGGTAGGCCCAGGAAGCCCCTGGCAGAGCAATGGGAAAGACGGCAGGATAATGGCCATTTTGCTCCCAGCTGGAACTGTGGCAGGTGAAGCGGAAGACTTATCTTTTCCCTTTAATACGGAACAGAGTTTGCCACATTTGGATGCCATAAAAAATAAGATCTGGTCATTAAATGACGGGAACACAAGTCGTTGCGAGGCATGCTGCTTTGGATTTTTTTCCCCCCGTTGTGTTTATTATTTTGGTCTCTCGGAGTTGTCAGGGTTTTCATTGACTCTTTGATTACTGCCTCCACTGACTTTGGAAGTCATGCTTACTGGCAGGGAAAGAGGTGGGAGAGACTATGTGTGAACACGACATGCTTGTAAATGGCATGTATGTCTGAGAGCTGTTTCGCTGTATGTGTGTTCTGTGTGGATGTTGATAGTATATGAATGTTTGGGTTTAGTGTGAGGTGCATTTGTGTTAATGATTTTTGGTGTGTGTTTGTAGCACGTGGTGTGTCCGTGAGCCTGCCACTCCATTCCTGGAAGCCCACCTGTGGGGCTCTCTCAGGTTAGGCACATATGCTGCAGTAATTAGCCAGGAGACTTAAAAACCATTAAGGCAGACAACCAAAAGGGGACCCTCTTCCTCTCCCACTCTAACTCATCCTCGGTTGACAGTTAAGTGGACCCGAAGGGGCCGTCTGGGGCTTGGACTCCCTGCCGTTTGGCGGGAAGTGAGAATCAATGGTGGACAAAACTGGTTGCTGGCAACAGGGCAAGCTCTGGCCCTTCAGTTGAGCCATTTTCTTCAATTATTCTTCCATTTTTCTTTCTGTGACCCAGTTTAGAAATTTTGTTACAATTTGTATTTCTCTGGCAAGGATTCTTAGCCAGAAGTTGTTTTTTCTTCAGTTCTCTGCAGGGTGTGAAGATTTGATTTGGCCCCTCAAAGGAAATGTATTTCCAAATCTGCCTTAATTTGTTTTGTTTGATTTTAAGATTTATATAGCAAAGAAATTATGCACATCCTGATTGCCGTAAGCCTTTTAAAGCACCGGTACAATGACTGACTGAAAAATGAGCCGATCTGTGGAATAGCAGATATGAGAGCAGAGACCCCTTTGAGATGAGGTTTTGGATTAGAGATCACCTCTTCTGAACACTGTACTCAGTCTGCTATAAAGGGTTCCATTATCACTGCGTGCTTTGTGAACAATGGCCTCAACCAGATAGCTCTGCAAGATTGTGCCGTGTGTCCTCAAACAGGGACAGCAAATCACCCCAAAACCTGACAATGTCAGCTCACGATGGCCTACAGCTAGGAAGTGAAACCCTGCTAGGCCAACATTAATTCATTAACACATTTTATTCTCTCCACCTGTTTTCCTTGCTTTTTGTGGAGGTTTCATTGTCCAACTCAAAGCCATCAACCAGCTGTACATCGGCCACCATCACACTGAGGCAAAGGTGACGGCTGTCAAATCGAGTCCCTGTATGCTCGTCAGTGAGGGTCGACTGCTTCCCTGGCAGCCAGGGACAAGAATGAGCCCTTATCCCTCTGCTCTTGAGAAATGGGCCCTGCTCGCCCGAGGCTTTGCACCATTCCCTGGAACAGACATCTTATCCCTGGATTAGCCCTTACATTCCTCACTTCCCCTGGCTCTTGCACAATGGGCAAACTCTGGTCCCCAGTGTTGTCGTGTGGTGTTAACACTTATATACATATGCAACACAGTGGGATGGGGGGGGGAATCTATATGTTGACACACTAAGAAAATAAGCAACATCCAGTTTCAACCGAGCCCTGCCACAACGTCCATCCCTAATTCTTCACATGCCACAGGATATTCTGCCTTTCCTTATTTTTATTTTTTTACAACTACATTGACGTGGCAGGAATTTAATGGGGTGGTTTGTTTGTCTGATACAAGGAGTCCTCGGGCACCCTCTGTCAAGCTAAAAATATATTTGGTTTAACCGGCTTGTAAAGGTTGCCCTCCTCTCCCTCCCCTGCCTCCGTGCCACACCGGTGGCCCACTCCTGTCCGCCCCTCGCTACTGTAAATATAAATCTTGGGGAGTTTGTAGGCCGGTAATGACAAGGCTCCAGGCAGCTTGGTGACAGCGAGGGGGGGGGGGGATTGGAGAGGGGATGATAAACAGACGGGAGGAGAAGAAAAGGGCAAACGGCAAAGCGAAAGCAGTTATTGCTCCGCTGTTCTGTTCTTTTTTTCTGCCTCCTATGAACTTGGCTAGTGGTGTATCTATGAGACGAGCGGAGTCTCTGGACCTGGCGAGTCCCCTGAACATTTTGACAAACTCAGGAGGCCGCCGGGATACATTAGGATGTGGTTATGGAGAGAACCATGACCTAGTTCTAACTCAAACTTCCTGAGTTTGTAGCTCATACACTTGAATGTCAGTTATGTTTGGTCTATTTTTCAAAGTCCATGATTATATCAAAGTCTCAATGAGGTTTCAAAATGGTTGCCAAGATACCATAGAGAGCTCCATTTAAAACATCCAAATGAATGTAGGTCTTTCCTAAGACGTCCAACTCAGAAAATCTGGTTCAATACCGCATGAGTGGAATACTTTTTCTTTCATTAAAATCTTAACCCCAAACTCAGTGAATGGAGAGGGGACTTAATGGAGTACCATGGAACACAACTTCTCATTCATTATGTGCATAATGGCTGTACAGGCAGTGGAAAAACAACAAAAGACTTGGTATTAATTTACATTATTTTCACCTTTCCCCACTGTCCCCATATCTAATAATACTTCCATG
The DNA here is from genome assembly GCF_021184085.1 of Oncorhynchus gorbuscha. Classification (NCBI taxonomy): domain Eukaryota; kingdom Metazoa; phylum Chordata; class Actinopteri; order Salmoniformes; family Salmonidae; genus Oncorhynchus; species Oncorhynchus gorbuscha. The sequence continues at coordinate 86,584,255 of NC_060174.1, forward strand.
GATTAAAAAGGCTTTTGGAGAGATGTCATGCCTTCCACCTATCAGTCTAACGTTACCATGGCACCGAGATTAAATGTATTAACTAAACATTTTAAGATCGAAATGGCAGAGCTATCCCAGATCATGATTTGGAAATTAAATTATGACTTTGAGGTTGTTGTTTTTTTCTCTATTCAAACTGACCAAAGCTGTGTTTTTGAAGTAATTAGATTGTTAATATGTTTAACTGAAAATGCTTTCAAAGCAATGCCAGAGGTTCTCTGCTGAGGAAATTTAGTGGAAATGGAATTGAATAGAGCCGGGTTGTTGTCTTCAATAGGCCACGCCTCAGTGTAATCGGTAATTAGAATCATTGTTTGTCTTTTTCTAAAAGGAGACACTCCTCTATCTGGAACACATCTCAAATAGGTAGTTGTTATCAAAAATAAACACTATATTTATACACTTTCCTTGATGCTTTCTCTTCTGTGAAGGTAAAAACTGGACAGTTTTACCTCTCTTAAAATTGTGTTTCCCAGTGTTTAAAGAAATTCACTCTAAAGAATCAAACCATCCAACCAATTCAGTCTTGGCACACAATCATCTGACTGTCTGTCAACTTGTACAGGTTATTTGTTACAAGTTAAACAAGCAGTTACCAAAGTCTAGTCACACACATTCTGTCTCAAAAGGCTTCTTGACTTGCATTAAGCTGAGGTACTTACAAGCAAACTAACGCATTATCCATGAGGCAAAATATAAAATTGACATCATTAAATTGGCTCGATGGACTTTTTAATTACACATACTGACTGCAGGGCCAGTGCAGTAGGGATGCAGGTATATCTATTGAGGCTATAAAATAACACATGTAGTATATGTAGTTATGAATTTAGTTTTGTATGGCACCCACCTACTGGATGCTTCTGTTTTTTGATTTTCTTCCTATCTGCAGGCAGCACAGCCGCACCACTGCAATCACTGCAATCATGCTTAATTACCAGATTAGAAGATCCAATTAGCAGATCTCCTGTCTTTCAGATCAGGCCGCTGCCAACACATCCTTTGAAATGAGATACATTTGGTGCCCCCCAGGGGTTGGCATTGCTCCGCTTCAAATTGATCGCACTCCTGAAATGGCAATGTGCTTGTTTGGCGTGTGGACAACTTGTTTCCGTACACTCTTGGAGGTTTTGATTTATATTTCAGAGAATGTGGAAAGAGACGCATGGTTTGGATAAATGTGTCTTGGGCAAGTTGCACACAGGTTTAATTCACTATTCTTTCTTGAACTGCCTCTGACTTTACTGTACACATACTAAAATGGTAGTACTTAAATGAGATGCATGTGAAACAAAGCCCCCTTGTGGAAACTAGGTGAATTGCCTATAACACCTGAATTCAAAATAACTTTACATCCTCCTCCCCTCCCCCGCAACCTCCTTAAGTTTAGCTTTTGAGTCTTTTACTTTCAGTTTTGTCCACCAGCTTCAAGCTGCTGAAAATACAAAATTGTTTGTTATTTTAAAGATATCTGAAAGTGATTTAGATGGTACAATGATTATCTACGCGTGCTTGTTTTGTCACATGAAACTGAAATTGGCCAATGCATAATTTTCGCTACCAGATAATGGCAGAGCGATATCTACATCTTGCCCCAGTTGCCTTTGTTGTTTGTGCTCCTGAGTGAGGTGACCATGCCTCTAACTGACACTGATGGAAGAGTGAGTGAGTTTTTTCACATATCCTTAACCTCTATCCGGCATATTGATGTTGGGTAAAAACACTTCAGACCTTATACTATGGTTGTGATTAATTCCTCAAATGACTGATTCCTCAAATTACTATACTACAGTTGGGGTTAATTCCTCAAATGATTCCATAAATTATATTCTAATTCGATTCCCTCCCCTGTAAATTCCATTTAATTCAATTCAAATTCAGTCTTTGAATTCAGCGATAATTGAATTCCTTTGTTAGGTCAATTTCAATAATTCAATTACCAATTCAATATTATTCCCAACAATTCTACAAATTTGAAATCAAATTCAATTCCCTCAGGCTTTCAGGCTGATCATGTCATTGTTCAGGCACTGGAAATACAAGTTTAAATGATCTAAAACAAATCCTGCAGTAAATGATTGATACTGAACGCATTCATTCCATTTACTGAGAAATTTACAAAAATAAAATACCATAGAATAAATGTTTTTCCAGTTCAAACAGTCTAATTCCAATTTCATAACTTTGAGATTATTTAAATTTTAATTGAATTCAATGTAAATTCTTCACTTCATGAGTGAATTCAAGAATTCAATTGGATTTGACCCCAACCTTGCCTTATATAAGACCTGCTTAAGTATAAGACAATGAGAAGGATAGCACCATAGGAGCAAATGCATATCAACATGCTTCTGTGTGTGATATACAAGATTGGCGCAGCATATTGCAGAGCTACAGTGGTTCCTCCTTTAAAAGTTGAGAGCTTACACAAGCAAATATATGTAGTTGTAACATCATAACGAGTCAAGCAAAAAATGTACAATTGAGAGGAATATATTAGTTAATGTAGAGACAAACGATTGAGCATATTTTTTGTCATGAAGTTAATTTACAAAAATCGCTATTTAGCAAGTTTTTTTTCAGCCATATCCATTACCAGGTGTATCAAACTCATTCTTTATAGCAGGGAGCAGGTTTCGAATCCTCAACATTCTAGCCCGAAGTCCAGCACACTATTGACTGTGCAGAAATGTATTCGTTGGGGTTGGGTCCGATTGTGGCTAAAAACATTTATCTATTGGAATCTTTAACATGTGGAAAGGGGAAAAAGTATTATTATTCATTTTTAACAAACATAGCTATTATCTGAACAATAGACGATTCAACCTTTACTAAAGACTTGTCTAATAGCCTCCCCAAGGTTTCAAAGAAGATAATATCCTCCACAATGTATGGATGAAGCTCTTCGTTTAGCATTGCTGAAAACACGACATGAAACGGAAAAAAAGACCTGTTCAAGCTAAAGAACACCCTATAATGTTCACAACTACATATACTTTGAACTCGTAAAAAGTAGAAGATGTGGTCAAGAAACACTGGCATGTTTTATTTATGCGATAAAATGGTCCATGCCAACTGCCAGCCACAAAAGAAAATCAGCCAGAATGTGTTTGGATTATCACCCTCCAGACATTATTTCCTAAAGGTATTAGTGATAAAATGGTCCATGCCAACTGCCAGCCACAAAAGAAAATCAGCCAGAATGTGTTTGGATTATCACCCTCCAGACATTATTTCCTAAAGTTATTAATGATAAAATGGTCCATGCCAACTGCCAGCCACAAAAGAAAATCAGCCAGAATGTGTTTGGATTATCACCCTCCAGACAGTATTTCCTAAAGGTATTAGTGTTATGCAGGTGAATGAGGACCCAAAAGCGACTTGGCGAAAACAGAGTCTTTATTCCAGTAAAGGAAATAGGCAATACTCCTAGACAAATCGGAGCAGAAAACAAAGCATAAAAAACTAATTCCACTCGTAGTGACGAGGACAGGACCAAACAGGCCAGGAGAGTAACAACTAGGGACAACTAGGGACAGACTGGGACACAGCAAGGGCAGGAACAAGAACAGGAGAGATGCGGTGGCAGGGAACAGACTGAGACCCAGCAAGACCAGGAGCAGAAGCAGAAAAAAAAATTACCAGACTTATTCTGCGCGCAGTCCGAACATGCAGCCACGAAACGGCGCGTGTCACGCTCCTGAGTAGGCCACCAAAAGCGCTGGCGAATAGAAGCAAGAGTACCTCGAACGCCGGGATGGCCAGCTAACTTGGCAGAGTGAGCCCACTGAAGAACAGCCAGACGAGTAGAAACAGGAACGAAAAGAAGGTTACTAGGACAAGCGCGGTGTGCGTGAGTGCTTGCAACCTGTCTCTCAATTCCCCAGACAGTCAACCCGACAACACGCCCAACAGGAAGGATCCCTCGGGAACAGTAGAAGCCACAGAAGAACTAAAGAGACGGGATAAAGCATGAGGCTTGGTGTTCTTAGTACCCGGGCAATAAGAAATAACGAACTCGAAACGAGCGAAAAACAACGCCCAACGAGCATGACGCGCATTCAGTCGTTTGGCAGAACGGATGTACTCAAGGTTCCTTTGGTCAGTCCAAACGACAAAAGGAACGGTCGCCCCCCTCCAACCACTGTCGCCATTTGCCTAGGGCTAAACGGATGGCGAGCAGTTCACGGTTAGCCACATCATAGTTACGTTCCGAACGTGACAGGCGATGAGAAAAATACGCGCAAGGGTGGACCCCATCGTCAGTATCGGAGCGCTGGGACAGAATGGCTCCCACGCCCACCCCCGACGCGTCAACCTCGACAATAAACTGTTTAGTGACGTCAGGTGCAACAAGGATAGGAGCGGATGCAAAACGCTTCTTAAGGAGATCAGAACAACAATCATACGACCGGTGAGGAGGAAGGGAGTTGGTTCTGGACCGACTGAAGACCGTGCGCAGACCATGATATTCCTCCGGCACTCCTGTCAAATCACCAGGCTCCTCCTGTGAAGAGGGAGCAGAACAAACAGGAGAAATAGCAGACATTAAACACTTCACATGACAAGAAACGTTCCAGGAAAGGATAGAATTACTAGACCAATCAAAAGAAGGATTATGACACACAAGCCAGGGATGACCCAAAACAACAGGTGTAAAAGGTGAACAAAAAATCAAAAAAGAAATGGTCTCACTATGGTTACCAGATACAGTGAGGGTTAAAGGTAGTGTTTCACATAATATACTGGGGAGAGGACTACCATCCAAGGCAAACATGACCGTGGGCTCCCCTAACTGTCTGAGAGGAATGTCATGTTCCCGAGCCCAGGCTTCGTCCATAAAACAGCCCTCCGCCCCAGAGTCTATTAATGCACTGCAGGAAGCTGCCGATCCGGTCCAGCGTAGATGGACCGGTAAGGTAGTACAGGTACTTGACGGAGAGGACCGTCTAGTAGCGCTTATCAGTCGCCCTCCGCTTACTGATGAGCTCTGGCCTTTAACTGGACATGAAATGACAAAATGACCAGCGGAACCGCAATAGAGACAGAGGCGGTTGGTGATTCTCCGTTCCCTCTCCTTAGTCGAAATGCGAATACCCCCCCAGCTGCATGGGCTCAACACCTGAGTCAGTGGGGAAAGATGGTAGTGTCGGAGAGAGGGGAGACACAGTTAACGCGAGCTCTCTTCTATGAGCTCGGTGACGAAGATCTACCCGTCGTTCAATGCGAATAGCGAGTTCAATCAAAGAATCCACGCTGGATGGAACCTCCCGAGAGAGAATCTCATCCTTAACCTTAGCGTGGAGTCCCTCCAGAAAACGAGCGAGCAACGCCTGCTCGTTCCAGTTACTGGAGGCAGCAAGAGTGCGAAACTCTATAGAGTAATCCGTTATGGATCGATTACCTTGACATAGGGAAGACAGGGACCAGGAAGCTTCTTTCCCAAAAACTGAACGATCAAAAACCCTTATCATCTCCTCTTTAAAGTTCAGATAATTGTTAGTACACTCAGCGCTTGCCTCCCAGATAGCTGTGCCCCACTGCCGAGCCCGACCAGTAAGGAGTGATATGACGTAGGCAATCCGAGCTCTCTCTCTTGAGTATGTGTTGGAGAGAGAACACTATATCACACTGGGTGAGAAAGGAGCGGCACTCAGTGGGCTGCCCAGAATAACATGGTGGGTTATAACCCTAGGTTCCGGAGGCTCGGAAGACCCGGAAGTAGCTGGTGGCACGAGACGAAGACTCTGATACTGTCCTGAGAGGTCGGAGACCTGAGCGGCCAGGGTCTCAACGGCATGCCGAGCAGCAGACAATTCCTGCTCGTGTCTGCCGAGCATCGCTCCCTGGAACTCGAGAGTAGAGTAGAGAGAATCCATAGTCGCTGGGTCCATTCTTGGTCGGATCCTTCTGTTATGCAGGTGAATGAGGACCCAAAAGCGACTTGGCGAAAACAGAGTCTTTATTCCAGTAAAGGAAATAGGCAATACTCCTAGACAAATCGGAGCAGAAAACAAAGCATAAAAAACTAATTCCACTCGTAGTGACGAGGACAGACTGGAGACTCGACCATAAACTGTAGGTTACCTCGGGAAGGCACCGACCGTAGCAGACTCAGACACCTGCTCACACGCAGCATCTGAGGGAAACAAGACACGACAGGGCGAGACAAAGACACAGCACGGTGAACAATATACAAGGATCCGACAGGACAGAAACGGAAGACAAGGGGAGAAATAGGGACTCTAATCAGAGGACAAGATAGGGAACAGATGTGGAAAGACTAAATGAGTGAGTAGGAGAATAGGAACAGCTGGGAGCAGGAACGGAACGATAGAGAGAGGAGAGAGAGGGAGGGGGAGAGAGAGGGATAGAAAAAGGGAACGAACCTAATAAGACCAGCAGGGGGAAACGAACAGAAGGGAAAGCATAATGACAAGACAATATAAGACAAAACATGACAATTAGTGATAAAATGGCTATGTATGTTATGTTGTAAATGTGAACATGAATTATGCCCCTATTTCAGATTACTCTGACGTTTTTCTTACACTGTACCGAATGACTTATGAAAACTTGCTTGGTAACTTGCTTGGTAGGTTGACGTCCTCATTGTGGTTATACAGACGTGTTTAATACGTTTCATGTACACACTTTAATTGAATATTTATGAAATGCATATTGTTATATTTGGTAGCACTTTGTTTTACCTTCGCCTCCAACCCTTTTCGATACGTGGAACGTATGTGGGTGTGGCTAGGTCTAGATAAGGAGCTAATTTAAAAAACTCACAAAAGCTCTGACGAAGTCCACGAGGCCGATACATAAAGCTTATGATCAAGAGCAGTGTGCGCGTTCCTTCTTTTTCCTCATGTTATCCATCTGTTGCCATGCACCTGCAAAAACATAGCTCAGATGTGCGAGTGCCTTTTTCATTTTTTATTTGACTTTACACCTAAGATGGCTTAATTGGCGTCTATTTGTTCAGAGCCTAGACCTACATAAGTTATTTTAACTGGCTGAGGTAGGCTATGAGGCTTAACAGCCTAATAGAAGTAGGATTTTTTTATTACGCCTACTTACAATTGCAACTGGTCAAAAATGTAGCATCCTACATAAAATAATAATTTAAAGAAAAAAAGTCTGCACATTCGAACTAAAACAATGTAACTAAAAAGAAAGCGCATGTGTAATTCCCAAACTCTAAATGTAATTTGAAAGGTAGATAGAAATTATGTGTGACATTGTGGTTACAATAAAGAATGTAGCCCATCATGCAAATGATTCCTATTAGCAGGACAATAGACTTGTTATAGCCCGGCTACTGTTGTGAAAATCCCTCAACTTGCAATGTATTCGATGCTTAAAATCCTCTTTGGGATCGGTGTCCCGCTAGCGTGCTACTATGACAACATCCGGTGAAATTGCAGAGCGCGAAATTCAAAATACAAAAATCGTAATATTAAACATTCATGAAAATACAAGTGTCTTACATCGTTTAAAAGCTTAACTTCTTGTTAATCCAACCGCGTTGTCAGATTTCAGAAAGGCTTTACGACGAAAGCATACCATGCGATTATCTGCGGACAACGCCCCACATCAAAATACTTTTTCAAACCAGCACAGGCGTCACAAAATCACAAATAGCGATAAAATAAATCACTTACCTTTGGAAAATTCCAGAAAATGATGTCATGTCTTTAGAAGCTTCTGATAGGCTAATTGACATCATTGGAGTCAATTGGAGGTATACCTGTGGATGTATTTCAAGGCCTACCTTCGAACTCAGTGCCTCTTCGCTTGACATCATGGGAATTCAAAAGAAATCAGCCAAGACCTCAGAAAAACAATGTGGACCTCCACAAGTCTGGTTCATCCTTGAGAGCAATTTCCAAACGCCTGATGGTACCACGTTCATGTGTACAAACAATAGTATGCAAGTATAAACACCATGGGACCACGCAGCCATCATGCTGCTCAGGAAGGAGACGTGTTCTGTCTCCTAGAGATCAATCCCAGAACAACAGCAAAGGATCTTGTGAAGATGCTGGAGGAAACTGGTACAAAAGTATCTATATCCACAGTAAAATGAGTCCTATATCGACATAACCTGAAAGGCCGCTCAGCAAGGAAGAAGCCACTGCTCCAAAACCGCCATAAAAAAGCCAGACTAATGTTTGCAACTGCACATGGAGACTAAGATCGTACTTTTTGGAGAAATGTCCTCTGGTCTGATGAAACAAAAATAGAACTGTTTGGCCATAATGACCATCGTTATGTTTGGAGGAAAATGGGGGAGGGTTGCAAGTCAAACCTGACTCAGTTACACCAGCTCTGTCAGGAGGAATGGGCAAAAATGTACACAACTTATTGTGGGAAGCTTGTGGAAGGCTACCCGAAACGTTTGACTCAAGTTAAACAATTTAAAGGCAATGTTACCAACTTCTGTTACTGAACTTCTGACCCACTGGGAATGTGATGAAAGAAAAAAAAGCTTAAATAAATAATTCTCGCTACTATTATTCTGACATTTCACATTCTTAAAATAAAGTGGTGATCCTAACTGACCTAAGACAGGGAATTTTTACTAGGATTAAATGTCAGGAATTGTGAAAAACTGAGTTTAAATGTATTTGGCTGAGGTGTATGTATACTTCTGACTTCAACTGTATATATAAATAAAACATTTCTTACCGAGCCGTGATGCCCACAGATTGCCTTTGCCGATCGTTCATCAACTTCATTCATCAGTGAGTCAATGGCTTGAACAGTCATTGACTCACTCACACGTTGAATAGGAATGAGATGGCGTCACAACCCATGCCAGGCACACCTGTGAGCTCGGTAATTCCACCTCCGACAGGCAGAGTCAACATACAGTATGTGGTGGGTTGGTCAGGTTTTCGGTTCACCCTGATATTTCCATTTCTCTTCTGACAACAGAACTTGACTAACTGCTCACCAGTCACAGCAAGGGCCGCCCGGACCGTTAGGCTGTTCTGCTATTCCAAGGATGTGTAACCGAAGAGAGATACCATGAGTGGGCACAGAATGCATAGCCTTCCCGCTGTGGCCATCTATTTCTGCACCGTTTCGCGCTGCTCTGAGACAAGGATGGAGAAACGAAAATGTTCAAATATTCCATGATATTCTTAAGATATGTGTTGACTGAATATAAGCAAGTGATGTCTGCTAAATAATCAAGTTAGGTTTCTCCAGAAGTAAATAATTTTAAGTAACTGGTTTTATTTACAAATGAGTGAGAATGTCTCACCCCATGTTCAAGAATTGCCTTTTTCTCGCTCACTCTAGGTTAAATGAAAACGAAATCTCCAAAATGTTACTTTTTAACAAAGCTATTATTATCATTACTTAATTTAGAATTATATAAAAGCCCTTTAGATATTCTCAAGATATTCTCACAGATCCTAATGGAAAATGCCCCTTAGGTATTATTATAGAGTCCTCCAATCCTCTAAATGTAATTAGAGGATTGGGTCACATCAGGATTGAGTCACATCATTGAAAAAATTTTGAAAAAAATATTTCTCACATCATTGAAAAAAATATTTTTAGATATACTGTTAAAAATGGTGTAGGTCTTATTTATTTAAAGAGCATTTTGAAGTTAGAAGCAAAAGCCTATAACTATTTTAGCACTGTTTCGCTCTGCTCTGAGACAAGCACGACACAGAGAATATTTAGCTAAATAGCCCAGTACTGTACTGCCGGACATCACATTGTACAGCGCCATATTTTTTGTTCCATCCTAACAGAAACCCAGATGTTTTTTTGTTTTTCATGGAATAGGAACACCATAATATTAATCAAATGAATTAAGCAAGTACCAATCAAAAGTTTGGACACACCTACTCATTCAAGGATTTTTCAATATTTTTACTATTTTTTACATTGTCGAATAATAGTGAAGACATCACCTGTAGCAGGTGTAGCCCATCATGCAAATGTTTCCTATTAGCAGGACAATATACTTTTTTATAACCAGGCTACTGTTGTGAAAATCCCTCAACTTGCAATGTATTCAATACTAAAGTACTCTAAAGTGTTACATTGCTAACTAATATTGTTCCAATATTTCTGTAAATCAGTGATATTTATTCCCGTAGTAATTCGTTATGGATCCATAACTAAATTAACATCTGCATTTTGAAATATTTTTTAAATCATTATTTTATTAACAAAATGTTTTTATTTGTTTATTAGGCTAATGTGTAGTCTACAATACATACTGTAGTTAACATGGGACTCTTTCAAAATGCAGATGTTGCTTTAGTTATGGATTCATAACCAATTAATTTGGGAGTAAATATCAATGATTTACAGAAATATTGGAACAAAGTTGTCTAATGAAGGCAAACAATTTAGAATCATCCAATCCATTAGCCTACTCCCAACCGTCATGTTGTACATCGCCATATTTTCCATTCCATCCTAACAGAAACCCTGAGGGTTTTGTTTTCATTTTTCTCTGAATAGAAACACCATAGTATTAAGCAAATTAATTACACAAAATTTCTTAAAATAAAACCCATACTATTTTATTACAAAAAAGGTTTACAATTCTTTGGTAATGTCAACACGGAATACAATCAAATGTTTCTCAAAGATGCCCTCTGATAGTCAAACTAGCAATAACTTGCAGTAACAGAAAAAATGGCTGAGAATTAAATGACGTGCCACAAAATGCTGCGGTAGCACGCAAGGTATGTCGCAACTTTTAGTAGTCCCTCTGACATACACACACGTGTACACGTCTTGCCCTGTGAACACTAGCCATGCTTTGCCTCCTTGTGCTGCCGTCTAATTATCTCTAATCATGAGATATTAAAGCTGAAAATGGCTTAGTCTCCTCATTCCTTATCATAATACACACGGACCTCAGCAGGGGACAGGCCAGAGCTACAGATCTACACGCCACCATGAGCGGGCACCCAGTGTGTTCACAGAACCCAACACATTCAATCACATATTTACGGACTTGGACAAACACACAAACACACTCACTCACTCACTCACAGTCATGTTTGTTTGCAGTTTTGTATACAGTACCTATGGCATGTAGAGGTCCTAGGCGCAGGTCCTAATCCAGGCACTTGTCATCTCCCGTCTGGATTACTGCAACTCGCTGTTGGCTGGGCTCCCTGCCTGTGCCATTAAACCCCTTCAACTCATCCAGAACGCCGCAGCCCGTCTGGTGTTCAACCTTCCCAAGTTCTCTCACGTCACCCCGCTCCTCCGTTCTCTCCACTGGCTTCCAGTTGAAGCTCGCATCCGCTACAAGACCATGGTGCTTGCCTACGGAGCTGTGAGGGGAACGGCACCTCAGTACCTCCAGGCTCTGATCAGGCCCTACACCCAAACAAGGGCACTGCGTTCATCCACCTCTGGCCTGCTCGCCTCCCTACCACTGAGGAAGTACAGCTCCCGCTCAGCCCAGTCAAAACTGTTCGCTGCTCTGGCCCCCCCAATGGTGGAACAAACTCCCTCACGACGCCAGGACAGCGGAGTCAATCACCACCTTCCGGAGACACCTGAAACCCCACCTCTTTAAGGAATACCTAGGATAGGATAAGTATTCCCTCTCCCCCCCCCCTTTAAGATTTAGATGCACTATTGTAAAGTGACTGTTCCACTGGATGTCATAAGGTGAATGCACCAATTTGTAAGTCGCTCTGGATAAGAGCGTCAGCTAAATGACTTAAATGTAAATGTAAATGTAGACAAAGCATCTCTTGGCTAGCCTCTGTAGGATAGTTCACAGATCGGGATTTATTTACATTGCCACAGCTGACCAATTGGAGTGGGGGGCCGTTCCTGGAATTGGCTAGGTAATTCACAAATTTTGCTTTTGAAACAGAGAAGATGAAACGTATCCTTGGTTTCAATGAGCGATGCTCATAAATTGGCTCGACTAATGTATTTGAAATGCGTAGTGGAGATTTACAAAAATAATGTTGTGCATATTGGTTTGTGTGTGAGTGCATCCTAAATGTCGAAAAGCAACAAAACAAGGAGAGATGGCTATAGGCCAGACTGAATACCATTTTAATTGTCCACCAGAGGATAGCATCTATTGCTATCCTGTGCTTCCTTTGAGAAAGTTATTTGAACTTGACAATGAGCACCCTGATCCAGGGTGCTACAAAACAGCAGCCTTATCCCGAGGAAGCAAAGTAATTGACTCTGAGAGTAAGATCAAGTGTGGCTACAGGCTCCACTCACGAGATGGGGAGAAGTTGGGGGGGGGGATTGGAGGGGGGAAGGATGGGGGGTGGAAGAGGGACAACAACACATTTCCACTCTCTCTCCACCTGAACAGAAAACAACCGGGAGAGGGATGGAAACACTCTCACCCTCTCTATCCTCTGGCGACACTTAACAAAACAATCATGGAGAGAAAGCGAGAACGAGTATGGAAAGGAGTGAAGGGAGGACAGAGTCAGGTGTCTGTGGGGCTTTAGTATATAGCTTGGGCGTTTGTCATTTAGGTCATTTGGGGATAAATTGGAGTGTGTTGTTCTAGATCAAAACCCAGAACCACAGGGAGGTATGGATGACTGGGGACAATACGTTTTCAGCAAGAACTATAGACACAGATCTTCTCTACTTTCCCACTACCAATATATACTGAACAAAAATATAAACGCAACATGTAAAGTGTTGTTCCCATGTTTGATGAGCTTGAAATAAAATATAATAGAAATGTTCCATACGCACAAAATATAATTTCTCTCTGATTTTGTGGACAATTTGGTTTACATCCTTGTTAGTGAGCATTTCTACTTTGCCAAGGTAATCCATCCACCTGACACACATGGCATATCAAGAAGCTGATTAAACAGCATGATCATTACACAGGTGAACCTTGTGCTGGGGACAATGAAAGGCCACTCTAAATTGTGCAGTTTTGTCACACAACTTGAGGGAGCGTACACATGGCATGCTGACTGCAGGAATGTCCATTAGAGCTGTTACCACATAATTTAATGTTCATTTCTCTACTATAAGCCACCTTTACCCGCATTTTAGTGGGAAAATACTCACCTTCGATGGCCACTGGCACGCTGAAGAAGTGTGCTCTTCACGGATGAATCACGGTTTTAATTGTATGGTGTTGTGCGGGCGAGCGGTCTGCTGATGTCAGCAGAGTGCCCCATGGTGGCGGTAGGGTTATGATATGGGCAGACATAAGCTATGGACAACAAACACAATTGCATTTTATCAATGGCAATATGAATGCACAGAGATACCGTGGTTACATCCTTTATCCCATTGTCGTGCCGTTCATCCTCCGCCATCACCTCATTTTTCAGCATGATAATGCACAGCCCCATGTTGCAAGAAGGATGTTTACATAATTCCTGGAAGCTGAAAATGTCCCAGTTCTTCCATGGCCTGCATACTGACAAGACATATCACCTATTGAGCATGTTTGGGATGCTCTGGATCGACATGTACGACAGCGTGTACCAGTTCCCACCAATATCCAGCAACTTCACACGGCCATTAAAGAGTGGGACAGCATTCCACAGGATACAATCAACAGCCTGATCAAATCTATGTGAAGGAGATGTGTCGCACTACATGAGGCAAATAGTGGTCACACCAGATACTGACTGGTTTTCTGATCCACTCCCCTACCTTTTTTTTTAAAGGTATCTGTGACCAACATGCATATCTGTATTCCCAGTTCAATCCATATATTAGGGCATTACCTTATATGAACTGTAACTCAGTAAAATCTTTTAAATTGTTGCATGTTGTGTTTATATTTTGTTCAGTGGAGAGAGAGACTGAGAAATATTACCCCAAGGTGTCCCGTTTGAAAAAGCAAGAGGGGATAAATCTTAAAAGAATGCTCCTTCTTTGGTGATGTCTTTGGTCCAAAGGAATCCAAGTTGATGTTCCCCAAAGGAAGGTGCTGCTACTCACATGACACATTGCCACATCACAGCAGAAATACGCCGAAGACTCCATCATGCCTGTGTTTTCCTCTCTGGTTGTCGGAGAATGTGTCTCGGGTTATAAAAGGTGTGGGCAGCAGAGTGCATCGACCCTATCAAGCCAGCCATCCCTCAGTGAGTGTTATCGTGACTCCATTGTCCGTGGATGACTTCCTATAAGGGCCGGTCACCAACTCTATCAGGGAAGCGTGTTTGAGGGTAACCCAACATGACATCACTCCCAATATGGTCTGCAGATGGACACCCCCTGAGAGTCATCCTTTAATTCCCTTCATCACGACTGTGTTCACACTGGTATTTCACTTCAACCCCAAGTTCCTGCATCCACACGGTTTTGTTGGGACCTATTCTTCTTTCTCTTTTGGTCCTTGTCTTGGAGTTGTACTTTGAAAACCCAGAAATGTCACTTGGGTGTTTGTTTCAGTTGTTGTCTGATTGAGGACTGCCTAGAGACTGGTTCTGTCTGCCATTTTCTCCATACAAAGAAGATGACTCTCTGACTTCAATACATCAACTTACCTAGGGTTGAATGTTGTGTTTTGGCAGTTGAAAATACTCAGTCTTTAGATTTATGTAGATTTGCTGAAAGGAAAAGTTTAGATTGAACTCAATGAACTTAAAAATATATTTTCATCCTTTACTTTCACAAATTTTGGTTCCATTTGTTCAAATGAATTTGAAGTCTAAATATTTCTATATACAGTTCACAATTCAATTTCACTTTTGTGTACATAAGCAGAATGTAAGCAGAATTCATTGAAGGCTCTCAGATTTTATGGCTTGCTTTTTGCCTTGCAACTGTGAGAAACAGTAACTTACCGAAATACAGTGCATTTGGAAAGTTTTCATACCCCTAGACTTTTTCCACATTTTGTTACATTACAGCCTTATTCCAAAATGGATTAAATCATTTTTTCCCCTCATCAGTCTACACACAATACCCATGATGACAAAGCGAAAACAGGTTTTTACACTTTTAAAAAACTGCAATATTACTTTTACATAAGTATTCAGGCCCTTTACTCAGTACTTTGTTGAAAAGCCTTTTGCAGAGACTACAGCCTCGAGTGTTCTTGGGTATGATGCTACAATCTTGGCACACCTGAATTTGGGGTGTTTCTCCCATCCTTCTCTGCAGATTCTCTCAAGCTCTGTCACGTTGGATGAGGAGTGTCACTGCACGGCTATTTTCAGGTCTCTACAGAGATGTTCAATAAGGTTCAAGTCCAGGCTCTGGCTGGGCCACTCAAGGACATTGAGACTTGTCCCCACTCCTGCGATGTCTTGTGTGTGCTTAGGGTCGCTGTCCTGTAGGAACTTGAACCTTCGCCCTAGTCTGAGGTCCTGAGCACTCTGGAGCAGGTTTTCATCAAGGATCTCTCTGTACTCCGTAAATGTTTCTCTCGATCCTGACTAGTCTCCCAGTCTCTGCCGCTGAAAAACATCCACACAGCATGGATGCTGCCACCACCATGCTTCACCATAGGGATGGTGCCAGGTTTCCTCCAGATGTGACGCTTGGCATTCAGGCCAAAGAGTTTAATCTTGGTTTCATCAGACCAGAGAATCTTGTTTCTCATGGTCTGAGAGTCCTTTCGGTCCAAGCGGGCTGTCATGTGCCTTTTACTGAGGAGTGGCTTCTTTCTGAGGAGTGGCTTCCTCTATCTTAGTGACCATCGGGATCTTGGTCAACTCCCCGACCAAGGCCCTTCTCCCCTGATTGCCCAGTTTGGCTGGGTGGCCAGTTCTAGGAAGAGTCTTGGTGGTTCCAAACTTCTTCCATTTAAGAATGATGGAGGCCACTGTGTTCTTGGGGGATCTTGCTGCAGACATTTTTTGGTACCCTTCCCCAGATCTGTGCCTCAACAAATAACATTACATTTAAGTCATTTAGCAGATGCTCTTATCCAGAGCGACTTACAAATTGGTGCATTCACCTTATGACATCCAGTGGAACAGTCACTTTACAATAGTGCATCTAAATCTTAAAGGGGGGGGGGGGGTGAGAGGGATTACGTATCCTATCCTAGGTATTCCTTAAAGAGGTGGGGTTTCAGGTGTCTCCGGAAGGTGGTGATTGACTCCGCTGTCCTGGCGTCGTGAGGGAGTTTGTTCCACCATTGGGGGGGCCAGAGCAGCGAACAGTTTTGACTGGGCTGAGCAGGAGCTGTACTTCCTCAGTGGTAGGGAGGCGAATAAAATAAAATGTATTTGTCACATACGCATGGTTAGCAGATGTTAATGCGAGTGTAGCGAAATGCTTGTGCTTCTAGTTCCGATAATGCAGTAGTAGCCAACGAGTAATCTAACCTAACAATTCCACAACTACTACCTTATACACACAAGTGTAAAGGGATAAAGAATATGTACATAAAGATATATGAATGAGTGATGGTACAGAACGGCATAGGCAAGATGCAGTAGGTGGTATCGAGTGGAGTATATACATATGAGATGAGTAATGTAGGGTATGTGAACATTATATTAAGTGGCATTGTTTAAAGTGGCTAGTGGCTAGTGATTTTTTTTACATCAATTTCCCTTATTAAAGTGGCTGGAGTTGAGTCGGTATGTTGGCAGTAACCACTCAATGTTAGTGGTGGCTGTTTAACAGTTTGATGGCCTTGAGATAGAAGCTGTTTTTCAGTCTCTCGGTCCCTGCTTTGATGCACCTGTACTGACCTCGCCTTCTGGATGATAGCGGGGTTAACAGGCAGTGGCTCGGGTTGTTGTTATCCTTGATGATCTTTATGGCCTTCCTGTGACATCGGGTGGTGTAGGTGTCCTGGAGGGCAGGTAGTTTGCCCCCCGGTGATGCGTTGTGCAGACCTCACTAACCTCTGGAGAGCCTTACGGTTGTGGGCGGTGCCGTACCAGGCGGTGATACAGTAAGACAGGATGCTCTCAATTGTGCATCTGTAAAAGTTTGTAGGTGCTTTTGGTGACAAGCCGAATTTCTTCAGTCTCCTGAGGTTGAAGAGGCGCTGCTGCTCCTTCTTCACAACGCTGTCTGTGTGGGTGGACCAATTCAGTTTGTCCGTGATGTGTACGCCGAGGAACTTAAAACTTACTACCCTCTCCACTACTGTCCCGTCGATGTGGATAGGGGGGTGCTCCCTCTGCTGTTTCCTGAAGTTCACGATCATCTCCTTTGTGTTGTGGATGTTGGGTTGTTTTCCTGACACCACACTCCGAGGGCCCTCACCTCCTCCTAGGCTGTCTCGTCGTTGTTGGTAATCAAGCCTACCACTGTAGTGTCGTCCGCAAACTTGATGATTGAGTTGGAGGCGTGCATGGCCACACCTTCGTGGGTGAACAAGGAATACAGTCAAGTCTGAGCTCTACGGACAATTCCTTCGACCTCATGGCTAAGTTTTTGCTCTGACAACTGTGGAACCTTATATAGACAGGTGTGTGCCTTTCCAAATCATGTTCAATCAAGTGAATTTGCCACAGGTGGACTCCAAGTTGTAGACACATCTGATCAATGGAAACAGGATGCACCTGAGCTCAATTTCGAGTCTCCTAGCAAAGCGTCTGAATACTTATGTAAATAAGGTATTTCTGTTTATAAAAAAATATACATTTGCAAAAATGTAGAAAAAATTGCTTTGGCCTTATGGGGTATTGTGTGTAGATTGATGAGGATTTTTTTGTTTAAATCTATTTTAGAATAAGGCTGTAACGTACATTATTTGGGGAAAAGTCAAGGGTCTTAATACATTCCGAATGTACTATAGAACGTAGTTCTAACTTTCCATGTCATACACTTTCTCTTCTCCTGACCTTAGTTGACCTTGAGACAGGCCTGATACCTCACAAAGAAGGGTTGCCCACTGTACCCTATTAACACCAGGTTGGTCCATAGTAATGTGCCTCGGGTGGCTCCAGCCTCTGGGTAATAATCTGGGTAACACCCCAGACAGGCCCGGGGATGGAGGGAAACATCCAGCCCTGATTTCCTGGCATCTTGTAGCACTGTGCCATCTCATCATGTCTGTAGCAATCTCCCTCTCCACGGGGGGGGGGGGGGCAGCTGTGGAGAAAGATGAGTGATGGAGGATAGAGAGAGATCTGGGTGCCTGTCCTCGCTGGGTCCTGGCACTTTGTCTTCAAAGGCATTTGGTTATGCAGAGGTTTTCATTCTGGGCCCTGTTCAGACAAAACATTAACCAGACCTGTCTAGGTTAGACATAACAACACTTTGTTGTGCTGTGAGAATGCACAATTGGATTAATTTGTGAGATAAAAAAGTCAACCGGATATAATTTACAACATGTAACACAAGGAGAATTGTTGTGTTGCCTCACCTGAAAGCGACTATATACCTGTTTTGATTGACTATGGCCTTGATCTTAATCCACATGGTGAAGGGAGATGGAGGGTTAATGTGCCTTAAGGATTTTGTTTCAATCAGTTCAAAACATACACCATGTTATCTCCTTATTAACCTCCATAACTGTTTGACGTATAGAAAGGCAGGAACGCTCCAGTCCTCCAGTCTTATATGAGTAAATATTCAGTGTTTAACAAGGATTGCTGTTGGTGGTAATGATTTCTCTATAAGCACCGTGCAATATGTATAATTAAGTGACACATTTCAGTCAATTTGGATGGACAGACATTTCAGGGGTTTTCATGACCATGCCAATTCCCTGTGAATTACTGAATATTACAGGGGAAGAATGGGCTGGATGAGATCAAACCAAATCAAATCTAACTTTATTTGCCACATGAATACAACAAGTGTAGACTTTACCGTGAAATGCTTACTTACAAGCCCTTAACCAACAGTGCAGCTCAAGAAGAAGAAAATATTTACCAGGTAGGCTAAAATAAAAGTAATAATAAAAAGTAACACAATAAGAATAACGATAACGAGGCTATATACAGGGGGCACCGGTACCAAGTCAGTGTGCAGGGGTACAGGCTAGTTGAGGTAATCTGTACATGTACAGTCGAAATCGGAAGTTTACCTACACCTTAGCCAAATACATTAAAACTCGGTTTTTCACAATTCCTGACATTTAATCCTTATAAAAATTCCTGGTTTTCGGTCAGTTAGGACCACCACTTTATTTTAAGAATGTGAAATGTCAGAATAATAGTAGAGAGAATGATTTATTTCAGATTTGATTTATTTCATCACATTCCCTGTGGGTCAGAAGTTTACAAATCAAATCAAATGTATTTATATAGTCCTTCGTACATCAGCTGATATATCAAAGTACTGTACAGAAACTCAGCCTGAAACCCCAACAGCAAGCAATGCAGGTGTTGAAGCACGTACATACACTCAATTAGTATTTGCTAGCATTGCCTTTAAATTGTTTAACTTGGATCAAATGTTTCAGGTAGCCTTCCACAAGCTTCCCACAATAAGTTGGGTGAATTTTGGCCCATTCCTCCTGACAGAGTTGGTGTAACTGAGTCAGGTTTGTAGGCCTCCTTGCTCACACATGCTTTTTCAGTCCTGCCCACACATTTATTATAGGATTGGGGTCAGGGCTTTTTGATGGCCCTCCAATACCTTGACTTTGTTGTCCTTAAGCCATTTTGCCACAACTTTGGAAGTATGCTTGGGATCATTGTCATTTTGGAAGACCCATTTGAGACCAAGCTTTAACTTCCTGACTGATGTCTTGAGATGTTGCTTCAATATATCCACATCATTTTCCTACCTCAAGTGCACAAGTCCCTCCTGCAGCAAAGCACCCCCACAACATGATTCTGCCACCCCAGTGCTTCACGGTTGAGATAGTGTTCTCGGGCTTGCAAGCCTCCCCCTTTTTCCTCCAAACATAACGACGGTCATTATGGCCAAACAGTTCTATTTTTGTTTCATCAGACCAGAGGACATTTCACCAAAAAGTACGAACCCCATTGTCCCCATGTGCAGTTGCAAACCATAGTCTGGCTTTTTTTATGTCAGTTTTGAAGCAGTGGCTTCTTCCTTGCTGAGCGGCCTTTCAGGTTATGTCGATATAGGACTCGTTTTACTGTGGATATAGATACTTTTGTACCCGTTTCCTCCAGCATCTTCATAAGGTCCTTTGCTGTTGTTGTGGGATTGATTTGCACTTTTCGCACCAAAGTACGTTCATCTCTAGGAGACAGAACGTGTCTCCTTCCTGAGTGGTATGATGGCTGCGTGGTCCCATGGTGTTTATACTTGTGTACTATTGTTTGTACAGATGAACGTGGTTACCTTCAGGTGTTTGGAAATTGCTCCCAAGGATGAAACAGACTTGTGGAGGTCTACAACTTGGCTGATTGGCGGATTTCTTTTGAATTTCCCATGATGTCAAGCAAAGGGGCACTGAGTTTGAAGGTAGGCCTTGAAATACACCCACAGGTGCACCTCCAATTGACTAATACTAATGTCAATTCGCCTATCAGAAGCTTCTAAAGCCATGACATTTTCTGGAATTTTCCAAGCTGTTTAAAGGCACAGTCAACTTAGTGTGTGTATACCTCTGACCCACTGGAATTGTGGTACAGTGAATTATAAGTGAAATAATCTGTCTGTAAACAATTGTTGGAAAAATGAAAAATTACTATGGTGTTGAACGCTGAGCTGTAGTCAATGAACAGCATTCTCACATAGGTGTTCCTTTTGTCCGGGTGAGAAAGGGCAGTGTGGAGTACGAGACTGTGAGAGCTTTGTGTGCATCTCTGTGTATAGAGTAAAGGTGGTCTACCTCAAGAGAGCAATACCTCGAGACTTCTTTAATATTAGACATCGTGCACCAGCAAAAGACACACAACCCCACCCCTCGTCTTACCAGAGGGAGCGTCTCTGTTCTGCCGGTGCATGGAAAATCCTGCCAGCTCTATATTGTCCGTTTCTTCGTTCAGCCACGCCTCGGTGAAACACAAGATGTTGCAGTTTGCACATTGGCAAGATGAATGGAAGGCATTGGGAGTTTACTCGCTTGCCTCGTCCCTTTTCCGGCGTCTTCACGCAAAAGGCGTGAATTTGGGCCTTTTCCAGTGAAAGCAGGATATCCTTCACGTCGGACTCGTTAAAGGTAAACGTTTCTTCCAGTCCGCGGTGAGTAATCGCTTTTCTGATGTACAGAAGTTATTTTCGGTCATAAGAGATGGTAGCAGCAACATTATGTACACAATAAGTAAAAAAGTAAGTTATACAAAAAAAGTAACAAAATTGCACAATTGGTTTGGAAGATGTAAAACGGCAGCCATGGTCTTCGGCGCCATCTTATGTGTTAGGCGTTTGTTAGTTTGTGTGAGAGAGTGAAGCAACTCATTTCCAAACCCTCTGCCCTCTCTGAAATTACACAATGCAACAATGTTGGAATACAGTGGACTTTTATAAAATTACCATTTATCTTCTTCTGATTGCGTTAGAGTACAGTGGCTTTCTATATTAACTGAGCAACGGCCCTTACTGTGAGTCATCATTAACGCCAATCTACAGCCTGATTGTTGTTAACTGCAGTCCCCGGCCCCATGTCATACGGCTGCTCCACAGAGGCTGGCAGGGCAGGGGAGGGCGGGGCGGGGCAAGGGAGGAAGAGAGGGGTTAGGGGTGGACGTCAAGTGGGAGCCAGATCACTCCCGAGGAGGGATGGGAGGCGACAGTCGGCTCCCCAAGCCCAGCCCATTTGTTAGTTTATGTGAATTAGTGTCAAGTACAAGTGCAGTCAGAGCGAATGACCTGAGTGGGACATCAAACCCACCGTGGACCCAGTGCCTCCTCTCCTCCCTCCCTCCCTCATCCACCCTCATTCAGTACAGAATTTACTGAAAAAGGACGTGTTTTATCCAGGGGAGAGGGCAGAGCGAAATTCCCTGACATTTCCATAGGCTTCTGTTTATCCCCCAACCCCGACGGACTGGTTCAGCCCCCCGAGATCCACTTTAACATCTTAATAGGAAAGTGTGTTAACGCACGTCTTTACCTCCCTCTTTGACAAGAGCGAATTAGGTGTCAAAAGGATTTCTGCTGACTTTAATTGAATCTGCCCAGCGCGGAAAAGGAAATCTGAATTTAAAATAACCTATTAGGCTTATCAAGTAATGTTTGGTTGAGTTTGGCAGGTAGCACTGTGACTGTGGCGTTCTCTTCCCATTTCCCTCCCCCACCAGTAAGTTGTTTATGAGGTGAGTTGGGTGAGGAGGAGGGGGGCGTGTTCCACAACAGCATGGGCTTCTCTCACTCTTCGTTATCCTATAATAAGTTGTGGCCTGCCAGTTTAGTTTTTTGAGCTCCCACAGGAAAAGCCTTGAGCTGGGATTTAGGCTAGAGATGAGTGCGAGAGATTGCAGTGTGTACCTATGAGGGATGGGTTGATGGATTCCACGCGAGTCGATTGCAAAGAGGATGGTTGTTCATTTTTCCCTCCTTTTCTCCATTCCCTCTAGCCTTCCTATCTTTCCGAGATAGCTCTTTGGAGGAGATGCACCTGTTAACATAAATAAGTCTGGAGTTAAACACTCGGAATGACAAAATGGAACCTGTGAGTCTTTTGATATACAGTATATGGGAATGTAGCTGTGATATGTAGCATAGGCAATGGTGGAAAAAATACACTATTCTCATATTACTTGAGTAAAAGTCTAAAAGTATTTGGTTTTAAATATACTTAAGTATCAAAATTAAAGGTAGCTGCTAAAATATAGTTAAGTATCAAAAGTAAAAGTAAGAATAATTTAAAATTCCTTATATTAAGAAAACCAGATGGCACTATTTTTATTTACGGATAGCCAGGGTCACTCACACTCCAACAATCAGACATAATTTAAAAACAAAGCATTTGTGTTTAGTGAGTCCGCCAGATCAGAGGGAGTAGGGATGACCAGGGATGTTGTCTTTATAAGTGTGTGAATTGGACCATTTTCTGTCCTGCTAAGCATTCAAAATGTAATGAGTACTTTTGGGTGTCAGGGAAAATGTATGAGGTAAAAAGTACATACATTTCTTTAGGAATCTAGTGAAGTAAAATTAAAAGTTGTCAAATATAAATAGGTAAGTACAGATACCCCAAAACACTACTTAAGTAGTACTGTAAAGTATTTTTACTTTAGTACTTTACACCACTGACCATAGGCTATTATCAAAGGACAACTAGTTTCTTCACTTTTACAAATGTATAACCCCTCAATGAATCTGAAACTTTTCCCTCTCACTGACATTAGGCCTTGTCAAAGCACCCGGCCTCCTATCTATTCTCTCCCCCAAACTTTATCATTTCCTAGCAGAGTGTGAGCTATTGATGAAAGATTTTGCTCCTCCTTTGCACTGTGAAGAACCAATCAAGTCCACAAACCGCCATTAACTTTTGGTTGTCATGGATCCCTACACTTGATCAATAACCTTCACATATCATTACAGCTTGGAGCCTCTAAGGCAAGCTCCTTGTTCTTCAGGCCAAGCTGGTGTAAATCTTTCTTAGAAATTGCCTGGGATCCGCACTTTTTAGTCATTGCAGGCGCTAAATGTATTGCTCTGACTCGAGACAAGGCAGGGGCCAGATTTATTTGAACAGTGGTGCTTGCTCTGGTATATTGAAGTTGAGAACCGCCTGTATCACTTCATAAATCATGTTTAAATGCTCTACTATCTTCTGCTGTTCAGTTAAATGGCCAACCACAGTAGAGTTATGCATCCCCTCACTGTAAATTGGATAACATACTATGTGTTATGCACATTGACTCTATTTTTTTACTGCTCCACTTTAATTACTTCTTACTTTTATCTCTTATTCTGATCCGTATTTTTTTTAACTGCACTGTCGATTAGGAGCTTGTGAGTAAGCATTTCACTGTAACCTGTTGTATTCGCGCATGTGACTAATACGATTTGATTTGAAATGCGGTTTGTATAGTGATTCTCTGAAGACAGTCATTTTGCCTAACAAATCAAACTCAAGCCACATTCTGGCCATTTTATACGATTCAGTCAATTTGATATTTAGTTTCATTACAGTGGAAGCTGCAATATAAAATGTAAATTTAACTTGAATCACATTGTGTTTTAGAAAGATCATCATGGCATTTATTTGTTTAATTTCATAAATGTTTTGATAATTCTCATTTTGCGGAGGGGTGTAATGGCACACGTATTTGTACCGAACCGTTCGGTACATGAACCTCGGTTTGGTCCCCAAATTAATACATAAAAAAATATATATACAAAATTAAAACACTAGGTCTATAGGCAATGCCTTTATTGCTTTGTAGGCCTCTTGATTAAATATAAACTCAATTTATTTTTAAAATTTCAGGCCATTCGGTAGAGCCTGTACACTAGAGCCTGTACACATTGTAATCAAAATTAAAATCTTAATTGGAGCATTTCAAACTGTTCTTTAGTGAGGCACAGCTGGGAAGGAGTTCTGTACGGTGTGGAGTGGTGGGGTCGATGTGGAGTGGTGGGGTCGATGTGGAGTGGTGGGGTCGATGTGGAGTGGTGGGGTCGATGTGGAGTGGTGGGGTCGATGTGGAGTGGTGGGGTCGATGTGGAGTGGTGGGGTCGATGTGGAGTGGTGGGGTCGATGTGGAGTGGTGGGGTCGATGTGGAGTGGTGGGGTCGATGTGGAGTGGTGGGGTCGATGTGGAGTGGTGGGGTCGATGTGGAGTGGTGGGGTCGATGTGGAGTGGTGGGGTCGATGTGGAGTGGTGGGGTCGATGTGGAGTGGTGGGGTCGATAAACCAGAATTGGAGGATCTTCCATCATCATTTAAATCTCACGTTTGGGAACATTTGTCTTCCAACGGCGATGGACAGAGAGAGCCACTGCTCAACGAGAATAGCCAATGCAAATGGTGACACATTTACGCTGACATCACCCCAATATTCCTACCACCGGAACAAGACTGAAACACAAAAAGACAACAAAACAACTTAATCTCCCCTCTGCATTCAAGCAGCCCTTTTGCAGCTTATTTTGACTGGGTTAAATAAATGAAAGAGTGATGGGTATGTTTATAGCCATGGATATGCGCCCATTCTCGGTGGTTGAGAAGAATACGGGGTTTCAGCATCTCATGAAAAGTACTTGAGCCACGTTACGAACTTTGCCCTCTCGCACCCTTCTCAGCAAACCGATGGTACCCACTCTTTATAAGCACGATAAAGCCGAAGTTGTCAATTAATTGGCCAATGTACCCTGCATTGCGCTTACTACAGATGGCTGGACCTCCAGGGCTACAGAGAGCTACTTAACACTGACAGCCCATCACATTACCCCGGAGTGGTAAATGAGAAGTACCGTGCTATATTAACCCTTTATGAGAGTCACAGAAGTGTGGATATGTTTGTCTTTGTAAGAAAACATTATAGCATAGTCCTATACAATGTCTGAGCCATGTTTATATTGCAATTTATTTTAGTGTTGTTGTTGAGTAATCATGGGTTTTCATTTAAGAAAATACAAAGTGTTGGTATTCATGATTGTGCTCTCATCAGGTATTATATGACTCATGATCATATATGGAATCATGATGTACCAACACTTTGTATTTTCTTAAATGAATACAAATGAACTACAGTGACTGTTGGCATTTAAATCTCCCTCTGTACCGAAACCAAACTGTGATCCCAATACCGCAATACGTACCGAACCGGGGGCTTGGTGAACCGTTACACCCCTACATCCAACTTGTAATATCGGCCCTTATTCTCCAACTCCAAAGGCTGGAGTAGCTGACAATATACCTATTTTTGGAGATCTCTTATCCACCAAAGTTGACGTGATGTCTTCCCTTTGGCGTGCACTGTTAGTGGATTCTGTAAAATGTGTTTCTGTTACTGTGCTTACAGATTCTAGAGCTGGAGAGGGAGCACCGAGAGCGGTCGACCATGCGGTCATCGGAGGAGTGGTGGCTGTGGTTGTCTTTGCCATGCTCTGTCTACTCATCATTTTGGGACGGTACTTTGCAAGACACAAAGGTATGTGACGAAGCCTTTTGTTTTCTATCTAGAAGCACCTCTGTGTAATCTCAAGGTTAAACATTTTAAAAGAGCACAGACACACTATCATTTTATGATTTATTTTACTCAGTGTCATACTAGTATTGTCCTGGGCAATCAGAAAACCACTTCCCTCTCCCCCCAAACTCTGTTTTAGAAATTCTACCATACCTCCTGAGCCCCATCTTATTTTCTCTCTGTTATGGCTACTGTACATTTGAAGGGGTTTTCTTTGGAGTGCAGCCAATGGTTTGGTTTTGATTCCAAATTACTCCTTGCCCTCCTCCATTCAGTCTGGGCTATCGCCTTTATTATCATTCCCAAAACTGTTGGGATGTGAATAATCCCTGTCGGAAATTAAGTTTGAAGTGGATTGCTCATTCACACGCATTCGTTGAACTTGACAAGGTTCATTTGGAGGCATGAGCTGAGCTGAAGCTGAATCTTGAGCATCCCTTGCTTTGGCTTGTTTCATGGAAATCAAATAATAGATTTTCATGTGTAAATCTTGAATGCCAACAGTGGGGTTTGCAGTGGCAAATAAAGAATTTACCGACCAGAATTAAAAACCTAGTACCTGATGTATAATTTTGAAAAGGTAAGGTGCTCCATCATGCTGGAAAAGGCATTGGTTGTCACCAAACTGTTCCTGGATGGTTGGGAGAAGTTGCTCTCGGAGGATGTGTTGGAGCCATTCTTTATTCATGGCTGTGTTCTTAGGCAAAATTGTGAGTGAGCCCACTACCTTGGCTGAGAAGCAACCCCACACATGAATGGTCTCAAGATACTTTACTGTTGGCATGACACAGCGCTCGCCTTGTCTTCTCCAGACAAGCTTTTTTTCGGATGCCCTAAACAATCGGAAAGGGGATTCATCAGAGACAATGACTTTACCCCAGTCCTCAGCAGTCCAATCCCTGTATATTTTGCAGAATATCAGTCTATCCCTGATGTTTTTCTTGGAGAGAAGTGGCTTCTTTGCTGCCCTTCTTGACACCAGGCCATCCTCCAAAAGTGTTCGCCTCACTGTGCGTGCAGATGCACTCACACCTGTCTGCTGCCATTCCTGAGCAAGCTCTGTACTGGGGGTGCCCCCGATCCCGCAGCTGAATCAACTTTGGGAGACAGACCTGGCGCTTGATGGACTTTCTTGGGCGCCCCGAAGCCTTCTTCACAACAATTGAACCACTCACCTTGAAGTTCTTGATGATCAAATAAATGGTAGATTTAGGTGCAATCTTACTGGCAGCAATATCCTTGCCTGTGAAGCCCTTTTTGTGCAAAGCAATGATGACGGCACGTGTTTCCTTGCAGGTAACCATGGTTGACAGAGGAAGAGCAATGATTTCAAGCACCACCCTCCTTTTGAAGCTTCCAGTCTGTTATTCAAACTCAATCAGCATGACAGAGTGATCTCCAGCCTTGTTCTCGTCAACACTCACATCTGTGTTAACAAGCGAATCCCCGACATGATGTCAGCTGGTCCTTTTGTGGCAGGGCTGAAATGCATTGGAAATGTTTTTGGAGGATTCAGTTCATTTGCATGGCAAAGAGGGACTTTTCAATTCATCTGATCACTCTTCATAACATTCTGGAGTATATGCAAATTGCCATCATATAAACTGTGGCAGCAGACTTTGTGAAAATTGATATTTGTGTCATTCACAAAACTTTTGGCCACAACTGTATATTTTACAGTTAACCTGATGGGTTGTTTTGGTTCAATGATTTGCTTGTTAATGTCAAGGAAACATATGAGTAGGCATTCATGAGCTTAGGAATGAAGTGTCCATTTTGATCAATTTGTTAATTCCTTATCTTTTCCCCCCTTCAGGTACCTACTTCACGCATGAAGCTAAAGGAGCCGACGATGCAGCAGATGCAGATACAGCCATTATCAACGCAGAGGGGGGCCACAACAATTCGGACGAGAAAAAGGAGTACTACATATAGAAATCACAGGGCCCCAATACTGTCCCCTGTAGGACACCATACTGTCTTTGGGTGAGGGGTGCTTGGGGTTTAAGTATGGTTGGGTAGGGGGGTAGGATGGGTTTGTTTTAGTGGTGATTGCCAGGGATTGAACAATGTATAGTCCAGTCTGTGCAGCTGAAGAGGAACAGTTTTGTGTGTATTAGGTGGAAAGATAGGGAAGGGAGAGTAGGTTTTGGTTAAGGGTGGGTGGGTAGGGAGGGGGGTTTGGGGGTTGCCAGATGTTGCCAGAAATCACTGTAGAGCTTCACCATTCGACACCTCCCAAAACTGCTGGTACGAATTTTGTTTAGTTCAACCATTTGCAGAAAATTCTGTGCCTTGTTCTGAATTTCTTTTCTATTCATTCTTCTTTTTCTTCCCCGTCAACATGCCGTTGCTCCTCACCGTCCCCTCTTTCACTCTCTCCATTATGATTGTGATGTTGGCTTTCCTATGAGTGTTGAATTACACAGTGGCTCTGTTCATCTCTCCCACTCTCACACACGTTCTCTTCTGCATACCAAAACCTCAAAAGAACCCTATTTCCACTATACTGTGAGCAGGCCTAGTCTCAAGCCACTACCTTTCTTTTTTTCCCAACCTTTTGATAACTCCAAAACACATCCAACGCTTTACGTATCATCTTCGAAAAATGTACATGAGGAAAATATCATTACACATAAAATAACACACACACAGAAATATAATCTAAAGGATGACAGTGGAGGACAGTTGGTCTCAAACTGTCCTTGTTTTCATTTTATCTGAGCCAATTCCTATTCACTGTGGATGACTTCTATTCTTTCCTCTCCAATTTGTTTTTCTTATTAGATATGCCAGCACATTTAAAACATTGGTACTATTTGGAATAAGCAAAGTAGAAGGCACATTATTTCACCCTCGCTATGCTGAACTTAAAAGCATTTTCAATTCACTATTTTTACCTTTTATTCTCTGTACAATGATGTTTTTGTTCTGTTCCAATGAATGGAACCGCAATTCCCCTGCAGGCATTTCATGTTTTATGATGACATTTTGGGGTTTTACATCGTCTCTCTCATTCAGAAATATTTTTGACAAACAACAAAACATTTAAAAAAGAATTTGTTTTGAATGGTTTCTTTGGTGGTGTATACTCCCCCTTTGTCTTTCAATCAAGCTGCCTCACTTTAGCCAAGCTGTAATAAAGTTGGTATAACAAAAAAGGTAACACTGATAGGATTAATTTCAATAAGAAATGACCAGAAGACATCTCCAAACTAATAAATGAATGTTGACTGTCAAAGTTGAATATCCTCATTATAATACATATGTAAATCTACTGTAGGTTGTGAGGTACTAAATGCAATCAACATTTATAAAGCGATACTACCTTCATATTGTTACATGCTGAACAGTCAAATCTCACATGTAGAGTGGTTGTATTTTTCCAGCCTTGTGTATAAATTAGACCTAAGGAGTAAAAAGGGTTATAGGATTTTAAAGGAGATGGTGATACATAGGCGATACATAGCTTCTGTATGAGCAACGGCCCTACAATGATTGTGTCTAAGGCATTTTTTCAAAGGATATGATTTCAATACAAAACATTATCTCAAAATAATTCAGACGCACCAGAACGAATAGTTCCAACAATATACAAACTATGAGCAGACATTATATTCACACCAATGTATTATACACAAATATTTTTTACAACCTAGTGGAATTTCATGACAGAATACTTCTGTGTTTTTTCTGATTATCACAAGCTGTTTGTTGTGAGTTTTGTCGCTCCATATTGTAAAACACTCATGACAGTTGAGGAGCATGTGTCACTCGGAATTAACACGGGAGACAGGGCCTTATTTCCCCTACTATCACACCCCAGCCTCTGGACTGTACATGGTCTTGTCATGATGCAACAATTTTCAGTTGCCCAAACAGTCAGCCAACACAACACTGCATGTATGTGAGTGTGAACCTCTAAAACAACATAATAAAGTCTCCTATTTGTCTTTCTTTACAATTGACCTGCCTAAGCTTAAAGATGATACAATGTGGAAAGAGCCCGTTAGGGAGAGTACTTTTGGGGGAATTGTTACTTTTCATGTATACATCACTACAGTAAACATTGCTGTTGAATTTAGTTACTGTCCTGCTGAGGTTGTTGACCTGACAATTAGGTTGAAAAGATGTTGTTGCTTACGTGCTTGAT
Organism: Oncorhynchus gorbuscha; assembly: GCF_021184085.1. Taxonomy (NCBI): domain Eukaryota; kingdom Metazoa; phylum Chordata; class Actinopteri; order Salmoniformes; family Salmonidae; genus Oncorhynchus; species Oncorhynchus gorbuscha. Next base: position 86,614,390 of record NC_060174.1, read on the forward strand.
TTGATGTTTATTCCAAATATAATATCTTGAAGAAGGAGCTACCACTGATTTAATACTGTTTGACGACAATGCTGGTTGTTTATCAGGACAGTGGTGGCTTTCTGGCTCCGTTTAAATGCTCCATTTTAGACTGTGTGACTTCATGTGAAACATTTTGGATCCCCTTTGTTGTTTCAATGGATCAAACAACAGAGAGAATGTAACCGTCTTTTAGATTGAGGTTGTGTGACTTGTATTTAACAGTGAGCATTATTTTGCTTTGGTCAAAAATGTGGTGGCTTCCTTTCAAAACTGGACCTTAAAAAGTCTGTTCTTACCAAGTGAACACATCTATTCACTCGTTCTGTAGGTGGACATTTTAATACATGTACTCACAGCTGTGTGGACTGGGTCGATGTACAGTACCAGTCAAAGGTTTGGGCACACCTACTCATTCAAGGGTTTTTCTTTATTTGTACTATTTTCTACATTGTAGAATAATAGTGAAGACATCAAAACTATTAAATAACACATTGAATCATGTAGTAAGCATTGCCTTGATGACAGCTTTACACACTCTTGTCATTCTTTCAACCAGCTTCAGGAGGTAGTCACCTGGAATGCATTTCAATTAACAGGTGTGACTTGTTAAAAGCGCATTTGTGGAATTTATTTCCTTAATGCGTTTGAGCCAATCAGTTGTGTTATGACAAGGTAGAAGTGGTATATAGAAGATAGCCCTATTTGGTCAAAAATATATATATATATTTTGGCAAGAACAGCTCAAATAAGCAAAGAGAAATGACAATCCATCATTACTTTAAGACATGAAGGTCAGTCAATCCGAAAAAGTTAAAGAACTTTGAATGTTTCTTTAAGTGCAGTCGCAAACACCATCAAGCGCTATGATGAAACTGGCTCTCATGAGGACCGCCACAGGAAAGGAAGACCCAGAGTTACACCTGCAGCAGAGGATGAGTTCATTAGAGTTACCAGCCTCAGAAACTGCAGCCCAAATAAATGCTTCAGAGTTCAAGTGACAGACACATCTCAACATCAACTGTTCAGAGGAGACTGCGTGAATCAGGCCTTCATGGCCAAATTTCTGTAAAGAAACCACTACTGAAGGATACCAATAATACGAAGAGACTTGCTTGGGCCAATGTAAGGGCTATTTGACCAAGAAGGAGAGTGATGGAGTGCTGCATCAGATGACCTGGCCTCCACAATCACCCAACCTCAAAGCAATTGAGATGGTTTGGGATGAGTTGGACCGTAGAGTGAAGAAAAAGCAGCCAACAAGTGCTCAGCATATGAGGGGAACTCCTTCAAGACTGTTGGAAAAGCATTCCAGGTGAAGCTGGTTGAGAGAATGCCAGGAGTGTGCAAAGCTGTCAAGGCAAAGCGTGGCTACTTTAAAGAATCTAAAATATATTCTGATTGAAAATGTTTTTGTTTACTACATGATTCCATATGTGTTGTTTCATAGTTTTGATCTCTTTGCTATTATTATACAATGTAGAAATAGTAAAAAATAAACCGTTGAATGAGTAGGTGTGTTCAAACTTTTGACTGGTACTGTATATGTTTCTGCTTAACCTTTTACTGGTGTGTGTTGTGGTTTGTAATGGTTGACCACTGTCAGAACCAATAGGAAACAGGAGTGTATTGGGGAAAGTATATGCAACTCGAGCGTAGTTGACATAAAACAAATGTTAATTTCTATGATCACCTACTTAAAGGGAAACTCCACCCAAAAACTATATTTTGGTATTTTTTTCATTAGTCCATTGTTGATATAGTCCCAAAATGTTTTGCATGTCAGCAATCAAGTTTTGAAGATATATAACTGCCAAAATATACAAAATACATAAATATAGCTGCGTTTTGAGTCATATGATGCGAAATGGATCATACCGGCTCGATATATGTATTTTGAAAGCTTTAGGGTGGAATTTTCCTTTAACCTGGTGATATGAACAGCAAATCAAATACAATTTGATGATGGACAACAATTTGGGCGGGTGTAATAAGTCCAGATATGTGTGGAATGAGTTTGATATTTGAGTATAGAATGTAATTTTTGTCATTTCTGTTTCTGTGTGTTATCAGTTTTTTCTTCTTCATGAAATGTCCCCTTTGTTACTCAAGCTACAGTTAATTTGGTAGTCTACGTGTTGAGGATTTATTTTTTATTTTATCAAATTACTTTTTACATTTCTTTGTTAATGCCCTGTCTCAGGTTCATGTGCATTGAATGGTGTGATTGCATCTCAGGTAGAATGCAAAGTCTAAGGCCCAACCACACATTGATGAAGTATATATATAAAAAAGTACACCAATCATTTTAGATCAAGAGACAACTGGTGATTTGTTTTGCATTTAAGCTGTACATGTTTTATGAATTTTCTTAAATATTCGGTGCACTGTATAAGATGTTTAAGTATTTTTTTGTATAGACATAGTTCACAATGAAAGAGTACTCCGTTTGTTAAAATGATGCAGGAACAGAACACACTCAGCTGTGGCTGTGCAACTATCAATTTAAACATGTCTCGGACGTTTAGTTTTCCTTCCAGGACGTTTGGTCGTTTATCACTTCATTGTTTTTAGGTTGATCATATTTGTTTTTCTGCTGTACTAGGGCAAGGTTAATGTGTATTAATGAAGAAAAAATATATCCACATTCCCATACACATTTTGTATTGGTTCATAAATAGACATTTTTACAAAAAATGAAGAGTTCTTGTCTTAATAAAAAAGAAAAAGATATTAATGTTCAAAGTAACTGGTGTATGTGTTGTTTTTAATTTCCCTGTCATTCTTTTCATGTATGAAGAGACCTGTATAAGGAGACATAAAATGTGGTGCTTAATGTTGGGTGGATGGCCTCACACGTTTTCAGAGCCGTTACATAGTCCGTTAACCCCTTTTTGTGGTTTGAGGAGCATATTAAGAGCAAGCTCATCCTCCAAACCTATACAGTTCTGCTACAAATATCATAACATCTTCATCACACACATAAACCCACATGGACATGAAGAAAAACTACTCCTAATTAATAGAAATATGATAGTCTGAGGAGCACCAAGAGAGAGACAATACATTTTAGAAGGTTTGTGCTCTGCCAGAAAATCAATTTGTGGTCTCCCATTGGGAAGTGTACCCATTGAGCTACATCTTCAATAAGAGGAGATACTATTTTCATGAAAACAGAGATAGCAGTAAGTGTGGGAATCTAATGGTAACTGTAGAATCTGTGGAAATGGACATCTGAGAAATAACACATTTACATTTTTGAAGAGCAATACATGGCGAGTCAGTCATAGAAAGGCCAAAAGAGCCTATTTGTGAACACTCAAACATCATAGCAGCCATGCACAGTGTCATGGGCCAAGGATGATGCTCTCATAATATAAAGAACATTTTGTATGCATCCATAATCGGGCCAGTGCAAATGGGCAGGGAGCAGAAAATCTTCCATTCCCTCCCAACAGACCAAAAGCACAACTAAAAGCAGGTGGAGGTGGGCAGAAGCAGCAGCAAAGTTGCACTACAATTCTGTTTGCTGGACCGGTCAATGTACGCAGAATGCCATTATGTAGGAGAGTTTGTCAATATCTGGTAGCGTTTTGCGCACTGGTTGTCAGCTGAGGTAAAGACTGACTGGAGTTTCCTGCCAGAACCTTGCTTCACTCTGTTGAGCTTTGCTACCTTATGAACGCCCATTTCAGGTCAGCAACCTGAACAACATGGATGAAATGCTGAAAATACAGTGCATTCAGATTATTATTTTTTTAACAGAAACCTCACATTTACATAAGTATTCAGACCCTTTACTCAGTACTTTGTTGAAGCACATTTGGCAGCGATACAGCCTCAACTTTTTCGGTATGACGCTACAAGCTTGGCACACCTGTATTTGGGGAGTTTTTCCCATTCTTCTCAGATCCACTGAAGCCCTGTCAGGTTGGATGGGGAGCGTCGCTGCACAGCTATTCTCAGGTCTCTCCAGAAATGTTTGATCAGGTTCAAGTTCAGGCTCTGGCTGGGCCACTCAAGGACATTCAGAGACTTGTCCCCAAGCCACTCCTGCATTGTCTTGGCTGTGTGCTTAGGGTTGTTGTCCTGTTGGAAGGTGAACATTCACCCCAGTCTGAGGTTCTGAGCGCTCTGGAGCAGGTTTTCATCAAGGATCTCTCTGTACTTTGAGCCGTTCATCTTTCCCTTGATCCAGAGTAATCTCCCAGTCCCTACCACTGAAAGACATCTCCACAGCATGATTCTGCCACCACGTGCTTCACTGTAGGGATGGTGCCAAGTCATCCAGACGTGACGCTTGACATTCAGGCTAGAGTTCAATCTTAGTTTCATCAGACCAGAGAATCTTGTTTCTCTATGTGCTCTGGGAGTGTTCTGAGCGGGGAGAGAAAATTGATAAGTAGGCGTTATTGGCACGGAGGTTTAGAACTTTCTTATTGGTCTGCTAACAGATTTGGCGATGTCACCAGGCAGGCCAAAACGCCATCCCACTAAATCACCATCCACTTTTCAAACAGCTCTTACACTAAAAGTGCATTATCATCATTCTCACAATTTCACAGTGTTATTCCAACCTCAGTGTAAATATACTGAACAAAAATACAGTATTAACGAAACATTGTCAAAGAGTTTACTGAGTTACAGTTCAGCTAAGGAAATCAGTCAAATTAATTAATTAGGCCCTTATCTATGGATTTCACATGACTGGGATACACGATATGTAGAGTTGAAGTCGGAAGTTTACATACGCTTAGGTTGGAGTCATTAAAACTCGTTTTTAACCACTCCACAAATTACAAAGTATAGTTTTGGCAAGTCGGTTAGGACATCTTCTTTGTGAATGACACAAGTCAGGGTAGCCTAGTGGTTAGAGTGTTTTGGACTAGTAACCGAAAGGTTGCAAGTTCAAATCCCCGAGCTGACAAGGTACAAATCTGTCGTTCTGCCCCTGAACAGGCAGTTCACCCACTGTTCCTAGGCCGTCATTGAAAATAAGAATTTGTTCTTCACTGACTTGCCTAGTTAAATAAAGATAAAAATCCAAAAATTGTTTACAGACAAATTATTTCATTATAATTCACTGTATCACAATTCCAGTGGGTCAGAAGTTTACATACACTAAGTTGACTGTGCCTTTAAATAGCTTGGAAAATTCCATAAAATTAAGTCATGGTTTTAGAAGCTTCTGATAAGCTAATTGACCTCATTTGAGTCAATTAGAGGTGAACCTGTGGATGTATTTCAAGGCCTACCTTCAAACTCAGTGCCTCTTCGCTTGACATCATAGGAAAATCTAAAGAAATGAGCAAAGTCCTCAGAAAAAAACAATTGTAGACCTGCACAAGTCTGGTTCATCCTTGGGAGCAATTTCCAAACACCTGAAGATACCACGTTCATCTGTACAAAGAATAGTACGCAAGTATAAACACCATGGGACCACGCAGCCATCATACCACTCAGGAAGGAGACATGTTCTGTCTCCTAGTGATGAATGTATTTTGGTGCGAAAGTGCAAATCAATCCCAGAACAACAACAAAGGACCTTGTGATAAGGAAACAGGTACAAAATTATCTATATCCACAATAAAATGAGTCCTATATCGACCAAACCTGAAAGGTCGCTCAGCAAGGAAGAAGCCACTGCTACAAAACTGACATAAAAAAGACAGACTACGGTTTGCAACTGCACATGGGGACAAAAATGTTACTTTTTGGAAAATGTCCTCCGGTCTGATGAAACAAAAATAGAACTGTTTGGCCATAATGACCATCGTCATGTTTGGAGGAAAAAGGGGGAGCCTTGCAAGCCGAAGAACGCCATCCCAACGGCGAAGCACGGGGGTGGTAGCATCATGTTGTGGGGGTGCTTTGCTGCAGGAGGGACTGGTGCACTTCACAAAATAGATGGCATCATGAGGTAGGAAAATTATGTGGATATATTGAAGCAACATCTCAAGACATCAGTCAGGAAGTTAAAGCTTGGTCGCAAATGGGTCTTCCAAATGGACAATGACCCTAAGCATACTTCCAAAGTTGTGGAAAAATGGCTTAAGGACAACAAAGTTCAGGTATTGGAGTGGCCATCACAAAGCCCTGACCTCAATCACAAAGCCCTGACCTCAGTACTGTTGACAATTTGTGGGCAGAACTGAAAAAGAGCGTGCGAGCAAGGATGCCTACAAACCTGACTCAGTTACACCAGCTCTGTCAGGAGGAATGGATCAAAATTATTGTGGGAAGCTGGTGTAAGGCTACCTGAAACGTTTGACCAAAGTTAAACAATTTAAAGGCAATGCTACCAAATACTAATTGAGTGTATGTAAACTTCTGACCCACTGGGAATGTGATGAAAGAAATACAATCTGAAATAAATAGTTTTCTCTGCTATTATTCTGACATTTCACATTCTTAAAGTAAAGTGGTGATCCTAACTGACCTAAGACAGGGGGTTTTACTAGGATTAAATGTCAGGAATTGTGAAAATCTGAGTTTAAATGTATTTGGCTATGGTGTATAGTCTGGGCCAAAAGTTTTAAGAATTACACAAATGTTAATTTCCACAAAGTTTGCTGCTTCAGTGTCTTTAGATATTTTTGTCAGACGTTACTATGGAATACTGAAGTATAATAACAAGCATTTCATAAGTATCAAAAGCTTTTATTGACAAATACATGAAGTTGATGCAAAGAGTCAACATTTGCAATGTCGAGCCTTATTTTTCAAGACCTCTGCAATCCACTCTGGCATGCTGTCAGCCCATTCTTGCATAATCAATGCTTGGAGTTTGTCAGAATTTGTGGGTTTTTGTTTGTCCACCCGCCTCTTGAGGATTGACCACAAGTTCTCAATGGGATTAAGGTGGTCTTGGTAGTTTCCTGGCCATGGACCCAAAATATCAATGTTTTGTTCCCCGAGCCACTTAGTTATCACTCTTGCATCATGGCAAGTTGCTCCATCATGCTAGAAAAAGCATTGTTCGTCACCAAACTGTTCCTGGATGGTTGGGAGAAGTTGCTCTCGGGGATGTGTTGGTACCATGCTTTATTCATGGCTGTGTTCTTAGGCAAAATTGTGAGTGTACCCCCTCCCTTGGCTGAGAAGCAACCCCACACATAAATGGTCTCAGGATGATGTACTGTTGGCATGACACAGCGCTCACCTTGTCTTCTTCGGACAAGCTTTTTTCCGGATGCCCCAAACAATCGGAAAGGGGATTCATCAGAGAAAATGACTTTACCCCAGTCCTCAGCAGTCCAATCCCTGAATCTTTTGCAGAATATCAGGCTATCCCTGATGGTTTTCTTGGAGAGAAGTGGCTTCTTTGCTGCCCTTCTTGACACCAGGCCATCCTCAAAAAGTGTTTGCCTCAATGTGCGTGCAGATGCACTCACACCTGCCTGCTGCCATTCTTGAACAAGCTCTGTACTGGTGGTGCCCCGATCCCGCAGCTGAATCAACTTTAGGAGACAGTCCTGGCGCTTGCTGGACTTTCTTGTGCACCCTGAAGCCTTCTTCACAACAATTAAACCACTCTCCTTGAAGTTCTTGATGATCAAATAAATGGTGGATTTAGGGGCAATCTTACTGGCAGCGATATCCTTGCCTGTGAAGCCCTTTTTGTGCAAAGCAATGATGACGGCACGTGTTTCCTTGCAGGTAACCATGGTTGACAGATGAAGAACAATGATTCCAAGCACCACCCTCATTTTGAGTGATGTGATTGCTGGCATCGTCTCGTTCCTCAGGATGGTTAGATCTGCTTTTAAAGTATCAGAAACCTCCTGTATTCGGGCCTCAATCGTAGCAACTACCTCCGTTTTCAATTCAACTATCCCAGAGCGTAGTAGTTTGATGGCCTCGAGAATGTTTATTTCAGCGCCGCCAGGCCAAGTCGCACCCCCGGGTAAAGTGTGATTCCCTGGCCCCTCAGACTCAGGAGAGGGCGGTGATGAGAGTGGGTCTTGTAGGCCGGGCTTTTTCAAAGTCATGTTTTTTGCCTTATGTTTCGTCTACATGCTGACATTCGAAAGCAAAGTAGTCTTTGTTTTTACAAAAAGGGATCAACAAACTAATATTTGAAAATAAATACGGTTCTGCTTTTTTAAATTGCAATTCATCTGATCACACTTCATAACATTCTGGAGTATATGCAAATTGCCATCATACAAAGTGAGGCAGCAGACATTGTGAAAATTAATATTTGTATCATTCTCAAAAAGTTTGGCCACGACTGTATGCAAACTTCCGACTTCAACTGTATCTGTTGGTCACAGATACCTTAAAAAAGTAGGGACGTGGATCAGAAAACCAGTTAGTATCTGGTGTGATCACTATTTGCCTCATGCAGTGCGACACATCTCCTTTGTATAGAGTTGATCAGGCTGTTGATTGTGGTCTGTGAAATGTTGTCCCACTCCTCTTCAATGGCTGTGCGAAGTTGCTGGATATTGGCGGGAACTGGAACACGCTGTTATGCACGTCAAGTCACATGAAAGGAATGAGCTGTGATTTGTTTCTTGTGCAGGCTGCACACAGTTCATTGATCAACGTGGCCATTGTGCCCTTAGGCTGAATATAATCATTATAATTCCCTTCCCCCTGCTGCCATGCTCTGAAACACCTCTCACTCACATGGCTCTCTCCAATATCTCAATTCTTAGTTGCCAATGCCCCGTCACGTGATCGGATCCTTCTCACAGCTAAGAAGTAGGCTACAAGTGACACATCGGGGACGCAACAGCTAAGAAGTAGGCTACCACAGACACATCGGGGACGCAACTGTGCGCATCCCTCTTATCAAATTCAGAGGCGCATATTGAAGATGTTGGAAGAACTGTCCACATTTAACCTACTTTTCCTCAGCCAATAAGATGAGTAGGCCTAACAAAGAGCAGAAGCATGTCAATCTACTATCCCCATGATACAAAAGTTGAGCTATTCGATTGGCCAACTTGTCCTTCTGTGCAAGTAATCCATTCTCCAAACATACGCTGTGATCCAACTCATCCCAAGCCATCTCAATTAGGTTGAGGTCGGGTGATTGTGGAGTCCAGGTCATCTGATGCAGTCCTTACAAAGCCTGGAGGTGTGTTTTGGGTCATTATCCTGTTGAAAAACAAATAATAGTCACACTAAGTGCAAACCAGATGGGATGGCATATCGCTGCAGAATGCTGTGGAAGCCATGCTGGTTAAGTGTGCCGTGAATTCTAAATAAACCACTGACAGTGTCACCAGCAAAGCACCATCACACATCCTCCATGCATCACAGTGGGAAGCACACATGCGGAGATCCTCTGTTCACCTACTCTGCGTCTCACAAAGACACAGCGGCTGAAACCATAAATCTCAAATTTGGACTCATTGGACCAAAGGACAGGTTTCCATCGGTCTAATGTCCATTTCTCTTGTTTCCTGGCCCAAGCAAGTCTTTTCTTCTTCTTACAGCCAGTGAATACAATAAATTAAAGGGTATGGGTAGGACAGGTTTTTGCATCCTCTTTCGACTCAAAATCAAAAGGAACTGCACTTTTGATAAGTAGACACATTCCCCTTTTGTGTCAGCAACACTATATCTGATCCCTCAGGCAGGTTTGTTTTGGTGCATGGGCATATGTATTCGAAGACTTGGACCCTATTGAATATTTATGCTCCTAACTTCGATGACAATATGTTTGCTCAAACACCACCAGGATGGTTACTGGCTGGAAGAGATTACATTTTTTGTTTAGATACAGTTCTTGATAGGTCCTCTGAAACACTCTCCTCTTACCAAAGCCGCTAAGCTCACGATGTCATTCATGAAGGATCTCAATTTACTAGAAGTCTGGAGACGGAAGCACCCACAGGATAGGGACTACTGATTTTATTCACACCATCACAACACACACACACGAATAGATAACTTTCTGCTAACAACCCAACCGTTTCATAGAGTGTTAGATACCAATTATCTCCCCAGATTGTTTAGTGACCATTCTCCTCTGGTATTATCAATCTCCATTCCTACCAAGGTAAATGGAGCATATAGATGGAGACTCAATTCTACACTCCTGAAGCAACCTGACTTTTGTGTATTCATCAAAGAGCAGATCAATATTTTCACTTTGACAAACAAACCCTCTGCTCCTGACAGTTTCATTCTTTGGGACACATTGAAAGCCTATGTGAGGGGACAGATCATTGCCTATACTAAAGGGTTGAAGAGAAAACACGGTGCGGAACTGAATGTCCTTGAATCTGAAAAGAGGCCCGACTAAAGACCTATACAGGCTTTTGGTAAATAAAAAACTGAAATATAATACTCTGAACACGTATCAACCTGAGAGGACCATCACTAAATCAAAACAGCATTACTACGAACTTGGAGAGAAAGCACACAAAGGGTTGGCATGGTAACTGAAATCAGAGGAAAGTAAGAGGACAAATAATGCTATAGAAACTCTTACTAATGAGATATTTTGACCCTACAGAAATGAGTTATACTTTTAAGAAACGCTATGAGGACCTCTATACTTCCCAATCAAGCGATGATCTATCAGAGATGGACTATTTTCTCTTCTCTCTCAACCTCCCATGCCTGTCAGAGGAAGACAGAGAACGCCTGAGTGAACAGTTCTCAGTCCCTGAATTGTTGGAGGCCATTAAATCTTTATCTTCTAATAAATCTCCTGGGGAGGATGGCTTCCCTTCAGAGTTCTATAAAGAATTTAAGGAGCTGTTGATACCCTACCTTATGGAGGTACTTAAAAAAAGATGGGGAGGACAACTGCTTTCCAGACTCTTTCTCTCAAACTGTGATTACAGTCATTCACAAGAAAGGGAAACACCTGCTAAAGTGCGCCTCCTATAGACCAATCTCTCTCCTTAATATAGATTGTTAACTGATCACCAAGATGCTTTCTAAGAGACTAGAGTTATTGCTCCCCCTGCTGGTCAACCCAGATCAGACTGGCTTCATAATTAATATATTGTCCTCCAAAAATCTCAGAAGGTTCTTTGATATAATTCACCTTGCTAACAAAAACAAAATACCTAGTGTAGCAGTCTTCCTCGATGCCCAAAAGGCCTTTGATAGGGTCAAATGGCCATATCTCTTTTGCGTTTTGGAAAGGTATGTTTAGGCACCGTGTTTGTAAACTTGATTAAATCACTGTCCTAAAGCTAGGATTGCTACCAATGGGATTATTTCCTTGTCCCCTCTCTATAGGGGGAACAGACAGGGTTGCCCTATTAGCCCCCACCTCTTCGTCCTCCTTATCAAACCTTATCAAAACATATATAGGCCTATGGGCTAAGCTACATAAGCTACATGAGATATCAGTATGACTGATTTGAAAAAGCCACACAAAAAATGTGTGCTGTTTCTTGCCTTACTACACAAGCTGTCACAAGTGATAAGCTATTGTCACTCCTTAGACTTCTTAATTTAATGTTGTCTTTACATATACTAAATCATATTTCTGTGAAATTAGTTTGGATTTAGAATGGACCATTATTATGCACCTGCTCGGAACAGGGGCTGGCGTTTATGCACTTAAATAGCGAATGGAGGACGCTTTTCCCATGGTTCATTTTCATGCCAAACAGGTAGGCTATACTCCTGTTGTAAAGTGAAGCAATGTGCTTAATATTAGGGAACTTGATAAAGAAATATAGTAGGCCTAGTCTATAGAAAGCTGATGGGATCCTCTTTTTAATAGAGGCCATCAAAACTCTGTTTTCTTCCGCAATTACATAGCCAATATAAATATTGCACAACATGAACTCATGGGCTTGAGTGTTTGATTTGATTTTCGAAAACATTTACATTGATGTCAGAGTGATTAGAGCGACAATTGAGTGCTGAGTACCAGACAGTTATCAAGTTTGGTAGGCTACTAATGACCATCAGCAGCATCAGAGCTTGGAGAAGCCTAGTTACCATGACTATATGGTCAGGTGGAATTTGACTGAGGTCATGTCTCAGGCGGTAATATGGTCACTGTAACAGCCCTAGTTGGACGTAATGCCAATTCTGGGGGGGATGTAAAGAAATTTGTGCACAAAATATGAGAGTAAAAAGTGTTTTGTACGTATGGAAAATTTCTGGAACCTTTTATTTCAGCTCATGAAACATGGGACCAACACTTCATTTTTGTAGTATATGTAAAACACAGGTTATCACGTTTTTGACTGCACTGGGCCTTTAACATTAGGTTGTGCTTATGACTAACCTTTTATTAATGTGATAATACAGACATCTTAGTCTATATCCAGTGCTTACATGTTACATCTTATTATCATGAATCACTTCCTAACAAAGAGTTCCTCTCAGTGCATTTCTACTTTTGTCTAAATGAATATTAACTAAATGTGTTGAAATGTTACGAGGCAGAGGCAGTTTGAAAGGTAGAATTAAAAGTTCACCAAAATTAAGTTCAAGTAGCAGCACATTAAAACATGAATATTGGAATGAATTAAGTAAATTATAAAAAGATTGGTAGAGCCTCTTAAAATTAAGACTCAATTAATGTGACAACTTCTGAAAAGGTCAGAAAAACTCAGATTCTATGGGTTTAATAGTAAATTCAGTATAGTATAATGTTAATATATTTCCATATTGCTTAGTCACAGATTCAGCAAAACATTTGAGAAGGATGTCATACAGAATTCATTGTGAATGTGGAAATTGTTTTCCACATCGAAATAAGACGTGATGCATCCTCACTTATAGTTTGACACAGTTGACACACACACACACACACTCCTGATGACATTTCCTGATTATAGTTTATCATCTAACATTTTGAATTCTCTTTGAACAGAGCCCATGGTGGAAGTCTTTAGAAGTCCAGGCAGCAACACACTTTCTGTACCTGCTCAACCATGGCCATGCCTATAGATTGCCCATGCTTGTGTCAAGAACACAATTTCGGCACACAATGGAGCTATTTACCCTCTCTGAGTGTTCCGAAACAAAGTGTGTCCACTCAGTCATACGGACTGGTGTAAAAATATTATATAAAAGCAATACAAACGTCAAGATCTAGAACTATTGTGCTTCATTCAAACTATAATTGCAATGCCATGTTGATTCTCCAAATTGAACCCTAACCATTCCAGTAGAATTGGCATTCCTACGCTCTTGGATACTTTACATTTTGTTATTATTCTTCCTTTGCCAAGACATTTTGACATTTCCCACTGTTGGACAATACTGCAAGAGATTCAAGGTAAGTCTATATCTCTCCAAACTACACAGCAGCTCTCACCACTGCTGCCCGCGCAATCAAGGTGTCTTATGGTGAGGTTTCACCCCTATTCTCAGCGGCAATCTCTCGCGACAGCCTACTGCAGATGTTGACTTTGGGTTGTTGTCTGTATGAAGCCCTGGCTTTTGATTGCCTGAGCAAGGGCACTGGAACGGCTTGTCATGCTGCCAGGGCTCAAAGTCACCTTGTACCACTGATAGAAGCCTATCTGCTAGCGGGCTGCTAGAGCCCAGCACAGATGTCATGTGGCATCATCTGCTGTCCTGAGACATAAAGACACTTGTGGTTGCGGAGGAGGAGAAGGGGAGAGGGGGGGGACGTGTTAAACTTGGAGCCCCCTGTCAGGAGGATTCCGTAATGATCCACATGTGTTGCTCTGAGATTTCATGTCAAGGCATGAGCACCGGTTCCCCTGGCTCTTACTTCGCCTGGAAGAACAGAAGCACTGCATGAGCAAAGTGTTATTTTTCACTCACATTTCTGACTGTGATTTTACTCTATAGTTTTGACACACAATTACTATTTCCATGTTTGCACTTACTGCTGGCACGCAGATATATGAAAAACTACCAAAACGGATGGAATGTTTAACATTGCGACAGGTAAAACAGTACATAATAGTGCCTTCAGAAAGTATTCATACGCCTTTGACTCTTTTTACATTTTGTGTTACAGCCTGAATTTAAAATTGCTTAAATTGAGATGTTGTGCCACTGGCATACACACAGTATCCCATAATGTCAAAGTGGAATTATGTTTTAGAAAGTTGTACAAATTAATAAAAAAATGAAAAGATAAGCATTCAATCCCCTAACTTCAGGAGTAAAATGTGCTTAACAAGTCACATAATAAGTTGAATAGCCTCACTCTGTGTGCAATAATACATGATTTTTCAATGAATACCTCATCTTTGTTTCCCACAGATACAATTTTCTGTAAGGTCCCTCAGTCGAGCAGTGAATTTCAAACACAAATTCAACCACAAAGACCAGGGAGGTTTTCCAATGCCTCGCAAAGAAGGGCACCTATTGGTAGACGGGTAAAAAAAAGCAGACATTGAATATCTATTTGAGCATGTTGAAGTTGTCAATTACACTTTGGATGGTGTATCAATACACCCAGTCACTACAAAGTTACAGGCCTCCTTACTAACTCCGGAGAGGAAGGAAACCGCTCGGGGTTTTCACCTTGAGGCCATTGGTGTCTTTAAAACTGAGGATGGATCCACAACATAGTAGTTAACTCCACAATACTAACTTAACTGACAAAGTTAAAAGAAGAAATACAAATATTACAAAACATGCATTCTATTTGCAACAAGGCACTAAAGTAATACTGCATTAAATGGGGCAACGCAATTCACTTTTTGTCCTGAATACTAAGTGTTATGTTTGGGGCAAATCCAATACATCACATTACTGAGTACCACTCTCCATATTTTCAAGCATAGTGGTGGCTGCATCATGTTATGGGAATGCTTGTAATAGTTAAGAAACGGAATGAGCCAAGCACACGCAAAACCCTAGAGGAAAACCTGGTTCAGTCTGCTTTTCACCAGACACTGGGAGATGAATGCACCTTTCAGCAGGACAGTAACCTAAAAGACAAGGCCAAATATATACTGGAGTTGCTTACCAAGATGACATTGAATGTTCCTGAGTGGCCTAGTTACAGTTTTGACTTAAATCAGCTTGAAAATGTATGGCAAGACTTGAAAATGGCTGTCTAGCAATGATCAACAACCAACTTGACAAATCTTGAATAATTTCTGAAAGAATAATGTGCACATATTGTACAATCTAGGGGTGCAAAGCTCTTAAACTTACCCAGAAAGACTCACAGCTGTAATCACTGCTAAAGGTGATTCTCACATGAATTGACTCAGGGGTGTGAACACTGTAAATGAGAGATTTCTGTACTTCATTTTCAACATGTTTGCAAACATTTTCACTTTGTCATTATTGGGTATTTATTGTATGTAGACGGGTGAGAAATGTATATTTTTAATTCCATTTTGAATTCAGGCTGTAACAAAATGTGGAATAAATCAAGGGGTATGAATACTTCATAAAGGCACATTTTATTATGGCCATAAATGGAGCTATAATTTTCCTCTTTAGATCTAAATGGAACTACTGATGCTCTATGTGAGGGAGGAAGAATTTCACCTGCGAAAAGTGTGACTTAAATAGCATATACATGTACATGTACATATACATGTACTTCTCACTATGACCAGGTTCAAGAAGTGGAAAGATTATCAAAATTGCTTCAGTTTGAGAGGGAATAAGGTAGGTGGAATTCTCTATTGAACTCAACAAAAGTGTTTGTGCGGCTCAACTGGCAGGAAAAGGTACATGTTAGCCTTTTTACGTTTCAAATTCATTTGTGGTCCACAAATAATCAGTATATTTCAAATATTTTCTCCTGCCTCACCATTGTTGAAATTATACAGCAGGTTTATCTTTTATAAGTTGTCATAATTTAGCTAAACATATTCTATTTTTGTTGCTTTGTTACAATTCAATACAATGTGTAATTGAAGCTAAGTAACTGGGAGAAATATTGTTGTTTCTACCTCATAGTTAGTTTAAGTCATTATTTTGTGCAATCCACTTACCTAGCAGTTAATACAGCACACAGGAATATGTTGGTTTACCTCCACCTGAAAATTGTTCTGCAGTTTGGCTCACTCTTGTTTTGTTTTTGTTTTTGCACTGTCATACCAAACACGCTCGGTGAAACTCTGTCCATCGTTTTCTTTGGGTACCATGGTGCCGCGTGGGGGAATCTGAGCAACATAGCATCCCACTGGGCACAGATGGCAGTTCAATGTGAATTCACCATATCATTCAATTTAGGTTAAAAATTAAGTGAAAAAAATACTACATTCCCGTACGCTGATAACTTTTTGCAAATCCAATCGGTTTTTAACATAGATTCAACATCATCATATAAAATGTTCTCGTTGAAATGAAATAGAAACAACATTGATTCAACCAGTTTTTGTCCATTGGGATGTTCTTTACATTATATGCAGTATCTGTGATCCATGACAGACCCAGGGACCACACTATCTGTCGCGGGCATCTGCACTGACTATCTGCACTGACTCTATGCACACTCCAGGTTTCTAACTATAACCACATATTCACACACACTTACACTGACACTCTCGCACGCACACACACCTTATGTTCTTCTATCCTCGTGGGAACCTAAGATTGATTTCCATTCAATATCTTATTTTCCTTAACCCTAACCTTAACCCTAACACAAACACAAACCCAACTCCTAACCTTAGCCCATACCCTAACTCCTTACCCTAGCCTCTTACTCTAACCCTAATTTTAACCCAAACCCTAAACCTAACCCCGAAGCTTAAAATAGCCTTTGTCCTCAAGGGGACATGGGATAATTTCCCTTGTTTGGCTGTCCTTGTAGGGACTTTGGGGGATTTTAGGGTCCCCACAAGGCTAGAAGAACCAACACACGCACATATTCACACACACAGGACAAATATAAGCACGCCCCATTTTACCTTTAACACGCACCTACACCCACACATCTTGACGCCCAAACAAGTATGAACATACACACAACACACTCACCATATACGCTGCTGCTACTATTTACATGATAATTTATCCTGCTGACAGTCACTTTCACCCTGCTTACATTTACAGTACCAGTCAAAGGTTAGGACACATCTACTTATTAAATTGTTATTATTCTTTTTTTACTATTTTCTACATTGTAGAATAATAGCGAAGACATCAAAACTATGAGATAACACATATGGAATCATGTAGTAACCAAAAAAAGTGTTAAACAAGTATATTTATACTTGAGATTCTTCAAAGTAGCCACCCTTTGCCTTGATGACAGCTTTGCACACTCTTGGCATTCTCTCAACCAGCTTCACCTGGAATGCTTTTCCAACAGTCTAGAAGTAGTTCCCAAACATGCTGAGCACTTGTTGGCTGCTTTTCCTTCACTCTGTGGTTCAACTCATCCAAAACCATCTCAATTGGGTTGAGGTCGGGTGATTGTGGAGTCCAGGTCATCTGATGCAGCACTTCATCACTCTCCTTATTGGTCAAATAGCCCTTACACAGCCTGGAGGTGTGTTGAAAACAAATTATAGTCCCACTAAGTGCTAACCAGATGGGATGGCATATCGTTGCAGAATGCTGTGATAGCCATGCTGGTTTAGTGTGCCGTGAATTCTAAATAAATCAATGACAGTGTCACCAGCAAAGCACCCCCACACCATCACACCTCCTTCTCCATGCTTCATGGTGTGAACTACACATGTGGAGATCATCTGTTCACCTACTCTGCGTCTCACAAAGACACAGCGGTTGGAATCAAAAGCGCAATTTTGGACTGATCAGACCGATCTAAGAAGAAAGCCCCTCTCCCAACAGGTGTGATTACTACCTCTGGGGGCTTAGAGCTTGAAGTTGTCACCTCATACAAGTACTTGGGTGTATGGCTAGACGGTATACTTTCCTTCTCTCAGCACATATCAAAGCTGCAGGCTAAAGTTATATCTAGACTTTGTTTCCTCTATCGTAATCGCTCCTCTTTCACCCCAGTTGCCAAACTAACACTGATTCAGATCACCATCCTACCAATGCTAGATTACGGAGACGTAATTTATAGATTGGCAGGTAAGGGGGCTCTCGAGCGGCTAGATGTTCTTTACCATTCTGCCATCAGATTTGCCACCAATGCTCCTTATAGGACACATCACTGCACTCTATACTCCTGTGTAAAATGGTCATCTCTGTATACCCGTCGCAAGAACCACTGGTTGATGCTTATTTATAAAACCCTCATAGGCCTCACTCCCCCCTATCTGAGATTTCTACTGCAGCCCTCATCCTCTACATACAACACCCGTTCTGCCAGTCACATTCTGTTAAAGGTCCCCAAAGCACACACGTCCCGTGTCTTTTCAGTTCGCTGCAGCTAGCGGCTGGAACGAGCTGCAACAAACACTCAAACTGGACAGTTTTATCTCAATCTCTTCATTCAAAGACTCAATTATGTACATGCTTACTGACAGTTGTGGCTGCTTTGCGTGATGTATTGTTGTCTCTACCTTCTTGCCCATTGTGCTGTTGTCTGTGCCCAATAATGTTTGTACCATGTTTTGTTATTTCAACCATGTTGTGTTGCTACCATGCTGTTGTCATGTATTGCTGCCTTGCTATGTTGTCTTAGGTCCTTATTTCTGTAGTGTTGTCTCTCTTGTTGTGATGTGTGTTTTGTCCTATATATATATAGGACAAAAAGGCCTCCTGTGGGGACGGGGGCTGAGATATATTCAAGGGGGCGAAAGTATTCGGCCCCCTTGAACTTTGCGACCTTTTGCCACATTTCAGGCTTCAAACATAAAGATATAAAACTGTATTTTTTTGTGAAGAATCAACAACAAGTGGGACACAATCATGAAGTGGAACAACATTTATTGGATATTTCAAACTTTTTTAACAAATCAAAAACTTAAAAATTGGGCGTGCAAAATTATTCTGCCCCTTGACTTTCAGTGCAGCAAACTCTCTCCAGAAGTTCAGTGAGGATCTCTGAATGATACAATGTTGACCTAAATGACTAATGATGATAAATACAATCCACCTGTGTGTAATCAAGTCTCCGTATAAATGCACCTGCACTGTGATAGTCTCAGAGGTCCATTAAAAGCGCAGAGAGCATCATGAAAAACAAGGATCACACCAGGCAGGTCCGAGATACTGTTGTGAAGAAGTTTAAAGCCGGATTTGGATACAAAAAGATTTCCCAAGCTTTAAACATCCCAGGGAGCACTGTGCAAGCGATAATATTGAAATGGAAGGAGTATCAGACCACTGCAAATCTACCAAGACCTGGCCGTCCCTCTAAACTTTCAGCTCATACAAGGAGAAGACTGATCAGAGATGCAGCCAAGAGGCCCATGATCACTCTGGATGAACTGCAGAGATCTACAGCTGAGGTGGGAGACTCTGTCCATAGGACAACAATCAATCGTATTTTGCACAAATCTGGCCTTTATGGAAGAGTGGCAAGAAGAAAGCCATTTCTTAAAGATATCCATAAAAAGTGTTGTTTAAAGTTTACCACAAGCCACCTGGGAGACACACCAAACATGTGGAAGAAGGTTCTCTGGTCAGATGAAACCAAAATTGAACTTTTTGGCAACAATGCAAAACGTTATGTTTGGCGTAAAAGCAACACAGCTCATCACCCTGAACGCACCATCCTCACTGTCAAACATGGTGGTGGCAGCATCATGGTTTGGGCCTGCTTTTCTTCAGCAGGGACAGGGAAGATGGTTAAAATTGATGGGAAGATGGATGGAGCCAAATACAGGACCATTCTGGAAGAAAACCTGATGGAATCTGCAAAAGACCTGAGACTGGGACGGAGATTTGTCTTCCAACAAGACAATGAACCAAAACATAAAGCAAAATCTACAATGGAATGGTTCAAAAATAAACATATCCAGGTGTTAGAATGGCCAAGTCAAAGTCCAGACCTGAATCAAATCAAGAATCTGTGGAAAGAACTGAAAACTGCTGTTCACAAATGCTCTCCATCCAACCTCACTGAGCTCGAGCTGTTTTGCAAGGAGGAATGGGAAAAAATTTCAGTCTCTCGATGTGCAAAACTGATAGAGACATACCCCAAGCGACTTACAGCTGTAATCGCAGCAAAAGCTGACAGCAGCTGCAGGCACTAAAATGAAAAAATGTAAAGATCTCCTCAATTTAAGTTAAGGTTTGTCCCTTATATGATCTAAATTGATATTGTTTTAGGAAACCATCTCTCCTTTCATATTTGTGCAAATCATTTTAAAACAGAAAATGGGCACAATTCAATGGATATCAATCATCAAAGAGGTAAGAATATGTAGGCTACAAGAATATGTTGAAGGCTAGCTGTATTGGGTACAGATGACTGAACTGCTCACTTTTGTGTCTGAGTTTGTAGGTACAGTATGTGTATGATTCACATTTAACACAAAAACCAAGGCCTCTCGATGTGCAAAACTGATAGAGACATACCCCAAGCGACTTACAGCTGTAATCGCAGCAAAAGGTGGCACTACAAAGTATTAACTTAAGGAGGCTGAATAATTTTGCACGGCCAATTTTTCAGTTTTTGATTTGTTAAAAAAGTTTGAAATATCCAATAAATGTCGTTCCACTTCACGATTGTGTCCCACTTGTTGTTGATTCTTCACAAAAAAAATACAGTTTTATATATTTATGTTTGAAGCCTGAAATGTGGCAAAAGGTCGCAAAGTTCAAGGGGGCCGAATACTTTCGCAAGGCACTGTATATCTCAGCCCCCGTCCCCACAGGAGGCCTTTTGACTTTTGGTAGGCCCGCATTGTAAATAAGAATGTGTTCTTAAATGACTTGCCTAGTTAAATAAAAGTTCAAAACCATTGCTCATGTTTCTTGGCCCAAACAAGTCTCTTCTTATTATTTATGTCCTTTAGGCGTGATTTCTTTTCAGCAATTCGACCATGAAGGCCTTGAACAGTTGATGTTCATTTGGGCTGCAATATCTGAGGCTGGATTTCAGAATGAACCTGGAAGAATCCATTGAAGGGTTTAGGTAAACTGTCTGGGAGGTATGAGTATTTGTAGATGAAAGTGTATAATTGGCTTACATTAATGTCGTAAATAGACAAGATATTGAGTTTCTTAAACAAATGTGCAGATTGAGCCAGGTAATTAGAGGAGGTGGCTAGTCTTGCAAATTAGTTTTGTTTGATGAGTAATTTGTGTTGGTAGGAGGCATGTACTGGCCCAGACAATATTAAAGTAAATGAGATATGGGTAAATGAAGCTACATGTATAAGTATAGAGTTAGGAAGCAAGCCTGATGAACCAGACGACTAATTTGCTTAATGAGAACTCCCTTCAGTCCAGCGTCCCACATAGTTCTTGACTTGATTTCTCATGTGAATTATTGGATTTCTCTCTAGAGAAACGGCAGGTTGGGCTCACAAGAAAATATAACTAAATGGAATTCAAGTAATTGAACCGACATCGGTCTATTAGTTTAAAACCGGAAGAAGAAGAAATGTTAATCGCTCATCATCTATAAGACACGAACGAAACTTCCATAGACTTGGGAATAACACTCTGATACAAACATTGCAAGCATGTCATCACAACTGGACACGTTTTGTGTTTTAGGAACCTACACTCTAAAAATTAGGGGTTCAACAAGGTTTCTTCTCAGATCCTCAAAATTCTTTGAATAATCTTAGGGTTCTTGGCACTGAGAATTGCCCCCAAATGTAAAGCGTCTGTGTGTAGCTGGTGAGATGAGTCAAGCGCAGGACAGCAGATAATAGTAATGAAAGCAATTTTACTCAATATTATCACAATACACGTTGAATAAATAAAGGCCACAAATACGGACCGTAATACAATAAACAATTACTCTCAAACAAACAGGGGGAACAGAGGGTTAAATAATGAACACGTAATTGGGGAATTGAAACCAGGTGTGTAAGACAAAGACAAAACAAATGGAAAATGAAAAGTGGATCAGCGAAGGCTAGAAGGCCGGTGACGTCGATCGCCAACGCTGCCCGAACAAGGAGAGGGACTGACTTCAGCAGAAGTCGTGACACCAAAAAGTTTTTCCAAGAACCCCATAGGAGGTGGGGTTCATAGAGGAACCTCCTTAGTTGGTGGGGATTCTTGCTGGAACCTAACTACCCAACTGAAACATTTCGATTTGAAAGGACAGCAGCTGCAGGCACTAAAATGAAAAAATGTAAAGATCTCCTCAATTTAAGTTAAGGTTTGTCCCTTATATGATCTAAATTGATATTGTTTTAGGAAACCATCTCTCTTTTCATATTTGTGCAAATCATTTTAAAACAGAAAATGGGCACAATTCAATGGATATCAATCATCAAAGAGGTAAGAATATGTAGGCTACAAGAATATGTCGAAGGCTAGCTGTATTGGGTACAGATAATAATAATAATAATAATATATGCCATTTAGCAGACGCTTTTATCCAAAGCGACTTACAGTCATGTGTGCATACATTCTACGTATGACTGAACTGCTCACTTTTGTGTCTGAGTTTTTAGGTACAGTATGTGTATGATTCACATTTAACACAAAAACCAAGGTGTAAATACTGTTGTGTGCATGTTTTGTTAAATGACTATTTTCTGGATTCACAGATTTCTCCCTCCCTACACCTCTGATGACTATAACAGGAAACCTGTTTGATCACCATGCACCGCAAAATCATTCTGGCTATGGATACGGAGAACATCAACACAATAACATCAACACGCCAGAGGATATATCCATTGGACTTGGGGATCTGCTGGGACTTTACCTCATATTTGGATTTTTCTATTCTCCTTTGCCACTTAAATCATAATAAACACAGACAACAAAAATATTGTGTTATTGTTATGCATAATAATAATAATGGGGGTGGGGGGGTAGTGTTATTGTTATGCATAATAATAATAATGGGGGTGGGGGGTATTGTTATTGTTATGCATAATAATAATAATGGGGGTGGGGGATAGTGTTATTGTTATGCATAATAATAATAATGGGGGTGGGGGGTAGTTCAAAAATGAACCCTAAAAGGTTATTCAAAAGGTTCTTTGATAATCCATTAAAACATGGTTCTTTGAAGAACCCTTAAAGTGTTATTCTAAGAACTTTTTGGGGTTCCCCCCACAGTTTCAATTCTAAGAACCCCTAAAGGATACTCCAGGAACCTTTTATTTTTAGAGTGTATATATTGTAATGTCCCCACACTGTTCTCACAAGATAATGAAATGTTTTAGGAACTTTAAAAGAACATCAACATATGTTCTATTAACATTCTTGCAATATCAGAGGAATGTTTTGCCACCCTAATACCAACATTGTAGAATCATCAAACAGGGTTGGGGTAAGTGCTTTTTCAATTCCAGTCGATTCGGGAAGTACACTGAAATTGACCCCAAACCAATACAACTGGACATCATTTGTGTTATTAGAACGTTTGGGGGAATGCTCTTACAGCTTTCCCACAACTTAATGAACATTCACAGAACCTGTTTTGGTTTGCTGGGTAGCCAGTAATTCTGACATTTACATATGGGTGTAAGAAAAATGAAGGGGGGACAAAACAAAGTCAGATATTCAGTTGTACTTCTGCAGGTTTGTAGTTGGACACAAATTGCTGAGATAAAGCATCCCAGCTCATTTGTAATTACCTCTGCTGAATCACTGCTGTGCTAATAATTGCACATTGAAAATAATGGGTGTTTGGTGGTTAGTGCAGGCATTAGAGAAGCTTTCTTTGAAAGGTTATTTACCGAATTAAACAATTTAGGGACAAAATGTTCTGTTGGTGCCATCGGAACTGGAGTATTCAAGGCTGCCTGCCTCACTGTCTAATCATAACCTGTCACCAGAAATAGATATATCCTTTTCAATGCTAGGAGTGGACAGAAAGGTTGTTTACCTACCCTGCCATTAAAACGGACTACTCTCTATGAAGACTTTGGCATGCAAGTAAACACAGTTGCCTATCCATTAATTTTCCTCAACCACTGTAACATAGCCCTATTGCTTCCCCATCGGGGGCCTGCTTTCACTTCTTTAGTTGATAGCGAGCGCCACGGTGGCCATTGTGGCTTTGTAATGGCCTGAGTCACCCTGCTCCACCATTTACAGCCCCCAACGTTCTTCAAATGGAGCTCCCATTTCAATGGACCATTCACAGCTGCTCTGGGAGCCATTTAATTGCAATGTGTGTTGTAGCTGATGTCCCTCTGTCAACACTGCACCAATATCAATTCAGGAAAAAGGCAGCAGCGCGCGCTCTCCTCTGTATCCAGGATTTTACAAGGTCATATCATACTCCTGTCCTCATAATAAAACATTTGTATTATTATTGTTTTGTAATTTATTTTAATGTTACACAGACAGAAGGTTCCAGCAGGGGAGATTAAGCAGGTTAAAATCAATTAACCTCTTCACCCGTCCGCCAAAAATGTATCTTACTCTGAACTGAAAGCATTTGGGATATAAATTATATCTGCTGTCTTGTTTTTCTTCTTGTGATATGACTGCCAATATTCTGGTCAGAGGCGATATTGTGGCCAAATAAAATTATTTTTGTCACATGCGCCAAATACAGTGAAATGCTTACTTACAAGCCCTTAACCAACAATGCAGTTTTAAGAAAAAAGTGTTAAAGTATATCCTAAAAATAAATATAAAATATAAAAACAAAAAATAACAAAAATAACAACTAACAAATAAAATAACTAACAAAAAAATAAATAAAATAAAAGCAGCAAGGCTATATACCTGGTCAACGTGCGGGGTACCGGTTAGTCGAGGTAATTGAGGTAATATGTACATGTAGGTAAAGTGACTATGCATGGCTAATAAACAGAGAGCAGCAGCAGCATAAAAATGGGGGGGGGGGGGTGGGACAAAGCAAATAGTCCAGGAAGCCATATTATTGCCTGTTAAGGAGTCTTATGGCTTGGGGGTAGAAGCTGTTGAGAAGCCTTTTGGATCTAGACTTGGCGCTTCGGTACTGCTTGCAGTGTTAGTAGAGAGAACAGTCTATGACTAGAGTGGCTGGAGTCTTTGGCAATTTTTTGAGCCTTCCTCTGATACCACCTGGTATAGAGGTCCTGGATGGCAGGAAGCTTGGCCCCAGTGATGTACTGGGCCGTACGCACTACCCTCTGTAGTGCCTTGAGGTCAGAGGCCAAGCACTTGCCATACCAGGTGGTGATGCAAACAGTTGCAGCTGTAGAACTTTTTGAGGATCTCAGGACCCATGCCAAATCTTTTCGGTGACCTGAGGGGAAATAGGTGTTGCTGTGCCATCTTCACGACTGTCTTGGCGTGTTTGGACCATGATAGTTTGTTGGTGATGTAGACACCAAGGATCTTGAATCTCTCAACCTGCTCCACTACAACCCCGTCAATGAGAATGGGGGTGTGCTCGGTCCTTCTTTTTCTGTAGTCCACAATCATCTCCTTTTTCTTGATCACGTTGAGGGAGAGGTTGTTATTTTGGCACCACACTGCCAGGTCTCTGACCTCCTCCCTAATGGGTCGTTGTCAGTGTTGTGTCATCGGCAAATTTAATGATGGTGTTGGAGACGTGCTTGCCCATGCAGTCATGGGTAAACAGGGAATACATGCACCTTTCGTCCCACCTACCCAACATCCGGTGAAATTGCAGAGCGCAAAATTCAAACTACACAATTATCAATATTTAACTTTCATAAAATCACAAGTGTAATATATCAAAATAAGGCTAAACTTCTTGTTAATCCGGCCGCTGTGTAATATTTCAAAAAGGCTTTACGGCACAAGCACACCATGCGATTATCTGAAGACAGCGCCCCGCATACAAAACCATGAAAACATTTTCTACCAGGCAGGTGCGACACGAAAGTCAGAAATAGCGATATAATAAATGCCTTACCTTTGATGATCTTCTTCTGTTGGCACTCCAAAAGGTCCCAGTTACATCACAAATTGTCAATTTGTTCGATAATGTCCTTCTTTATATCCATAAAACTCAGTTTAGCTGGCACACTTCAGTCTATAATCCACCCAGTTTCCCTACATCAAAATGCATACAAAAATGAATCCCAAACATTACGAATAAACTTTTTCAAACAACGTTTATAATCAAACCTTAGGTACCCTAATATGTAAATAAACGATCAAATTTAAACAGGAGCATCGTTATTGTCTTTACCGGAGAAAAATACCAAAGAATGCCCTCTCATACACGTGCTTGGAAACACTACAGCCAAAATGTGAGCCACCTAGTAAAACTACAATTTCTGGCTAATTTATCCAAAAACCAGTCTGAAACTCTTTCTACAGACTGTTTACATCTAGTGGAAGCCCTATAAACTGCATTCTGGTAGGACATCGCCTTATAATAAAAGTGACAGCCATTGAAAATAGTGGTAGGCTGAAATCTTTGGGGGGGGGGGGGTTCGGGGTTTCGCCTGCCATATCAGTTCTGTTATACTCACAGACATTATTTTAACAGTTTTAGAAACTTTAGAGTGCTTTCTATCCAAATCGACCAATTATATACATATCCTAGCTTCTGGGCCTGAGTAACACCCATCCTCCTGCTGGTTTTAGCTGTTCATCTTCAGTGTCTCTTACGTTTCCAAACGGTTAAATTAAAATATTATTTTCTGAGTATTAAAGCATTGTTCACATGTGTTAAAGATTAAGAGGATTCAATAGGCATGGCATTTACGGGCTCTATTTAATCCGTATAGCAGAAATTCAGCTTTACATGGTGATTGAAATGTAAAAGGCACCATGTTTCCGTTTTAGCGGAGACTGCATTCACGGTAAACACTGCATATTACCTTCACATATCTATTGCGGAATCTGTAATGCTTCAGTTTTACAGATTGAATAGAGTCCTAAGTGTTCTGTTTTTGTATGGCCATTATCATTACAGCTTTTTGCTTATTTGTTTGATTTACATTATTTGAGTGTAATTAAAGTATGCTGTAAGTGTCTGGCTGGAGGGACAATTTGTAATTTGTTCTCCATGGAAACCAAACTTTTCCAATTACTGGAGAACAGTAAGTGTACCTTTCGCTCACGGCAGGAGAATTAGGATAGACTCAGCTTAATTTCTCCACTCTCCTCATTTAACAATAACTCCATTGTAAGAAAAAGAGATCCATAAAAACAATAACAACTGAGCTAAAGCTAGGTAAATCCGGGTTAAATTCCTAATTAAAGTTTGTCAATGAATGTATAATGAGGGTATCCAATGAAATTTGTTAAAATGATTCCATTTTCAATTTAACGCCATTTCAGGTTAAACTGGTAAGTGTTTAATGGTTAATTTACAGGACCACTAGCGATGTTCCACGTAAATGTACACTGAAAAACATCTCTAAAAGAAAATGGAAGATGTTTAACTGTAAGAAAATGTAGACTTCAAATGTGAAACTTGTTTTACAAGTCTACACAACTAAATGCTCAGTCATCCTGTTATGCAGGTGAATGAGGACCCAAAAGCGACTTGGCGAAAACAGAGTTTTTAATCCAGTAAGAAACTTTACAAAACAAAAAGCATAATACTACTCGTAAAGACGAGAACAGACAGGAGACTTGATCGAGAACTGCAGGTTGCCTCGGGAAGGCACTTGAACCTAGCAGACTCAGACACCTGCTCACCACGCAGCATCTGAGGGAAACACGACACGACAGGGCAAAACATAGACACAGCACGGTGAATTATAGATGAGGATCCGACAGGGCAGGTACGGAAAACAAGGAGAGAAATAGGGACTCTAATCAGGGAAAAGGATCGGGAACAGGTGTGGGAAGACTAAATGATGATTAGGGGAATAGGAACAGCTGGGAGCAGGAACGGAACGATAGAGAGAAGAGAGAGCGAGAGAGTGAGAGAGGGAGGGGAGAGAGAGGGATAGAAAGAGGGAAAGAACCTAATAAGACCAGCAGAGGGAAACGAATAGAAGGGGAAGCACAGGGACAAGACATGATAATTAATGACAAAACATGACAGTACCCCCCACTCACCGAGCGCCTCCTGGCGCACTCGAGGAGGAATCCTGGCGGCAACGGAGGAAATCATCAATGAGTGAACGGTCCAGCACGTCCCGAGACGGAACCCAACTCCTCTCCTCAGGACCGTAACCCTCCCAATCCACTAAGTATTGGTGACCCCGTCCCCGAGAACGCATTTCCATGATCTTATGTACCTTGTAAATAGGTGCGCTCTCGACAAGGACGGGAGGGGGGAGGGGAAGACGAACGGGGGTGCGAAGAAAGGGCTTGACACAGGAGACATGGAAGACAGGATGGACGCGACGAAGATGTCGCGGAAGAAGCAGTCGCACAGCGACAGGATTGACGACCTGGGAGACACGGAACGGACCAATGAACCGCGGAGTCAACTTACGAGAAGCTGTCGTAAGAGGAAGGTTGCGAGTGGAAAGCCACACTCTCTGGCCACAACAATACCTTGGACTCTTAATCCTGCGTTTATTGGCGGCTCTCACAGTCTGTGCCCTGTAGCGGCAAAGTGCAGACCTCACCCTCCTCCAGGTGCGCTCACAACGTTGGACAAACGCTTGAGCGGAGGGAACGCTGGACTCGGCAAGCTGGGATGAGAACAGAGGAGGCTGGTAACCCAGACTACTCTGAAACGGAGATAACCCGGTAGAAGACGAAGGAAGCGAGTTGTGAGCGTATTCTGCCCAGGGGAGCTGTTCTGCCCAAGACGCAGGGTTTCTGAAAGAAAGGCTGCGTAGTATGCGACCAATCGTCTGATTGGCCCTCTCTGCTTGACCGTTAGGCTGGGGATGAAACCCGGAAGAGAGACTGACGGACGCACCAATCAAACGACAGAACTCCCTCCAAAACTGTGACGTGAATTGCGGGCCTCTGTCTGAAACGGCGTCTAACGGGAGGCCATGAATTCTGAACACATTCTCGATAATGATTTGTGCCGTCTCCTTAGCGGAAGGAAGTTTAGCGAGGGAATGAAATGTGCCGCCTTAGAGAACCTATCGACAACCGTGTAAGAATCACAGTCTTCCCCGCAGACAAAGGCAGACCGGTAATGAAGTCTAGGGCGATGTGAGACCATGGTCGAGAAGGAATGGGGAGCGGTCTGAGACGACCGGCAGGAGGAGAGTTACCCGACTTAGTCTGCGCGCAGTCCGAACAAGCAGCCACGAAACGGCGCGTGTCACGCTCCTGAGTCGGCCACCAAAAGCGCTGGCGAATAGACGCAAGAGTGCCTCGAACACCGGGATGACCAGCTAACTTGGCAGAGTGAGCCCACTGAAGAACAGCCAGACGAGTGGAAACAGGAACGAAAAGGAGGTTACTAGGACAAGCGCGCGCGACGCAGTGTGCGTGAGTGCTTGCTTAACCTGTCTTTCAATTCCCCAGACTGTCAACCCGACAACACGCCCATAAGGAAGAATCCCCTCGGGATCAGTAGAAGCCACAGAAGAACTAAACAGACGGGATAAGGCATCAGGCTTGGTGTTCTTGCTACCCGGACGGTAAGAAATCACAAACTCGAAACGAGCGAAAAACAACGCCCAACGAGCTTGACGGGCATTAAGTCGTTTGGCAGAACGGATGTACTCAAGGTTCTTATGGTCTGTCCAAACGACAAAAGGAACGGTCGCCCCCCAACCACTGTCGCCATTCGCCTAGGGCTAAGCGGATGGCGAGCAGTTCACGGTTACCCACATCATAGTTGCGCTCAGATGGCGACAGGCGATGAGAAAATAAGCGCAAGGATGAACCTTATCGTCAGACTGGAAGCGCTGGGATAGAATGGCTCCCACGCCTACCTCTGAAGCGTCAACCTCGACAATGAATTGTCTAGTGACGTCAGGAGTAACGAGGATAGGAGCGGACGTAAAACGTTCTTTTAGAAGATCAAAAGCTCCCTGGGCGGAACCGGACCACTTAAAACACGTCTTGACAGAAGTAAGAGCTGTGAGAGGGGCAGCAACTTGACCGAAATTACGAATGAAACGCCGATAGAAATTAGCGAAACCTAAAAAGCGCTGCAACTCGACACGTGACCTTGGAACGGGCCAATCACTGACAGCTTGGACCTTAGCGGAATCCATCTGAATGCCTTCAGCGGAAATAACGGAACCGAGAAAAGTAACGGAGGAGACATGAAAAGAGCACTTCTCAGCCTTTACGTAGAGACAATTCTCTAAAAGGCGCTGTAGAACACGTCGAACGTGCTGAACATGAATCTCGAGTGACGGTGAAAAAATCAGGATATCGTCAAGATAGACAAAAACAAAGATGTTCAGCATGTCTCTCAGAACATCATTAACTAATGCCTGAAAAACAGCTGGCGCATTGGCGAGACCAAACGGCAGAACCCGGTACTCAAAATGCCCTAACGGAGTGTTAAACGCCGTTTTCCACTCGTCCCCCTCTCTGATGCGCACGAGATGGTAAGCGTTACAAAGGTCCAACTTAGTAAAGCACCTGGCTCCCTGCAGAATCTCGAAGGCTGATGACATAAGGGGAAGCGGATAACGATTCTTAACCGTTATGTCATTCAGCCCTCGATAATCCACGCAGGGGCGCAGAGTACCGTCCTTCTTCTTAACAAAAAGAACCCCGCCCCGGCCGGAGAGGAAGAAGGCACTATGGTACCGGCGTCAAGAGACACAGATAAATAATCCTCGAGAGCCTTACGTTCGGGAGCCGACAGAGAGTATAGTCTACCCCGAGGAGGAGTGGTCCCCGGAAGGAGATCAATACTACAATCATACGACCGGTGAGGAGGAAGGGAGTTGGCTCGGGACCGACTGAAGACCGTGCGCAGATCATGATATTCCTCCGGCACTCCTGTCAAATCGCCAGGTTCCTCCTGAGAAGTGGGGACAGAAGAAATGGGAGGGATGGCAGACATTAAGCACTTCACATGACAAGATACGTTCCAGGATAGGATAGAATTACAAGACCAATTAATAGAAGGATTATGACATACTAGCCAGGGATGACCCAAAACAACAGGTGTGAAAGGTGAACGAAAAATCAAAAAAGAAATAGTCTCACTGTGGTTACCAGATACTGTGAGAGTTAAAGGTAGTGTCTCAAATCTGATACTGGGAAGATGACTACCATCTAAGGCAAACATGGGCGTAGGCTTGTCTAACTGTCTGAAAGGAATGTTATGTTTCCGAACCCATGCTTCGTCCATGAAACAACCCTCAGCCCCAGAGTCAATCAAGGCACTGCATGTAGCACCCGAACCGGTCCAGCGTAGATGGACCGACATAGTAGTACAGGATCTAGATGAAGAGACCTGAGTAGTAGCGCTCACCAGTAGCCCTCCGCTTACTGATGGGCTCTGGCCTCTTACTGGACATGAATTAACAAAATGTCCATCAAATCCGCAATAGAGGCACAGGCGGTTGGTGATCCTCCGTTCCCTCTCCTTAGTCGAGATGCGAATCCCTCCCAGCTGCATGGGCTCAGTCTCAGAGCCAGAGGAGGGAGATGGTTGCGATGCGGAGCAGGGAAACACCGTTGATGCGAACTCTCTTCCACGAGCCTGGTGACGAAGATCTACCCGTCGTTCTATGCGGATGGCGAGAGCAATCAAAGAGTCCACACTGGAAGGAACCTCCCGAGAGAGAATCTCATCTTTGACCACTGTGTGGAGTCCCTCCAGAAAACGAGCGAGCAGCGCCGGCTCGTTCCAGTCACTAGAGGCAGCAAGAGTACGAAACTCTATAGAGTAATCCGTTATGGATCGATCACCTTGGCATAGGGAAGCCAGGGCCCTAGAAGCCTCCCCACCAAAACTGAACGGTCAAAAACCCGAATCATCTCCTCTTTAAAGTTCTGGTAATTGTTAGAACAATCAGCCCTTGCCTCCCAGATAGCTGTGCCCCACTCTCGGGCCCGGCCAGTAAGGAGTGAAATGACGTAAGCAACCCGAGCTCTCTCTCTAGAGTATGTGTTGGGTTGGAGAGAGAACACAATCTCACACTGGGTGAGAAAGGAGCGGCACTCAGTGGGCTGCCCGGAGTAGCAAGGTGGGTTATTAACCCTAGGTTCTGGAGGCTCGGCAGGCCAGGAAGTAACAGGTGGCACGAGACGAAGACTCTGGAACTGTCCAGAGAGGTCGGAAACCTGAGCGGCCAGGTTCTCCACGGCATGGCGAGCAGCAGACAATTCCTGCTCGTGTCTGCCGAGCATGGCTCCTTGGATCTCGACGGCAGTGTTACGAGCCTCTGTAGTCGCTGGGTCCATTCCTTGGTCGGATCCTTCTGTTATGCAGGTGAATGAGGACCCAAAAGCGACTTGGCGAAAACAGAGTTTTTAATCCAGTAAGAAACTTTACAAAACAAAAAGCATAATACTACTCGTAAAGACGAGAACAGACAGGAGACTTGATCGAGAACTGCAGGTTGCCTCGGGAAGGCACTTGAACCTAGCAGACTCAGACACCTGCTCACCACGCAGCATCTGAGGGAAACACGACACGACAGGGCAAAACATAGACACAGCACGGTGAATTATAGATGAGGATCCGACAGGGCAGGTACGGAAAACAAGGAGAGAAATAGGGACTCTAATCAGGGAAAAGGATCGGGAACAGGTGTGGGAAGACTAAATGATGATTAGGGGAATAGGAACAGCTGGGAGCAGGAACGGAACGATAGAGAGAAGAGAGAGCGAGAGAGTGAGAGAGGGAGGGGGAGAGAGAGGGATAGAAAGAGGGAAAGAACCTAATAAGACCAGCAGAGGGAAACGAATAGAAGGGGAAGCACAGGGACAAGACATGATAATTAATGACAAAACATGACACATCCAAAAGACATTCACTGAGCAATACCTTTGCGGTCGGTTGTAGCAGGTCTGAGTCAGTCACAGATTTAATTTTTGATCAAAATTATTTTTCTGCTTAATGAAGTGAAATATGGATGAGTGTGTTTTATTTATTTGTTTGTTTACTATCTAGTGCCAAGTAGGTGTAGGTTGAGGACACAAACTACCCAAGCAAATACAATTCTTTATTGTTAAGTTTGCTGGGCTTTGTTAAGTGCCAAAATCATGTTGTGAAATCATTGTTGATTCCCAGCTGGACGATACTAGCATGGAGCATACTAATATTTTATAAAGGTGATATGCTTACATAAAAAATAAATTGGGTGATAACAATTCCACATAGAGTTCAGTTTAAACAACACAGCTGTTTTCTTGTTTATGCAAAACTACCCCCTAACGCTAATATGCTAACGGAGGTGTGGCCAACCAAAGGAAACCAGGAACAAAAAAAACATCATCTCTGTCTCGCCTTCTTTAATCAGAGTGATAAAACAACAGCTCCTCACACGACTCAGCAATGAGTATGACTGACTCGGGAATCGGAGGTGTGACCCCTCACAGTGCCCCAGAGGGCCCCGTGCAAAAGGCATACTGCTCTGAATCCACAGGATGTGAGAGGACATTTTTTTCTGATAGCTCCTCGCGCAGATAAAGGTAATGAGCTGACATGAAGGGACGTCAGGGAGCGAGGAAGTATTTGCCCTCCAACGCTAGGAGGGCAACGCTCCAACGCTAGGGCACAGGCAGAGTGCTGTGTGCTCGCTCATCGTGTGGAAACACCCCTCTGTACGATCATTGCACCAACAGTTATGTACTACCTGCATAGGAAGTATTTGCCATCAAACAATGCCCTCAAAAATTATACCTTATATTATACCGAGCTCATCAGATCACAGAATTGTTACTGGGCATTGAGGACAAACTACTACACCTGACTCATATACAGATATCACATGCTGTTGGTATCACATCTAGTGTAAACATTTACGTCACTGATGTTGATGTACTGTATATCACACTGGGATCTACACTGAAAACACAGCCATTTTCTTCTGTTAGCCTTACTGCATCAGATGTACTGTAATCATGAATGTCTAACATATAAAGCGTACATGCTTACATGTTCACTCACAAGGTGTGTACATGTGTGTGTGGAGGTAGGGTGCGTGCCTTGTGGAAATGTGTACTCAATTGCCTTCATTCAATACATTGCGATTATCACTGCTTTCCAATTATCAGAGATAGTCCAGGACAGGCAATGGTGTATGTATGCAATAAAGCCGTCTACATCAGAGACATGTGGTAGATAATGCACTGCAAACACTGGAGATTAAGGTTTAAGGTTTTTTCATAAACACACTAACTCATACCTCTGTCTACTTCTATCCCTCTGAACATCACAGGGAGAGATCTCAGGCACCAGAGCTCCTTCTAGTGACCAACCTGGGTACAGACAGCAACATCCACCTCTATCCCTGCACATCCCCATTTGGAAGCCTTCTCCACTATTTCCTCCTATATATAGTGTTTTATTGTGAATAACATATTGGCGAGTGAACATTTATGTAAAAAGGTCCTTACTGAAAAGCCTTATTCAAAACAAAATCTGATACTACTTAAATTATATCCTGAATAATTGTCTTATGTCTCTCCTACATTTACGGGAGGTTAAAATGAATGGCATTGACTAAACTAGTTATTATGACTTATTAGTGATGCATCGGTTTGATTGGCAATGTAATTGATTACTCATTGGTATCTCTGAATGATCGTAAAGGTCACCAAGGCATCCTGTTTTTTCTAACAGGAATAAATGATCTTGTCTCAATGTCTGCCAGCCATTGTATTGACATTTAGCACAATACATGGGAGTCCTGAATATCAACTTAATGGATCTTACTATTAGACATGTCCTCCATGAACAATATTAATTAATCAGTGTTTCTATCTTTTCTCCCTCCCTCTCCATTTGTCCCTTCTTGATGAATGATTGGAACCATATCCTCCAACACAACAGTAAATTAAGAGGGATTGAAGAGAAAAAGAGAAATAACAAGGTCCATTCATCCCAATGGAGCTCTTACTGGTTGAAAACATTCAAAGGGGCTTTATTTGTAATGTCTATCTGTAGCAGACATGCTGTTAAATCCATTCCAATATTTCCTGAAATATGTAATTCTCCTGAAGTGCAACATCTGATGCCAACAGTCCTCGATGAATGGGAGCAATAATGATATCAAAAATCCCCAAAATCTCTTTATGTCTATTAGTCTCTATTAGCTAGGCAACTGTAGTAGTGTGTGGATTTGTACACACACACCCACGCACTCACACACGCACACGCACACGCACACACACACACACACACACACACACACACACACACACACACACACACACACACACACACACACACACACACACACACACACACACACACACACACACACACACACACACACACACACACACACACACACACACACACACAGAGAGACCCTTCTTCCTCCTGTCCTTTCCCCTACCTCCACCTATATCCAATCTTCACTGCCCTGATCAGGCAGTCTCCCATCCTGCAGCAGGTTGTGGATGCCACCCCAGCAGGACTCACTCTGGTCCACCCACCCCCACTGCTTCTCATCAGAGAGGGGCTCAGCTGCACGCAGTGTGTGTGTGTCAATGTGTTTGTATAAGGGTGTGTGTGTTTGCCTGTGCATTTGAGTATTTTTGTGCCTACCTCTTTGTTTCTGTCTGTGTGTGCATATAGCACGTGTGTGTGTGTGTGTGTGTGTGTGTGTGTGTGTGTGTGTGTGTGTGTGTGTGTGTGTGTGTGTGTGTGTGTGTGTGTGTGTGTGTGTGTGTGTGTGTGTGTGTGTGTGTGTGTGTGTGTGTGTGTGTGTGTGTGTGTGTGTGTGCGCACACCTGTTTGTGTTTGTGCCTGTGCTGAATGTAGAGGGACCCAACCAGGCCCTGGCCATCAAGCACTATTTTTGAATTATTCCCACAGCCTTTGGCAGGATCCACAAAGGGGCCAGACACACACAGCCATGTTGCTGGACATCTGGTTAAGTGGCTGGCACCAAGATGAAATGAAGGGGAGTCTTGACATGACTCCAGGTCCCTGACTTCACTCAAATACGATGCTTCATTTCTGCATTTAGAGATTTTGTTTGCATTCCTCTTCCGGGGCACCATTTGTTTGGATGATGGGTTGTTGTTGTTTTCTGTTTCCCAATCAAATGGCAGTGATGGGGATATGATACTAAGACACACTTGACATTTGTAGTCAGAAACCAAAGGATTTGGACGCCTGTTCACATTTGGAATTTGAATCCAATACGTATTCCAAAAATAACTTGTGTTCAGAAAGTCTTAAACCCAAACATGTGTGCTGGCAAATAGGCACGCAAGTGTGCACAAACGCTGACAGCATATTCACAGTCAGTCAAGTACATCAGTATCTGTCAACAAACTGGTGAATATCAAAGGATTCAGTTTGTCAATCCCGCTGTCTGTTTTGTTTTCTTATTCATGTTAAGTGAGAGCTATAATGTTGCCTTGATGTATTTACAGACAGCTGTGTTCACAGACATCCTCATTATTGAACTTCAGTGTTTTGATACCTCAACAGCAACTCCAGCTCCAGAGGTCAGATGCTGGGAGTTATGATTCTCCCCTGTGAGAGCGTATTTCTCTGTCTACTAAGTACTTCTGTAACTGCCTTTGCTCAATGCACTCTTCTGTAACTGCCTTTGCTCAATGCACTCTTCTGTAACTGCCTTTGCTCAATGCACTCTTCTGTAACTGCCTTTGCTCAATGCACTCTTCTGTAACTGCCTTTGCTCAATGCACTCTTCTGTAACTGCCTTTGCTCAATGCACTCTTCTGTAACTGCCTTTGCTCAATGCACTCTTCTGTAACTGCCTTTGCTCAATGCACTCTTCTGTAACTGCCTTTGCTCAATGGACTCTTCTGTAACTGCCTTTGCTCAATGCACTCTTCTGTAACTGCCTTTGCTCAATGTGCTCAATGCGCTCTTGAGATGACACCTTCGATCGATGTCCAGAAAGGCACAGGTAGATCACGATTCCTATTCAGGTGTGTTGGATACAGTGTGATATGCTGCGATATCACCCTTCATGTCAGGAGTGACCATGACAATTTGCTGTCGGTGACACTCTGTTAGTGCAGTTTGACATGATTTGGTGTGGGTGGTTGTGTTTGGGAGGGAAGAGGGAGCTGTTCTATTTTTATGCTATTTACATTCATATACAGTGCCTTGCGAAAGTATTCGGCTCCCTTGAACTGCGACCTTTTGCCACATTTCAGGCTTCAAACAAAGATATAAAACTGTATTTTTTTGTGAAGGATCACCAACAAGTGGGACACAATCATGAAGTGGAACGACATTTATTGGATATTTCAAACTTTTTAAACTTTTTTAACAAATCAAAAACTGAAAAATTGGGCGTGCAAAATTATTCAGCCCCCTTAAGTTAATACTTTGTAGCTCCACCTTTTGCTGCGATTACAGCTGTAAGTCGCTTGGGGTATGTCTCTATCAGTTTTGCACATCGAGAGACTGAAATTTTTTCCCTCCTTGCAAAACAGCTCAAGCTCAGTGAGGTTGGATGGAGAGCATTTGTGAACAGCAGTTATCATGTTCTTTCCACAGATTCTCGATTGGATTTAGGTCTGGACTTTGACTTGGCCATTCTAACACCTTGATATGTTTATTTTTGAACCATTCCATTGTAGATTTTGCTTTATGTTTTGGATCATTGTCTTGATGGAAGACAAATCTCCATCCCAGTCTCAGGTCTTTTGCAGACTCCATCAGGTTTTCTTCCAGAATGGTCCTGTATTTGGCTCCATCCATCTTCCCATCAATTTTAACCATCTTCCCTGTCCCTGCTGAAGAAAAGCAGGCCCAAACCATGATGCTGCCACCACCATGTTTGACAGTGGGGATGGTCTGTTCAGGTTGATGAGCTGTGTTGCTTTTACGCCAAACAAAACTTTTTGCATTGTTGCCAGAAAGTTACATTTTGGTTTCATCTGACCAGAGCACCTTCTTCCACATGTTTGGTGTGTCTCCCAGGTGGCGTGTGGCAAACTTTAAACGACACTTTTTATGGATATCTTTAAGAAATGGCTTTCTTCTTGCCACTCTTCCATAAAGGCCAGATTTGTACAATATACGACTGATTGTTGTCCTATGGACAGAGTCTCCCACCTCAGCTGATGCTCTCTGCGCTTTTAACGGACCTCTGAGACTATCACAGTGCAGGTGCATTTATACGGAGACTTGATTACACACAGGTGGATTGTATTTATCATCATTAGTCATTTAGGTCAACATTGTATCATTCAGAGATCCTCACTGAACTTCTGGAGAGAGTTTGCTGCACTGAAAGTAAAGGGGCTGAATAATTTTGCACGCCCAATTTTTCAGTTTTTGATTTGTTAAAAAAGTTTGAAATATCCAATAAATGTTGTTCCACTTTTTTTATTTTATTTTATTTCACCTTTATTTAACCAGGTAGGCTAGTTGAGAACAGGTTCTCATTTGCAACTGCGACCTGGCCAAGATAAAGCATAGCAGTGTGAGCAGACAACACAGAGTTACACATGGAGTAAACAATTAACAAGTCAATAACACAGAGAAAAAAGGGGAGTCTATATACAATGTGTGCAAAAGGCATGAGGAGGTAGGCGAATAATTACAATATTGCAGATTAACACTGGAGAGATAAATGACCAGATGATCATGTACAGGTAGAGATATTGGTGTGCAAAAGAGCAGAAAAGTAAATAAATAAAAACTGTGGGGATGAGGTAGGTGAAAATGGTTGTGATATTTACCAATAGATTATGTACAGCTGCAGCGATCGGTTAGCTGCTCAGCTAGCTGATGTTTGAAGTTGGTGAGGGAGATAAAAGTCTCCAACTTCAGCGATTTTTGCAATTCGTTCCAGTCACAGGCAGCAGAGTACTGGAACGAAAGGCGGCCGAATGAGGTGTTGGCTTTAGGGATGATCAATGAGATACACCTGCTGGAGCGCGTGCTATGGATAGCTGTTGCCATCGTGACCAGTGAACTGAGATAAGGCGGAGCTTTGCCTAGTATGGCCTTGTAGATGACCTGAAGCCAGTGGGTCTGGCGACAAATATGTAGCGAGGGCCAGCCGACTAGAGCATACAAGTCGCAGTGGTGGGTAGTATAAGGTGCTTTAGTGACAAAACGGATGGCACTGTGATAAACTGCCTCCAGTTTGCTGAGTAGAGTGTTGGAGGCAATTTTGTAGATGACGTCGCCGAAGTCGAGGATCGGTAGGATAGTCCGTTTTACTAGGGTAAGCTTGGCAGCGTGAGTGAAGGAGGCTTTGTTGCGGAATAGAAAGCCGATTCTTGATTTGATTTTCGATTGGAGATGTTTGATATGGGTCTGGAAGGAGAGTTTGCAGTCTAGCCAGACACCTAGGTACTTATAGGTGTCCACATATTCAAGGTCGGAACCATCCAGTGTGGTGATGCTAGTCGGGCATGCGGGTGCAGGCAGCGATCGGTTGAAAAGCATGCATTTGGTTTTACTAGCGTTTAAGAGCAGTTGGAGGCCACGGAAGGAGTGTTGTATGGCATTGAAGCTCGATTGGAGGTTAGATAGCACAGTGTCCAATGACGGGCCGAAAGTGTATACAATGGTGTCGTCTGCGTAGAGGTGGATCAGGGAATCGCCCGCAGCAAAAGCAACATCATTGATATATACAGAGAAAAGAGTCGGCCCGAGAATTGAACCCTGTGGTACCCCCATAGAGACTGCCAGAGGACCGGACAACATGCCCTCCGATTTGACACACTGAACTCTGTCTGCAAAGTAATTGGTGAACCAGGCAAGGCAGTCATCCGAAAAACCGATGCTACTGAGTCTGCCGATAAGAATATGGTGATTGACAGAGTCGAAAGCCTTGGCAAGGTCGATGAAGACGGCTGCACAGTACTATCTTTTATCGATGGCGGTTATGATGTCGTTTAGTACCTTGAGTGTGGCTGAGGTGCACCCGTGACCGGCTCGGAAACCAGATTGCATAGCGGAGAAGGTACGGTGGGATTCGAGATGGTCA
Organism: Oncorhynchus gorbuscha; assembly: GCF_021184085.1. Lineage (NCBI taxonomy): Eukaryota > Metazoa > Chordata > Actinopteri > Salmoniformes > Salmonidae > Oncorhynchus > Oncorhynchus gorbuscha. The sequence goes on from NC_060174.1 coordinate 86,654,220, forward strand.
GTGACCTGTTTGTTGACTTGGCTTTCGAAGACCTTAGATAGGCAGGGCAGGATGGATATAGGTCTGTAACAGTTTGGGTCCAGAGTGTCTCCCCCTTTGAAGAGGGGGATGACTGCGGCAGCTTTCCAGTCCTTGGGGATCTCAGACGATATGAAAGAGAGGTTGAACAGGCTGGTAATAGGGGTTGAGACAATGGCGGCGGATAGTTTCAGAAATAGAGGGTCCAGATTGTCAAGCCCAGCTGATTTATACGGGTCCAGGTTTTGCAGCTCTTTCGGAACATCTGCTATCTGGATTTGGGTAAAGGAGAACCTGGAGAGGCTTGGGCGAGGAGCTGCGGAGGGGGCGGAGCTGTTGGCCGAGGTAGGAGTAGCCAGGCGGAAGGCATGGCCAGCCGTTGAGAAATGCTTGTTGAAGTTTTCGATAATCATGGATTTGTCGGTGGTGACCGTGTTCCCTAGCCTCAGTGCAGTGGGCAGCTGGGAGGAGGTGCTCTTGTTCTCCATGGACTTCACAGTGTCCCAGAACTTTTTGGAGTTGGAGCTACAGGATGCAAACTTCTGCCTGAAGAAGCTGGCCTTAGCTTTCCTGACTGACTGCGTGTATTGGTTCCTGACTTCCCTGAACATATCGCGGGGACTGTTCGATGCTATTGCAGTCCGCCACAGGATGTTTTTGTGCTGGTCGAGGGCAGTCAGGTCTGAAGTGAACCAAGGGCTGTATCTGTTCTTAGTTCTGCATTTTTTGAACGGAGCATGCTTATCTAAAATGGTGAGGAAGTTACTCTTAAAGAATGACCAGGCATCCTCAACTGACGGGATGAGGTCAATGTCCTTCCAGGATACCCGGGCCAGGTCGATTAGAAAGGCCTGCTCACAGAAGTGTTTTAGGGAGCGTTTGACAGTGATGAGGGGTGGTCGTTTGACTGCGGCACCGTAGCGGATACAGGCAATGAGGCAGTGGTCGCTGAGATCCTGGTTGAAGACAGCGGAGGAGTATTTGGAGGGCCAGTTGGTCAGGATGACGTCTATGAGGGTGCCCTTGCTTACAGAGTTAGGGTTGTACCTGGTGGGTTCTTTGATGATTTGTGTGAGATTGAGGGCATCTAGCTTAGATTGTAGGACTACCGGGGTGTTAAGCATATCCCAGTTTAGGTCACCTAGCAGAACAAACTCTGAAGCTAGATGGGGGGCAAACAATTCACAAATGGTGTCCAGGGCACAGCTGGGAGCTGAGGGGGGTCGGTAGCAGGCGGCAACAGTGAGAGACTTATTTCTGGAGAGAGTAATTTTCAGAATTAGTAGTTCGAACTGTTTGGGTATGGACCTGGAATGTATGACATTACTTTGCAGGCTATCTCTGCAGTAGACTGCAACTCCTCCCCCTTTAGCAGTTCTATCTTGATGGAAGATGTTATAGTTGGGTATGGAAATCTCTGAATTTTTGGTGGCCTTCCTGAGCCAGGATTCAGACACGGCAAGGACATCAGGGTTAGCAGAGTGTGCTAAAGCAGTGAGTAAAACAAACTTAGGGAGGAGGCTTCTGATGTTGACATGCATGAAACCAAGGCTTTTTCGATCACAGAAGTCAACAAATGAGGGTGCCTGGGGACATGCAGGGCCTGGGTTTACCTCCACATCACCCGCGGAACAGAGAAGGAGTAGTATGAGGGTGCGGCTAAGGGCTATCAAAACTGGTTGCCTAGAGCGTTGGGGACAGAGAATTAGAGGAGCAGGTTTCTGGGCATGGTAGAATATATTCAGGGCATAATGCGCAGACAGGGGTATGGTGGGGTGCGGGTATGGCGGACGTAAGCCCAGGCACTGGGTGATGAAGAGAGAGGTTTTATCTCTGGACATGCTGGTTGTAATGGGTGAGGTCACCGCATATGTTGGAGGTGGGACAAAGGAGGTATCAGGGGTATGAGGAGTGGGACTAGGGGCTCCATAGTGAACTAAAACAATGATAACTAACCTGAGCAACAGTATACAAGGCATATTGACATCTGAGAGAGACATACAGCGAGGCATACAGTAATCACAGGTGTTGAATTGGGAAAGCTTGCTAAAACAGTGGGTGAGACAACAGCTAATCAGCTAGCATAACAACAGCAGGTAAAATGGCATTGACTAGGCAACGGGGCCGACAGATAAAACAAACAAGCAGAATGGAGTACCGTGATTAATGGACAGTGCAGCGTGCATCAGCTAAGTAGCCAAGTGATCAGAGTCCAGGGGCAGTGGTGGATGGGGCAGGGGACTGGGCTGGCGAGTGTTATCCAGGTTAAGAAAACTAACAATGACTAAGTAGCTTGTAGCTAGCTAGCTGGTAGCTAAATAGCTTGTAGCTAGCTAGCTGGTAGCTAAATAGCTTGCAGCTAGCTAGCTGGTTAGCTTCTGGAGGTTCTTGAGTGTGTTCTAAAAATAAAGATAATAGCGATTCCGTATCACATTGGGTGAGGCAAGTTTCCGGAAGGTATAAACAAAAAAAAATTTAAATCGCGAGGAGATAGAAAGTACATATGGGCCACTGCGTTTTTGGGAGGCGGCGATGCAGACGGTTAGCAGGCCTGTGCTAACAAGCTAACAGATTTGCAGGCCGGGGTAAACAAGGTAGTAGTTAGCGGACCTGGGCTAAACAAGCTAGCAGTTAGCATGCCGAGTTAGCAAGCAAGGAGATAGCGAGGGCTAGAGAGTTAGCCTTTGGAGGACGTTGCGATGGGGTGAGTCTGTTTATTCCTCTTCATGCGGTGACATCGATAGACCGGTTGTGGATCCGGGTATAGAAGCCCAGGAGTATGCTAGGAGCTCTGGCCGGGCTAGCTTCAAGCTACGTGGGTGGAAACGCTAGCCAGGAGTAATCAACCAGGATTGCTGTTTAGCTCGATAGCTAGTTGTGAAGATCCAGCTGAAGAATGTTCCGTTTGTGGTGGGAATCCGGGGGTAAATGCTCTGGTTAGCGCCGCGTTGTTCGAACTGGCGAGAGCTTTCCGAGCTAAAGGTTAGCTGAAGACCGCTAGCATAGCTGGCCTGCTTCAGTTGAAGGGTTCCGGTTTCGGTTTCGAAGTAAATATAACTACTTTAGGAAAAGTAGCTACATTGGCGGGTTGCAGAAGAGTATTTGGAAGCTTAGGTTTAGCAAAATGTTTTTAAAGATATGCGAAGAAAAAAATATCTAAAATATCTAAAACGAAAAAGAGACGATATTTACAGAGAGACGATACGACAGGACGAGTTACTGCTACGCCATCTTGGAGTAAACTTCATGATTGTGTCCCACTTGTTGTTGATTCTTCACAAGAAAATACAGTTTTATATCTTTATGTTTGAATCCTGAAATGGGGCAAAAGGTCGCAAAGTTCAAGGGGCCCGAATACTTTCGCAAGGCACTGTATCAATATAACTATTGTTATTTGTGTCAACTACAACCAAGAAAATAAGTTTGTAAGGAGCGGTTATACAGATTGTAGTAAATATATTTAACGAGAGCTAAATTGTTTTCCCCTCTACACTGAGTGAAAAGAGTAACTGGCTTTCACATTCACAATGTTTGGCAATTTATTTTTATTCGAAAGACTTGACCTTTTGTTGTCTGGTTGGTCTAACAAGTGTGGGCTAAAAGGAGATAAGTAGCAATTGATTTAAGCGTCTTTGTTCCACAAAACTCCTTTGTTTATCAAGTCAAGAGTGCTCAGACTTCAGAAGGCTAAGGTTGCTCTGACCCTCAAATACCAATGCCCTTAAAGACACCACTTGTAATACTCAGTAGTATTGGATGTTAAGTCATCAACACACATTAAAGGGCAGTGCTTGATTAAAATGCCTAAACTTCTGGTCTTGTACCTGATCTCAATCTCAAGAGCTCAACTCTAATTAGCATAAACATTTTTGGCGGTAAAAAAAAAGAGTGGACTGCACCTCAAAACAAAAATAAGTAGGCCCTATTTATCCACCAACAGCTCCCAATGAAGACTCTTGTGGACTAGTCTGCAGTTTTTAATCATCAGAAAAATTAAGACTCACCAATTGAGTCATTTACTCTTTTCTCCGCATGAGATACGAGATTTGGAGAGGAAAAATACTCAGCAAACCCAATTTTATTCCCTAAGCCGCTATTAAAGGTTTTCAAAATTGTGAGGATCTTTAATGCTTCCAAAGTGTCCAAGCTGGAGATGTTTGAATAAGAATACAACTGAGAAATGTACTTAATTAGAAGGATGCATTTTGTGTATTTTGTCTAGTGGAGGTTGACAGTTTTTATTCTGGGTTTAGCTCCAAGGGTCTCGGGGTTTCACAGAGGGAAGGGAGAGGGTGGGGTGAGGGGAGAAGAGGGGGGAGGTAAGAGTATCAAGTGAGGGGTGAGGATGGGAGGATGGGGAGAGAATTGTTGAATTTCCTTCAATTTAAGCTTTCTGAAGCGGTGGTCCAGGAACTTGTCAGATTAAAGCTTTGACAGTGTAGGAGACTCATGCAGAGAGGGAAGGAGCGAGAGAAGTGAGAGAGAGGTAGAAGAGAGAACTGTGTCATCAGAGATGTGCTATTTACACACACACACACACACACACACACACACACACACACACACACACACACACACACACACACACACACACACACACACACACACACACACACACACACACACACACACACACACACACACACACACACACACACACACACACACACACACACACACACACACACACACACACACTTGCCCACTGGGCCTACTTACCAGTATCCTAAAAAATAATACACCCCCTTGTCACCTTCATTACTCAAGCTGGTGAGACAGTTACAAATTGATAATGGTATGGAGTATACCCACCTGTAGGAGGGGGTTGGGTATTCATATGCCAAAATACAGGAGGCATCACTTTCAAACATACAGATCTTAATTTGAGGCAGCCTGCAACAGTGTGATCAAATGAAGATCCTACATTAAACGTCTCTATATAACCCTGTCACATCAAAGTATTGTTAGTTCATTCATATTTCTGTGAAACATGAACGGTACCATGAACACCAGTGAGGTAACTTGTGTCAGAGTTTCCCTTTCAAAATGAGGTGGCTCAGTCCCAAGGGGCATTCAAAACTGCTAAGCATACACAAGCCAGATGGACGTTTGCAAACAGTTGGAAGGAGTTTGATACAGTAGTTCCCAGCAAATAATAGTCCCTTTGGGACATGGCAGCCATGACAATACATGTATTTTTATGTATAATGAATTGCCAAAGAATATAGAATAAATATTTGACATATCCTTGACATCTTTGTACACATCCTTGATTGTATTTGTTTTGTATTGTGCCATTGCCCCTTTAGAGAAACATCTGAGCAGAGCAAAGGGGTGGAGATGACCCAGGTCTAAGGAGTTAGATAAAGACTGCAGAAAACAGCCATGAAAGACTATGTTCAGGAACCATGAAACAGCATCTCCGTAAGTCAGTCTCATTCTGGAAATTACCTATTGACATCCATATCACTCAGCTCAGATGGGAATAATTCATATATTTGAACTGCAATTAAAAGTACACAGCCTACAATCCGGCAGACACAATTTACAGTTCTCCAAGTCTCAGTCAAATGTGTACAGTGCATTCGGAAAGTATTCAGATAGCCTTATTCTAAAATTGATGAAGTAACTGTTTTTAATCATCAATCTACACACAATATCCCATAATGACAAAGCAAAAACAGGGTCTGACATTTTTGCAAATGTATTAAAAATTAAAAACAGAAATACCTTATTTACATAAGTATTCAGATCCTTTGTTTCCATTCATCATCCTTGATATGTTTCTATAACTTGATTGGAGTCCACCTGTGGTAAAGGCAATTGATTGGACATGATTTGAAAGGCACACTCCTGTCTATATAAGGTCCCACAGTTGACAGTGCATGTCAGAGCAAAAACCAAGCAATGAGATCAAAGGAATTGTCCGTAGCGCCCCGAGACAGGATAGTGTTGTAAGGCACCGATCTGGGGAAAGGTACCAAAAATATCTGCAGCACTGAAGGTCCCCAAGAAGACAGTGGCTTCCATCATTCTTAAATGGAAGAAGTTTGGAACCACCAAGACTTTTTGATGCACAGCAGCAATAAGTCTCCAGATAAAGTCTCCAGATATGTTCCATTGGTTTCTTGATCAGGGAGGTAACCAAGAACCCGATGGCCATTCTGACAGAGCTCCAGAGATCCTCTGTGGAGATGGGAGAACCTTCCAGAAGGACAACCATCACTGCAGCACTCCACCAATCAGGTCTTTATGGTAGCATGGCCAGATAGAAACCACTCCTCAGTAAAAGCCACATGATAGCTTGCTTGGAGTTTACCAAAAGGCACCTAAAGGACTCTCAGATTATCTGGTCTGATAAAACCAAGATTGAACTTGTTCGACTGAATGCCAAGCGTCACATCTGCAGGAAACCTGGCACCATCCCTACGGTGAAGCATTGTGGTGTCAGCATCATGCTGTGGGGATGGTTTTTTTGGGCAGGGAATGGGAGACTAGTCAGGATCGAGGGAAAGATGTACGGAGCAAAGTACAGAGAGATCCTTAATGAAAATCTGCTCCAGAGCACTCAGGACCTCAAACTGGGGCAGAGGTTCACATTCCAACAGGACAACGACCCTAAGCACACAGCCAAGACAACGCAGGAGTGGCTTTGGGACTGTCTTCCGGCGCCGACTGAGATGGCCGCCTCGCTTCGCGTTCCTAGGAAACTATGCAGTTTTTTGTTTTTTACGTGTTATTTCTTACATTAGTACCCCAGGTCATCTTAGGTTTCATTACATACAGTCGAGAAGAACTACTGAATATAAGATCAGCGTCAACTCACCATCAGTACGACCAAGAATATGTTTTCCGCGACGCGGATCCTGTGTTCTGCCTTACAAACAGGACAACGGAATGGATCGCATGCAGCGACCCAAGGAAACGTCTCCGAAAAAGAGGGAAACGAGGCGGTGTTCTGGTCAGACTCCGAAAAAGGGCACATCGCGCACCACTTCCCAGCATTCTTCTTGCCAATGTCCAGTCTCTCAACAACAAGGTTGATGAAATCCGAGCAAGGGTGGCATTCCAGAGGGACATCAGAGACTGCAACGTTCTCTGCTTTACGGAAACATGGCTTACTGGAAAGACGCTATCCAGGGCGGTGCAGCCAACGGGTTTCTCCACGCATCGCGCCGACAGAAACATACATCTCTCTGGTAAGAAGAGTGGCGGGGGCGTATGCCTCATGACTAACGGGACATGGTGTGATGAAGGAAACATACAGGAACTCAAATCCTTCTGTTCACCTGATTTAGAATTCCTCACAATCAAATGTAGACCGCATTATCTTCCAAGAGAATTCTCTTCGATTATAATCACAGCCGTATATATCCCCCCCAAGCAGACACATCGATGGCTCTGAACGAACTTTATTTAACTCTTTGCAAACTGGAAACCATTTATCCGGAGGCTGCATTCATTGTAGCTGGGGATTTTAACAAAGCTAATCTGAAAACAAGACTCCCTAAATTTTATCAGCATATCGATTGCGCAACCAGGGGTGGTAAAACCTTGGATCATTGTTACTCTAACTTCCGCGACGCATATAAGGCCCTGCCCCGCCCCCCTTTCGGAAAAGCTGACCACGACTCCATTTTGCTGATCCCTGCCTACAGGCAGAAATTAAAACAAGAGGCTCCCACGCTGAGGTCTGTCCAACGCTGGTCAGACCAAGCTGACTCTACACTCCAAGACTGCTTCCATCACGTGGACTGGGACATGTTTCGTATTGCGTCAGATGGAAATATTGACGAATACGCTGATTCGGTGTGCGAGTTCATTAGAACGTGCGTCGAAGATGTCGTTCCCATAGCAACGATAAAAACATTCCCTAACCAGAAACTGTGGATTGATGGCAGCATTCGCGTGAAACTGAAAGCGCCAACCACTGCTTTTAATCAGGGCAAGGTGTCTGGCAACATGACTGAATACAAATAGTGCAGCTATTCCCTCCGCAAGGCTATTAAACAAGCTAAGCGTCAGTACAGAGACAAAGTGGAATCTCAATTCAATGGCTCAGACACAAGAGGCATGTGGCAGGGTCTACAGTCAATCACGGACTACAAGATGAAATCCAGCCCAGTCACGGACCAGGATGTCTTGCTCCCAGGCAGACTAAATAACTTTTTTTGCCCGCTTTGAGGACAATACAGTGCCACTGACACGGCCTGCAACGGAAACATGCGGTCTCTCCTTCACTGCAGCCGAGGTGAGTAAGACATTTAAACGTGTTAACCCTCGCAAGGCTGCAGGCCCAGACGGCATCCCCAGCCGCGCCCTCAGAGCATGCGCAGACCAGCTGGCCGGTGTGTTTACGGACATATTCAATCAATCCCTATACCAGTCTGCTGTTCCCACATGCTTCAAGAGGGCCACCATTGTTCCTGTTCCCAAGAAAGCTAAGGTAACTGAGCTAAACGACTACCGCCCGTAGCACTCACTTCCGTCATCATGAAGTGCTTTGAGAGACTAGTCAAGGACCATATCACCTCCACCCTACCTGACACCCTAGACCCACTCCAATTTGCTTACCGCCCAAATAGGTCCACAGACGATGCAATCTCAACCACACTGCACACTGCCCTAACCCACCTGGACAAGAGGAATACCTATGTGAGAATGCTGTTCATCGACTACAGCTCAGCATTCAACACCATAGTACCCTCCAAGCTCGTCATCAAGCTCGAGACCCTGGGTCTCGACCCTGCCCTGTGCAACTGGGTACTGGACTTCCTGACGGGCCGCCCCCAGGTGGTGAGGGTAGGCAACAACATCTCCTCCCCGCTGATCCTCAACACGGGGGCCCCACAAGGGTGCGTTCTGAGCCCTCTCCTGTACTCCCTGTTCACCCACGACTCCGTGGCCACGCACGCCTCCAACTCAATCATCAAGTTTGCGGACGACACAACAGTGGTAGGCTTGATTACCAACAACGACGAGATGGCCTACAGGGAGGAGGTGAGGGCCCTCGGAGTGTGGTGTCAGGAAAATAACCTCACACTCAACGTCAACAAAACTAAGGAGATGATTGTGGACTTCAGGAAACAGCAGAGGGAACACCCCCTATCCACATCGATGGAACAGTAGTGGAGAGGGTAGCTAGTTTTAAGTTCCTCGGCATACACATCACAGACAAACTGAATTGGTCCACTCACACTGACAGCGTCGTGAAGAAGGCGCAGCAGCGCCTCTTCAACCTCAGGAGGCTGAAGAAATTCGGCTTGTCACCAAAAGCACTCACAAACTTCTACAGATGCACAATCGAGAGCATCCTGGCGGGCTGTATCACCGCCTGGTACGGCAACTGCTCCGCCCTCAACCGTAAGGCTCTCCAGAGGGTAGTGAGGACTGCACAACGCATCACCGGGGGCAAACTACCTGCCCTCCAGGACACCTACACCACCCGTTGTTACAGGAAGGCCATAAAGATCATCAAGGACATCAACCACCCGAACCACTGCCTGTTCACCCCGCTATCATCCAGAAGGCGAGGTCAGTACAGGTGCATCAAAGCTGGGACCGAGAGACTGAAAAACAGGTTCTATCTCAAGGCCATCAGACTGTTAAACAGCCACCACTAACATTGAGTGGCTGCTGCCAACACACTGTCATTGACACTGACCCAACTCCAGCCATTTTAATAATGGGAATTGATGGGAAATGATGTAAATATATCACTAGCCACTTTAAACAATGCTACTTTATATAATGTTACTTACCCTACATTATTCATCTCATATGCATATGTATATACTGTACTCTACATCATCGACTGCATCCTTATGTAACACATGTATCACTAGCCACTTTAACTATGCCACTTTGTTTACTTTGTCTACACACTCATCTCATATGTATATACTGTACTCGATACCATCTACTGTATGCTGCTCTGTACCATCACTCATTCATATATCCTTATGTACATGTTCCTTATCCCCTTACACTGTGTATAAGACAGTAGTTTTGGAATTGTTAGTTAGATTACTTGTTGGTTATCACTGCATTGTCGGAACTAAAAGCACAAGCATTTCGCTACACTCGCATTTAACATCTGCTAACCATGTGTATGTGACAAATAAAATTTGATTTGATTTGATTTGATTTGACAAGTCTGAATGTCCTTGACTGGCCCAGCCCAGACATGAAACCAATGGAACATATCTGGAGACTTTATCTAGAGACTTTTTGCTGCTGTGCATCAAAAATGTCTAAAAACCTGTTTTGGGGGTATTGTGTGTAGATTGATGAGAAGAAAAGAAAAATTGAATGAATTTTAGAATGAGGCTGTAATGTGTAAAAAGTCAAGGGGTCTGAATACTTCCCGAATGCACTGTATATTCGATCTCAAACCACAAATTCCCTGTGATTTCAGGGCCAGGTCGCTTTTGGAAAAGCAAACCATATAGAAAAACCTGTGTTTATTGGAAAGCTTCAGAGAAGTGGAACAATGGGAATTGTTTTTTTACAAGACATTAACAACAACTGTGACAGGAGTGCTTTGACAAAATGATGATCTGTCAGTGTTCCCTGCCACCAATCAAGCAAACCGGCTAGATACCGCGGACAAGCGGGACAGGCAGCCAGTAAGAGGAGTTTAACGGGGGAAAGGACAAGGAGGGAACACAAAGAATTCATCTCCCCTCCGTGTGGGTACCACCATTTTTCTGTGTCAAGCAAGCGTTTAAGCGCCATTTCCGATTTTATGTGCCCAATACCCTTGACCTTATTTACTGTTTGGCCATTTTGTTGTTGTGAATTTTACCTTTCCGGCATTAGTGACGCGACCATATCTGTAATATCGAGATTGCATGTAAGTATGTTCGTTCCCATAGATTCCGCTGCAGGTCATTGCTGCAGTACACAATTTCAAAATGGAGTGTGATTTCTTCTTCCTACCAAAATAGTCCTTTAGTTGATTGTCTTGTGGAAAAATTGTCTTTGGCAGACTTTCTTTACCTTGTTAATTCTCAGAGATAATGTGTCTTGACAGAGACTCCCCGAAGCTGGCTCGCTCTGCATCCCTGCAGAGAGCCCTGTCTGCCTTTGCCCTTTTGAAGACGTTATTGCTTTCATGTACAAGGGAACAGATAACCCAGTACGTGGAGGGAAGAGTAATTGCGCCGAGGCTTCGGGGGGACAGTATTTAGCCCACACAATGACTCCAGTCTCTGTGTCTCGCTATCTGTTTCTCACTCTTTCTCAGCCTAATAGACGATGCATCATATGGTATGGCGACGGAGGCACTGGGGCATGACGGGTGAAATCATTCTCTCAGTATCCACAGTCCACAGACAGACAGCAGAGAGATGGAGAGCAGGATGTTGAATAGATAGACAACAGAGTGCTGTTTTTATTTTTGCTATGAAATCAAGATTGTATTATGGTCATGAGATGTGATAACATTAAACGATGTGTGACCATGGAGGTGGTCAGATTGACATCTCCGTGTTTACTAAACACCAAATAAACACTTGGTTTATATCAGTGTTTCATTCATGAAAAATACATTTTAACTGAAAAGTTTCACTGTAAAGGGTGCCTAGAGGAAGTCAGAGAAACTATCATTCTATGGAACTTTAAAGCAACACTGTGCCACTGTGTGGATTTGGCCAGAGAGTGGGAATAGCATAGGGCTCTAGCTTCTAGAGCGAATCGAGATCTAGTTGTTAGAGCTCACTACCTGAAGTACTTCTCCTTACCCTGAACCGTGTCCACCCAGCACTTTACTCTCCACCTCAGCAAACTCATCAGGTAGGCTACCAACACTGGAGGCTAACAACATAATTTCACAGTGGACTGAATCGTGGAAAGGTTAGCCTAGTGCAAACTCATCACTTTGTAGCCTGGTAGACCTCATATTTTGATTGGTAAATTCTCCTCAGATTTAAACTCAAACCTAGTAAAATGAATCTTTACATGTGTTTGTTACTGCAGACTTGTTGTGAGTTGCTGGTACGAAATACTTTTTTTCCTGTAAGATTTCAAATGACTACAGTTTAACACTAATATGTTCTAAATTTTGGGTAATATAGCCAAACCTCTACTGTGATAATGACTTGGCTAACCACATTTCTGGGAGCATGATGTTGCTTTAAACTGTGCAAAAGTTTTGTAGCTCTAAACCAAGTGTAGAAGTGTCTTCAGAAAAAAAGCAACAACAGAATGCATTGCATTCCATCCCAGTCATTGAAGGTAAGCAAGCACAGACAAGTCATTTCATCACCTGCTAATAGGAAAAGCAAAGGGAAACATTCAAAGGGAAGCTCAAACCTGCAACTGGATGTCAAATATTACTGTGAATGTTTTTGAAGATGTGGACGAGCAAGGACAAATACCTTTCATCCTCAGATCAAGCTTGGAGCCTATAAAAATCACTTTGACAATGTTTTTATGATTAGACACATAGTCCGTCATAGTATATGGCTAACGCAACAGGACAAAAATAAATGATATTACAATACATTCACAATGTCTGCATTAGTGTTTAGACTCTCGCATAATGTATAACATCCCTGCCTAGCACTAGCCTCAGGCGCTATGTTTGTGTTCTTACAGCATTAAAAGCTCACTTTTGATAACACGTCAGCGTACAGAATCTTGCCTGAATGTATGTTTCAATTGTAGACTTTTTCAAGTAGGATCAGTTGTGACTTGTCAAAGCCTTACTGAGTCTTTGTGTTTTGTAGGTAGCACATACCTGATCAAAAGGCCTTCACTCTAAAAGAGCCCTCACAGACAAATTGGAACTATAATAAATTTGATTGACATGACTTCAAAATCAGGGGTCACAAATACTCCCTCCATATTTTCCACATCAGCCCTGGGATTTGAACCAGCATCTCTCTAATCTAATCTAATCTAATCTAATCTAATCTAATCTAATCTAATCTAATCTAATCTAATCTAATCAACCTATCAAATCAATGCCTGTAGCAAGACTTTGTAGTGAGTACATGAATTATTTATTAGATTTTACTTTTGCATTAAATATTGTTGCTATGGTAGGGATCCAATCCATATTGCTTAAGTTCAGCACTCTATCACGATTGAAATGTAAAGCTAATTTCCGATTGAGCCGACATATGCAGCGCGGGAACATTGCCATTCTATTGCACTGTAGTGCAGCTTTTCAGTATATACTTTCAAACTTGTTGGATGTGTTTGCAGTTTAGGAGAGGACTCAGGAGAGGTGAAGGTCGAGAGCTGTGCATCCTCCTAAACACAACCCAGCGAACATTTTCAAAGAAGAATTGCATACAATAATATAGCTCAGTATTTGAATTATTTACTTTATACAGTCATTACTGCTCATCTTTATCAAGGGTATCAATAATTTCAGACCCCACTGTATATTGGTATTCGATTTGTACATCATTAAAAAATAAAAACCTGTCGGGATCACGCAACTAAACCATAAATCAAAGTAAAAAGGAATCAAGCCGAGGCTCAGGGATATGTGGTATCAAAGAGATAAGCGCATCTCACATTACCTCCCAAAATGTGCAAACGACTACATGTTTAACTTCATTGCATCTAATTTAGCATCTGGCTTATGCCGAGATAATGAAACTGATTGGCTGGAAGTGCATTTCAGTGGACAATTAGCTCTGCCCTTTTTCCATACCAATTAACTGCACGGCAGTGATTGATTGCATTCCAAAGCTAATAAAGGCTAGTCTTTCTTGTTACTTTTGACTAATTAGCTGAAGAGCAAAGTGGGGAAGGGATATACTCTAGCAGAGTAATTTGAGGTCATGCATTCTGAGGAGTCCTCGAGGGGGCTTGGCAAGAATATACAGCTTCTGACAGGTACAATTGTTTGACCTCTCTTGGGCCTGTCTCCTGGTCGCATCTATTACTTTGTCTCCTGTTTCATCATTCAGCGAGGCAGGCACTACTACTGGGTAGAGCGAGCTATCGCTGAGTTGTTGAGTGAGTTTGTGACAGAGTGCTGTCACTTTGGCCATTTGTCAAACTGGATTGCCCACTGAAGCCCCTTGCAGACCAGGGCCTTATATTGCCAGAGCATAAACTGTGGGACTACTAGCTTAAATTACTTCGGGACCCTTGAGGTGATACCCAAAGAAGCTACTACTAATACTGTCAACCAACAGACAGCAAATGTTTGAAGTGTCTCCTATCCTCACTCGCACTGGCTAATGATATATATTTCATACTAGGTGTTATATGATTCTACATACAGTACCAGTCAAAAAATTTGGACACCTACTAATTCAAGGGTTTTTCTTTATTTTTACTATTCTCTACATTGTAAAATGGTGAAGACATAAAGACTATGAAATAACAAATAGAAGCATGTAGTAACCAAAGAAGTGTTATAACAAATCAAAAATATATGTTATACTTGAGATTCTTCAAATAGCCATCCTTTGCCGTAATGACAGCTTTTCACACTCTTGGCATTCTCTCAACAAGCTTCATGAGGTACTCACCTGGAATGCATTTCAATTAACAGGTGTGCCTTGTCAAGTTAATTTGTGTAATTTTTTCCTTCTTAATGCGTTTGAGTCAGTCAGTTGTGTTGTGACAAGGTAAGGTTGGTATACAGAAGATAGTACTACAAGATCAAGTTCATATTAAGGCAAGAACAGCTCAAATAAGCAAAAAGAAATGACAGTCCATCATTCCTTTAAGACATGAAGGTCAGTCAATTAGGAAAACTTCAAGAAATTTGAAAGTTTTTTCAAGTGCAGTCGCAAAAACCATCAACCGCTATGATGACTGTCTCTCATAAGGACCGCCACATGAAAGGAAGACCCAGAGTTACCTTTGCTGCAGAGAATAAGTTCATTAGAGTTAACTGTACCTCAGATTGCAGCGGAAATAAATGCTTCACAGAGTTTAAGTAACAGACATCTCAACATCAACTGTTCAGAGGAGACTGCGTGAATCAGGCCTTCATGGTTGAATTGCTGCAAAGAAACCACTACTAAAGGACACCAATAAGAAAAATAGACTTGCGTGTGTAAAGAAACACGAGCAATGGACATTAGACTGGTGGAAATCTGTCCTTTGGTCTGATGAGTCCAAATTTGTTATGCAGGTGAATGAGGACCCAAAAGCGACTTGGCGAAAACAGAGTCTTTATTCCAGTAAATGGCAAAAGTAATACTCCTGGACAATTAAAGAAGAAAACAAAACATGAAAAAACTTAAATCCACTCGTAGTGACGAGGACAGACTGGAGACTCGCCCATTGACTGCAGGTTGCCTCGGGAAGGCACCGACCGTAGCAGACTAAGACACCTGCTCACACGCAGCATCTGAAGGAGACAAGACACGACAGGGCGAGACAATGACACAGCACAGCGAACATGATACAAGGATCCGACAAGGACAGAAGCGGAAAACAAGGGGAGAAATAGGGACTCTAATCAGAGGACAAAATAGGGGACAGGTGTGAAAAGACTAAATGAGTGAGTTAGGAGAATGAGGCACAGCTGGGAGCAGGAACGGAACGATAGAGAGAGGAGAGAGAGGGAGGGGGAGAGAGAGGGATAGAAAAAGGGAACGAACCTAATAAGACCAGCAGGGGGAAACGAACAGAAGGGAAAGCATAATGACAAGACAATATAAGACAAAACATGACAAAATTTGAGATTTTTGGTTCCAACTGCCGTGTGTCACACCCTGATCAGTTTCACCTGTCCTCATTATTGTCTCCACCCCCTCCAAATGTCGCTTGTTTCCCCCAGTGTATTTCCTGTCTCTCTGTGCCAGTTCGTCTTGTATGTTTCCACGTCAACCAGCGTTTTTCTCGTTCTCCTGATTTTTGCATTCTCATTCTAGTCCTCCTGGTTTTGACCCTTGCCTGTTTCTGGACATTGTACCTACCTGCCTGACCATTCTGCCTGCCTTGACCACAAGCCCGTCTGCCACTCTGTACCTCCTGGACTCTGATCTGGTTTGACCTTTTTGCCTGTCCACGACCATTCTCTTGCCTACCCCTTTGGATTAATAAACACTGTAACACTCCAACTATCTGAATTTGAGTCTCACCTTGTGCCTTGATACTGTGTCTTTGTGAGACGCAGAGTAGGTGAACAGATGATCTCTGCATGTGTGGTTCCCACCGTGAAGCATGGAGGAGGAGGTGTAATGGTGGGGGGTGCTTTGATGGTGACACTGTCAGTGATTTTATTTAGAATTCAAGGCACACTTAACCAGCATGGCTACCGCAGCATTCTTCAGCGATACGCTATCCCATCTGGTTTGGGCTTAGTGAGACTATCATTTGTTTTTCAACAGGACAATGACCCAACACACATCTCCAGGCTGTTTAAGGGCTATTTGACCAATAGATGGAGTGGAGTGCTGCATGGAGTGCTGCATCAGATGACCTGGCCTCCACAATCACCCGACCTCAACCAATTAAGATGGGATGACTTGTACCACAGAGTGAAGGAAACGAAGCCAACAAATGATCAGAATATGTGGGAACTCCTTCAAGACTGTTGGAAAGCGTTCCTCATGAAGCTGTCATGAAGGCAAAGGGTTGAAGAATCTCAAATATAAAATATGTTTAACACTTTTTTTTGGTCACTATATGATTCCATATGTGCTCTTTCATAGTTTTGATGTCTTCACTATTATTCTACAATGTAGAAAATAGCCAAAAAGAAAGAAAGAAAACCTTGAATGAGTAGGTGTGTCCAAAAATTTTGACTGGTACTGTATCTATTTGAATTTCTAAATGCTTTGGAAGTGGAGATGTCGCAAACATCAAATTGTAAACATTAGTGAAGATACCAGTTTGTTAGTAAAGAGTGGAGCAGCGCTAAACTGGCTGTAAATGTGTTTATTTTGCCCAACATGAGCCAAGTTATTTAGCTAGCTAGATAGCTAGTTAGCAACTGCCCCTACCCAATTTTGCTAGCTATAGTAACACTCGTGTCAATACCAGATCTCCAAAAATGACAAGGTATCTCCAGTTGTGTCTACATTTTATAGAATTTCACACAATCCACTTTCCAAGAATATTGGCACACTATATTACCTCAGGAATGTCATTGGCACAGCATGTAACATACTGTAGCAATAACAGAGATTGCGTATGTGGTTCTATATATCTATGCTCATTGTAAAATGCAGCCCAGAATATCTTTAACTGAACAAAAATCTAAATGCAACATGCAACAATATCAACGTTTTTACTGAGTTACAGTTCATATAAGGAAATCAGCCAATTAAATAAATAAATGAGGCCCTAATCTATTGATTTCACATGACTGAGAATACAGATATGAATCTGTTGTTCACATACCTTTATAAAAAAGGTAGGGGAGTGAATCAGAAAACCAGTCAGTACCTAATGTGACCATGCAGTGCAACATATTTCCTTCGCATAGAGTTG
Organism: Oncorhynchus gorbuscha; assembly: GCF_021184085.1. Lineage (NCBI taxonomy): Eukaryota > Metazoa > Chordata > Actinopteri > Salmoniformes > Salmonidae > Oncorhynchus > Oncorhynchus gorbuscha. The sequence continues at coordinate 86,671,656 of NC_060174.1, forward strand.
ATCAGGCTGTTGATTGTGGAATGTTGACCCACTGCTCTTCAATGGCTGTGAGACGTTGCTGGATATTGGCGGGAACTAGAACATGCTGTCGTACACATCAATCCAAAGCATGCAAGATATGCTCAATGGGTGACATGTTTGGTGAGTATGCAGGCCATGGAAGAACTGGGACATTTTCAGCTTCCAGATCCTTGCAACATGGGGCGTTGCATTATCATGCTGAAACATGAATTGATGGCGGTGAATGAATGGCACAACAATGCACCTCAGGATCTCGTCACGTTATCTCTGTGCATTCAAATTGCCATTGATAAAATGCAATTGTGTTCGTTGTCCGTAACTTATTCCTGCCCATACCATTAACCCCACCGCCACCATGGGACACTCCGTTCACAATGTTGACATTAGCACGCCGCTCGCCCACACGACACCAAACACATAGTATACGGTTGTGAGGCCAGTTAGACGTATTGCCAAATTATCTGAAACGATGTTGGAGGAGGCTTATGGTTGAAAAATGAACATTCAGTTCTCTGGCAACAGCTCTGGTGGACATTCCTGCAGTCAGCATGCCAATTGCACGCTCCCTCAACTTAGGACATTTGTGGCATTGTGTTGTGTGACAAAACTGCACATTTTAGAGTGACCTTTTATTGTCCCCAGCACAAGGTGCACCTGTGTACTGATCATGCTGTTCAGCTTCTTGGTATGCCACACCTGTCAGGTGGCTGGATTATCTTGGCAAAGGAGAAAATGCTCACTAACAGGGATATAAACAAATTTGTGCACAAAAAAAACAGAAATAAGCTTTTTGTGCATATGGAACATTTCTCTGATCGATTATTACAGCTCATGAAACATGGGCCCAACACTTTACATGTTGCGTTTTAAACTATACTTTAACCATATGGAGTTTCAACGTATCTGTGAAGCGTTTGAAGTTGATTCATATATACTTCAGAACGCCAAAAAGACAGTCACAGACAGACACAATCACATCCCTCATATTCATCTCTTTATACAGTACTCCTCTTTTTATGTGGAGTGATTTAGCAAAGTCTGAGGATGAAATAGACTAATTTCCCTTTCATTAGAGCATTTCTAAATTTTGGGAGATTTGAAGAGCCTTCTTGGTTAAATCAGTAATCATTCTCCAATCTGCCTCGAGGAGAAAGAAAAATCTAATTTGATAAGGAGGTAATGAAGCCTCACAGCCATTATCCTAGATAACCTATTTGTGGGACTGGTTGAGCAGTGATGGAAATTCTATTTAACGAAACTGGCTGATTTATCTATTTTGATCAGTGGCGAAACCCCAGAGATGGTCCTTTTCTTTGCCCTTGCCAATTTACTTTGAACTTTCCAAGTTGCCAGGGATCATTACATTGAGGAGCTTCATACACTTGCCTGTTATTTAATGATTGAAAGCCAGAGAAAGTCTGATCTTGTGGTGATAACCTTTGCACATGCTATGCACACAAGTGCAGGAATCATTGGGAGCAAAGGCCACTTCTGGGCAGTTGTCCTCTAACAATAGTCTACTCACTGGACAGCTTTACAGAGTATGCTCTAGGCTTTTGGTAATGAGATCAAATTATATCCAATTCTATATGCCTGACATTGACCAAGCATAATATGCAATATATTATAACACATATTCATGCCAACAGAGACCTCCAAAAGCACTGAAAATCACTTTCTAAGTCTATTAGCCTTCTGCACTGTTAACTAGACCTACATCACTTAACGTGCTCGGCAGCTTGCACCCTCAATATGGGTTAAAAAAAGATATGCCTATGCAATCTGGCTGTATGGCACCACAATAGTCAGGTTGAAACAGTAAGAAATCTATATCACAACCATCTTCACCTTTTTTGATAGATGAGACGACATATGTAACTATATCACAATGCAGAACATCCACAACAATTCAATAACACACAAAGCACTAATACAACCAGAAACCAAGAGTATGGGCTCTGTCAAAACATGCAGTAGGCCTCTGGAGGAACATTGTTACCTTTATTGCTAGCAATACTGATCCATTTTCCCTTGTTAAATGAATAGGACTGGTTATTAAAAGTGACAAGATTAATTAAATGGACATAAATTAAAGCATTAGGAATCCATCCAATAAAAGCCATAGTGTATAATTAACTAGAGGACTTGGATTGCATTCTGTGTCACTGCGCTTTGTTAACAAGGAGACAGTAGGTGAGCAGGCAGTAGCTCCGACATTTCTGTTAGAGAGCTTATGGTTCTAGAATGCCTCGGGCAGTACCTGTAGCTCCTCACTCTGTCTTGAATTAATGTACCCAAGTAACAAATATTATACTAAAAGTTATAGGAAGCAAATTCAAATCATTTTGTGCTTTTGTTAAAAAGCACATCTGACACCCAATACAACAAATACCACAATACTAAGAATCATGTGATAACACTAGGAAGAAAATAAACAAATATTTTAACAAATCTGTTCTTGGAAAATGAAAAGCGCTGAACATAAAAATGTGTTCAGTATATCATTAATTGAGTATACTGTATATAAAGTACTAAGCCGTTCGATATATGAGCAGAATGTTTGAATAATAAAAGCAACATTTTTCAGCATGTGCTGTCTTGTCAATATTTATTTTCTGCAGCATCCTAGACTTCAACAAACCCAGACTGCATCCTGCAGCTCGTAAATCAATTATGTGCACAGCTAAATAATGAAAAGAACAACTCCTGAACATGGCCCAACTCCACAGTTCTTTGGCCAGTACAGACTAGAGGTACAGTGGTATAGAGTGCATTGCCATCTCTATTGTGCATGGTGTGCTGTCCTGAACTCTCCCACCGCCACATTCACTCAGCATCTGTTTTTAATGAACTGCTTTGCTGGAGTATCTCCCCCATCTGCTCCTCCCCGCTCTCCTCTCCTGTGGTCTGGCGTGCCACACCAGAGGCATCCCACCAGAGGCATCCCACTGGGCAAAACCTGGTTGAACAGCATTGTTTCCACACCCATTTAAAAATATAATCATTCAATGTGATGACGTTGAATCAACGTGGAAAACTGATTGGATTTGAAAAAAGTAATCAACGTGAGGGAATATCTTATTTTCACCCTACTTTCAGCCTAAATCTAATGACATGGTGAAATGTTTTGTTGAATTCATGTTAGTTGACAACTCAACCAAATGTAAACCAAAACTAGATGTTGAAATGACTTCTGTGCCCATTGGGCTGCTCAAACCCATTCAGTCAACATTACTTCTATCAGGGAGCAGCTAGCCAGGCGCACACTCTGTGCAAAGAGAGAAATATTGACAAAGTGTCTGGCAGCCATTTTATTATCTTGCCAGTTGGCATTGAACAGCATTGTGCCTGCCTGGTGGTGGCTTGAGAGAAGCTTTGTGCGGTGCCCATGTTTGTAGAGCTAACAAATCTGGAAGCACTGTTGGTAAAAGAAGCGGTGAATGTCTGCTATGTCCATCACATTAGTGTGGCTGGCTCTGATAGCATGCAGGGCTAGAGTGAGCGGGACAAGATCACTGATTTCACTCTGTCCCACTAGCAAAGCTAGGAGCTCCCTCCTGCACAACCACTGCCAATGCCCACATTCATAAGGCCAAAATGGAAAGACCAAATCATGTTTTTCAATTTGTTTGTTAATCACACAAAAAATACCAACATACATTTTGAACCAGAAAAATCTATGCCAGATATCCTTTCATACTTACAAGTACTGTTAATCTCCAAGACCTGATTAAAAAATGATTATGGAACTAAGTACTTTGTATGAGGTAAGGGCATTAAAGAATACTGTCACAGCTCAGACAGACTGAAGAGTTCATCTTGGGTTCAGGCCACAAACCTCCCACCATAAGGGTACACTTCACTGATAGCACCAGGACCATGACAATTACAATAGGCATAATACAGAAAGATGCTTTACATTTGAGCCATACCACCTCTCTAACCATAGCTAATAGTGGAATGTCTGCAAATACTCACTAATGCAATAAAAGAGCATTCTTGGAAATCTGTTTAAGTAGACATTATCATGTTTTCAAATGATAACGTTCAAATCAAAGTTTATTGGACGCGTACACAGTTTGGGAGATGTTATAGCGTGTGCAGGGAAATGCTTATATTGCTACTAGCTCCTAACAATTCAGTAAAATTTCAAATAATCAACAACAAAACAGTTCTGTGTATGTTTAATACACACCGAAATAAAAGGTAACTGCTGGAATGTGACAATGTAATCTAAAGGATCTCTTTTGAAGGTGTATTTTATATTTTTTCACGGTAAAAGTGCTGTCACATTTAGGTTGAACTGTTAAATGCCTCTGAGTGTCTGTGCGTACAAGGCGGAGTGACAATGTGTATGGTAAATATGTGTTTGAAGACGGTAGACACCATTGAAAAGAAAAGCAGATCATCCTATTGACTGTCACCTAATTGTTATTCATCCTAGCTGGCAGTCAGTATGACAAAGCAATTGGAGAGAGAACAAGTATCAGTCTTTTTTTGTGGATGGCTGTGACAGAGTTATTTAGTACTGACAACTTCAAAAGAGATCAAAGTGGATTCATTTTGGAGAGGCAACTCCCCAGTTGCAGCACTTGGTAATTGAACTGAGAATAGAGTCACAAATGTAGTATGAGCACTCATAAGTGATAAGGATAGATGGGGCTAGTGTGCAACATTATCATAATGTTTTGTTTATTAATTTGTGTTTTAATATAGAAACGTATTGTTGTCGCAGTATTGTGATCGTTTCATGAATGAGACTGAAAGAATTAAGAGATGAATGGACTGCAATGATTGGAGGAATTGATGCATACGACACCATTGGGACTTAACAGGTGTGCTACAACTGTCTACGCCATCTGCTAAGTAAAATCCAACATCTTTTGTATTGGTGATGCTTTTCACAACGACATTGACTGAGTTCTAAGTTTTGAAATTGCCATATACACTTACAATTATCATAACAAGCAGGCTAAAGGAAGAATCACCAATCTCCATTTCAGAAGACATAAGATGATTTTCACACAGTGCCTTCAGAAAGTATTCACACCCCTTGACTTTTTCCAAATGTTGTTGTGTTACAGCTTGAATTTCAAATGGATTACATTTAGTTGTTTTAGTCACTGGCCTACAGACATTACCTCATTATGTCAAAAAAGAATGATATTTTTTAGAAATGTTTACAAATAGATTAACAATGAAAATTGTGCTTAACAAGTTTTTATTGACTTATTTTTATTTCACCTTTATTTAATCAGGTAGGCCAGTTGAGAACACCTTTATTTAACCAGGTAGGCCAGTTGAGAACACCTTTATTTAACCAGGTAGGCCAGTTGAGAACACCTTTATTTAACCAGGTAGGCCAGTTGAGAACACCTTTATTTAACCAGGTAGGCCAGTTGAGAACACCTTTATTTAATCAGGTAGGCCAGTTGAACCAGGTAGGCCAGTTGAGAACACCTTTATTTAACCAGGTAGGCCAGTTGAGAACACCTTTATTTAACCAGGTAGGCCAGTTGAGAACAAGTTCTCATTTACAACTGTGACCTGGCCAAGGAAAAGCAAAGCAGTGCGACAAAAACAACACAGTTACACATAAACAAACGTACAGTCAGTAACACAACAGAACAATCCATGTACAGTGTTTGCAAATCTAGAAGAGTAGGGAGGTAAAGGCAATAAATAGGCCATAGAGGTGAAATAATTACAATCTAGCATCAACACTGGAGTGATAGGTGTGCAGATGATGATGTGCAAGTAGACATACTAGGGTGCAAAAGAGCAAGAAGATCTAAAACTATATGGGCATGAGGTAGTTGGGTGTGCTATTTACAGATTGGCTGTGTACAGGTACAGTGATCGGTAAGCTGCTCTGTCAGCTGATGCTTAAAGTTAGAGAGGGAGATATAAGTCTCCAGCCTCAGTAATTTTTGCAATTCGTTCCAGTTAATGGCAGTAGAGAACTGGAAGGAAAGGCGGCCAAAGTAAGTGTTGGCTTTGGGGATGACCAGTGCAATATACCTGCTGGAGCGTGTGCTACGGGTGGATGTTGCAATGGTGACCACTAAGCTGAGATAATGCGGGGCATTACCTAGCAAAAACTTATGGATGACCTGGAGACAGTGGGTTTGGCGACGAATATGTAGCGAGGGCCAGCCAAAAAGAGCATACAGGTCACGGTGGTGGGTAGTATATGGGGCTTTGGTGACAAAACGGATGGCACTGTGATAGACTACATCCAATTTGCTGAGTAGAGTGTTGGAGGCTATTTTGTAAATGACATCGCCAAAGTCAAGGATCGGTAGGATAGTCAGTTTTACGAGGGTATGTTTGGCAGCATGAGTGAAGGAGGCTTTGTTGTGAAATAGGAAATCAATTCTAGATTTCATTTTGGATTGGAGATGCTTAATGTGAGTCTGGAAGGAAGTTTACAGTCTAACCAGACACCTAGAATATGTGGACAACTACAAATACCTAAGTCAGAACCGTCCAGAGTAGTGATGCTAGTCGGACGGGCGGGTGGAAAATTATATTTACATGCGACACAACAAAACACACGTCCGACTGCTACGCCATCTTGGAACTTAGTACGTCACTTAATAAGTTGCATGGACTCACACAGTGTGCAATAATAGTATTTAACATTATTTTTAATGACTACTTCATCTCTGTACCCCACACGTGCCATTATCTGTAAGGTCACTTAGTTGAGCACTGAATTTCAAAGCCAAATTCAACCACAAAGACCAGCTAAGTTTTCCAATGCCTCGCAAAGAAGGGCACCTTTTGGTAGATGGGTAAAAATAAAAACAGACAATGAATATCCCTTTGATCATGGTGAAGTTATTAATTACACTTTGGTTGGTGTGTCAATACACCAGTAACTACAAATATACAGGTGTCCTTCCTAACTCATTTGACGGAGAGGAGGGAAACCGCTCAGGGATTTCAACATGAGGCCAATGGTGACTTCAAAACAGTTACAGAGTTTAATGGCTGTGATAGTGTCACGGCTTTCTTCCTGGGAAGGAGAGGCGGACCAAAATGCAGCGTGGTTGAAGTTCATGGTTCTTTAATAAGAGACACTTAACATGAACAAACTACAAAACAATAAACGTGAAAACCGAAACAGTTCTAACTGGTGCATAAAACACAAAGACAGGAAACAATCACCCACCAAATACACAAAGAATATGGCTGCCTAAATATGGCTCCCAATCAGAGACAACGATAAACTCCTGCCTCTGATTGAGAACCAATCCAGGCAACCATAGACTTACTTAGACACCTAAAAGAACACAACCCCATAAATCTACAAAAAACCCTAGACAAGACAAAACACATAAATCACCCATGTCACACCCAGGCCTAACCAAAATAATAAAAAAACAAAGATAACTAAGGCCAGGGCGTGACAGATAGGAGGAAACTGAGGATGGATCAACAACATTGTTGGTTATTCCACAATACTAACCTAATTGATAGACTGACAAGAAGGAAGCTTAAAAACATTCCAAAACATGCATCCCGTTTGCAACAAGGCACTAAAGTAATACTGCTAAAACAAATTGACAAAGCAATACAATTTTTGTATGGAATACAAAGTGTTATGTTTGGGGAAAGTCCAAAACAACACATTACTGAGTAACACTCTCCATCATTTTCAAGAAAAGTGGTGGCTGCATCTGGTTAATAAGCTTGTAATCGTATTGGAATTGGGAGTTTTTCTGAATAAAAAAATCTACGGAATGGAGCTAAGCACAGGTAAAATCCTAGAGGAAAACCTGGTTCAGTCTGCTTTCCACCAGACACTGGGAGATGAATTCACCTTTCAGTAGGACAATCACCTAAAACACAAGGCAAAATATACTTTGGAGTTGCTTACCAAGAAGACAGCGGCCAAGTTACAGTTTTAACCTAAGTCTACTTGAAAATCTATGGCAAAACCTGAAAATGGTTGTCTAGCAATGATCAATAACCAGTTTACAAAGCCTAAAGAATTTAGAAAATAATAATGGGCAAATGTTGCACAATCCAGGTGTGGAAAGCTATTAGAGACTTACCCAGAAAGACTCACAGCTGTAATCACTGCTGAAGGTGCTTCTACAAAGTATTGATTTAGGGCAGGGTTTGTGAACACTTATGTAATTTAGGTATTTATGTATTTCATTTTCAATACATTTTCAAAAATGTCTAAAAACATGTTTTCTCTTTGTCATTATGGGGTATTGTGTGTAGATGGGTGAGATTTTTTAAAATTAATTTTGAATTCAGACTGTAATGCAACAATATGTGGAATAAATAAGTAAGTTTGAACGATTTCTGAAGGAACAATATGTTCAAGTTTTGAAATTAGCATACATACTCAAATCAAATCAAATGCATTTATATAGCCCTTCGTACATCAGCTGATATCTCAAAGTGCTGTACAGAAACCCAGCCTAAAACCCCAAACAGCAAGCAAGGCAGGTGTAGAAGCACCGTGGCTAGGAAAAACTCCCTAGAAAGGCAAAAACCTAGGAAGAAACCTAGAGAGGAACCAGGCGATGTGGGGTGGCCAGTCCTCTTCTGGCTGTGCCGGGTGATTATAACAGAACATGGCCAAGATGTTCAAATGTTTATAAATGACCAGCATGGTCCAATAATAATAAGGCAGAACAGTTTAAACTGGAGCAGCAGCACGGACAGGTGGACTGGGGACAGCAAGGAGTCATCATGTCAGGTAGTCCTGAGGCATGGTCCTAGGGCTCAGGTCCTCCGAGAGAGAGAAAGAAAGAGAGAATTAGAGAGAGCACACTTAAATTCACACAGGACACCAAATAGGACAGGAGAAGTACTCCAGATATAACAAACTGACCCTAGCCCCCCGACACATAAACTACTGCAGCATAAATACTGGAGGCTGAGACAGGAGGGGTCAGGAGACACTGTGGCCCCACCCACTTTGCCAAAGCACAGCCCCCACACCACTAGAGGGATATCTTCAACCACCAACTTACCATCCTGAGACAAGGCTGAGTATAGCCCACAAAGATCTCCGCCATGGCACAACCCAAGGGGGGGGCAACCCAGACAGGATGATCACATCAGTGACTCAACCCACTCAGGTGACGGTATGAGAAAGCCCCAGTAAGCCAGTGACTCAGCCCCTGTAATAGGGTTAGAGGCAGAGAATCCCATAACAGTAAATAACCACTATAGAATTAAACTATGCCCTTTGTATTCCCAGAAACTGAATATAGATCAAAAGCCTGAGCATGAAAACACAGAATATTCTGTTGCTGGGGTAGGCTGGCTATTTATGAAATGTGTCTGAACATCTTGACTAGACGGGCAATATTTCCGCATGCCACTTCAAAGGCCATCTCTTTTTGGGTAACTGACAAGGATGACTCCGATTGAAACCAAATTACAGCAGGGCCCGACTTTTGTCTCGACTCCGCATCTGGAGGAGGAGGGACTGTGATCATTCGGATAAACACATTTGGAGGAAGAGAGAAATAAAAAAAGAGAGAAAGAAACAACTCACAAAGTAGCTGTTAACGTTACTGGAGCTTTCCTCTGAGAAGATGTAAGCAAGACCACTACTCGTTTAATTTCAAGTGAAGGAGAGCCAGGTGTATGGATCATTGAATTCCCGCTATTACCACATCTTGTCATGCTTGATTTCAAATAACGTCAGCAGGTGACTCAATAACAGGCAAAATATATATATGCTGTTATCCGACTCAGTGGAGTGAGGCGGAAATACGAATGGGGGCTAAATAAAGAGGGGGGCTGTCAAGTCCCCAAGTACTCCTCCTACGGACAGACCACTTATGGGATAAGGAAAACAACTTGTTGGATTTGGATAAGCTTCATTACTTGGCACCATATAGATTACTTGTTTCCAATAGAGATAACTTTGGTCTTATCAGTTTGTGTGTGCTGATAGCAAACACTGTAGGTTTAAGTTCTGGAAATTAAGATTATCTCTATTGAATTGAATTAATGAAGTTGTGAGATACTGAAACAATACTATCTACTGAACATCTATACTACCATTACACTACACTACTCTTTACACTACAGTTTTTAGACACCAGGGTACATTTGGACATGTAGTTTGCTTTCAAGCAATACTGTGTCCCTAATCATCCACTCTTTGTATGCTATCACATGATACTAAACGTCTAACTTCACTATCTAGCAAAAATGTTTTTTGTATTGTTTTCAGAAAGTTCCTGCCATACTCATCAACTCATTCAGTTTCACCAACTTAGTGGGGAAAGGGGGGGAGTAAGATTCACATTACAATTATTTGGCATCAATGTCTCTTGGAAGTCAAATAAGTTAATTGGTGGTTTTCATGGATCTGACCTTGAAAACCACATTTTAATGACTCAAGCAAGGTGTGCAGTACTGATGAACATCACCCGAAGAGGTCGGATGCAGCCAGCTAAGTGGAGACGACAGCTGTGCAAGCATCTTCTGGACATGGCAACATTCCTTTGATATTTCAAAAAGTTTACATCCGTTTCTATGAAAGCAAACTTCAGGTCTTTCCCGCTTGGCTAGCTGAGGGAAAAGCCATCTACACCAAGTCTTGTGATAGATGGGAAGGATATCTTTTTTAGCTTGTTAGTTAAAGTTGGGTTGTGCACAACTTCTCCCGTCAACCTTTTGTGACGTTTTTGGAGAGCAAAATATATTTTGTTTATTTCACCTTTATTTAACCAGGTAGGCCTGTTGAGAACAAGTTCTCATTTACAATTGTGACCTGGCCAAGGTAAAGCAAAGCAGTGCGACAAAAACAACAACACAGAGTTACACATGGGATAAGCAAACGTACAGTCAGTAATACAACAGAAAAATCTACATACAGTGTTTGCAAATGTAGTAAGATTAGGGAGGTAAAGCAATAAATATGCCATAGTGGCGAAATAATTACAATTAAGCATTAACACTGGAGTGATAGATGTGCAGATGATAATGTGCAAGTAGAGATACTGGGGTGCAAAAGAGCAAATATAAATAACAATATGGGGATGAGGTAGTTGGGTGGGCTATTTACAGATGGGCTGTGTACAGGTGATCGGTAAGCTGCTCTGACAGCTGATGCTTATTAGGGATAACTAAGAAGAGCTGCGCATCAAAATCTTGAAACGGCCTGTATGGTGCCAACGGTATACACTGAGTGTACAAAATATTGGGAACACCTGCTCTTTCCATGACATAGACTGACTAGGTGAAAGCTATGATCCCTTATTGATGTCACTTGTTAAATACACTTCAATCTGTGTAGATGAAGGGGAGGAGACTGGTTAAATAAGGATTTTTAAGCCTTGACAACTGAGACAGGCATTGGTGAGTGGGTAGGACAAAATATTTAACTGCCTTTGAACGGGGTATGCTAGTAGGTGCCAGGGGCACCAGTTTGAGTGTGTCAAGAACTGCAACACTGCTGGGGTTTTTCACACTCAACAGTTTCCTGTGTGTATCAAGAATGGTCCAGCACCCAAAGGACATCTAGCCAACTTGACACAACTGTGGGAAGCATTGAAGTCAACATGGGCCAGCATCCCTGTGGAACGCGACACCTTGTAGAGTCCATGTGCCAATGATTTGAGGCTGTTCTTCGAGCAAAAGGGGGAGCAACTCAATATTAGGAAGGTGTTCCTAATGTGTTATACCTCTCAGTGTATAACACAACATCGTGAAACGCTCCCATTCCAGTCAATCTTCAGCTAATCCATACATTTTAGGATACTAGAGGGGAAGTACTCCAACATGACATTGGAATCACATATCAAGTTGCTTGAGATTTTGAGGACTTCAGGAAATGATATATTCAGACATTAAATGCATTCTGATGGAAGTGAAAGATCCTCAAAAAAAATACTTCCCATTTCGCTGTCGCATTGTGCGACCATGCCATGTGGGACAGTTTGGCTCTCGGAGCGCTATGTCAATGCACCACCATGAGTAACACACTCTTTCACAAGAGCAGTGTGGACCATTTGAAGAGACTATGAGTGACGGTCTTCTTCGCTCCTCGAGGACTGACAGAGTGGTGGCATCTCAGCAGGTGAATGCAAATTTAGCCAGATGCCTGACTGACTGGTTGTATGCTTGTTGGCTTGTATGCCTGCCATTGGAGTTTTCGCTGTTGTTTTGGGGAGAAGCGGTTGCCTGATTCCCTGGTTTCGTCAGGTATAAAAAGGGACTGAGAACATCTTTGTCTCGTTTATTTAGTTCTACCTGGATACGCATTATGGGATTTGGATGTTTGAAGTCTTCGCTTTGTTTATAAGCCGCAACCAAAATAATGCATAACTTACATCTCTGAAATAACAAGTTAGACAGACAGTGTTTGGAAGCTGTTAACAACAGGATGTCTTCATGATGTCTTGCTACTACTGAACTGGTATTATTTATCCTAAAAATAGTAAACTCGTTAGATAGGTAACAACACTAAGGCCCAAGAGAACCAAGTGTGACAGGAGTTGGTGCTGGTATTGCATCATCAAAACACTGCCAATGTCACTGTCAGTCAGAGAAGCACAAGGCTTTAACTTTCTCTACAAAATCCCAAAACTTGACAATGTCTGTTTCCCCTAAGACAGCTCTTCTATGTCCCCCCTAGCTATTGCACTTTTTGACACTAATAAACGTAGGGCCATTTCGTGACGTCTCCTTGTTCCTAACCCAAATTGACAACGAGGCGTATTTTCCCTGTCAGAGAAGTGCAGAAGGGAAAATGAAGCAAGGATTCCCAAGAATCAAATCAGTGGGAAGGCTCTTTGGACTTCTGAGTTCCCTGGCATAGTTTGGTTTAAGTATCTGCGATTTCCCAGCCATCAATCATCTGTCTTTTTCACTCAACGCACCTGGCACCTCAAATGTATCACATCAGCAAATGAAAGTAACTGTATTTGAACCCTTTTACTTTAAAATGTACTAAATATCCCACCTCGCCTTTTCATGCTATGTTGAAATCACATAGCTTCTTCTGAAATAGATGAGGACATTCACCTAAAGTAGTGTGCTGGTCGAGGAGCATCTAGTCTAAAAAGTAGTGAGCCAACATGTAGAAACACTCTCACCTTACCCTCCCCATAAATACCATGTCTGCCAGAGGGGCTGTGCCCTCCGAAGCAGACTTCTTCCTGTTTCATGTCGTCTATAAAGAAAAGGGGGAGTCTATTTGAGGTAAGGATTCGGCAGTCGGCACCTTGCCTTTGAAAGCGTGTTGCTGTGCACTGTTCCAGAGCTAGGCCTTGCATCTGCACTGCTGCTGCTGAATCATTACTGAGCAAGGGCCTCTGAGCTTTCTGTCTGCAGGATGAAATTATGTAGAATCACCTTCTCTTGCCTTGTTAGTAGTTGTTATCACTGTAGGATTGGAAGGGTTGCCTCTCGCACAGGTTGCCAGGTTTGAAGAGTTTGGACGGGTGAAAGATTGTTGATGCCCTGCATGCATATTCATTGGGGGATTGGATCATCTTCACAGAATATCATATGCAAAAGAAGACTGCCGTATCAAATGTAATACTTGTACCATCAAAACTGTGTTGGCTCTCAAAACTGCTGCACAGATTGTTTTCCACATATACGTTACAGATTAAAGAGAGTGATCTCTAGGTGAGCAAGACTGCGCATTATAATTGAAATGTAATATTATTATTAAGACTCCACAAGATGACCTCCCATACAGTCAGAAGTAGAAGCTCATTGAAATGCATCCATTGTTCCATTACTGTTCTGCATATCTTCATATCACTGTTGGTACCAAACAAACCCCCCTGAATAATATCCAGATCTACCTAGTCAATCACTGTCCCTGGGTTGTCTGGGCACAGCCAGTCATTTGGTCATCCTTGCCCTATGAGTCATCACCTTCTATCATTTTCAGCTGATTGGTATCAATGTACTGTTGTACATTTACATTTACATTTACATTGTACCCTGATCAGTTGCCAACTATATAAGTAATTATTGTACAGAGTGAATTGTTACTCCATTGCTTTTCCTGACAGTATGGAATGACTACAAGGGTGGGATGTTGTCCAATAACTTGATATATTCAGTGGTGCAGCAAATAATTTATGCTGAAAGCATCATCATCATCTACAAAATCCTCCATCGGAGACCTGCAATCCAAATTCTCATGCTTTAGTCATGCTATTGTTTATTAAGTCTCAGGTGGTAATCAATAATTCATGAATATTAAACTATTGAACTACAAGAGCACTGTGGAGCTGTCTCACTCCAACCACTCTCTACCTATACAATGAGTAATCAGTGAGGAAAAGAGTGTTGATTTGCTCCACTATGTCTGTATCAGTACCAGTCAGACCCTAAAAACTCTGGGCTTTATTAGAGCACGGCTCATAGCAAGGCTGAGGGGCGATAAACAAAACAACGGATACATGTTCTGTGGCGTACACACACAAACAACAGAGAAAGAAACAAGGGGATGGAGTGAGAGCAAAGAGCACAAAAATAAATAAACAGGGTGGGAGAGAGAGTCGGGGGGGGGGCAGCCTCAAGTACAACAGATTCTAGGTGAATCTCAGTAGACACAACATGCTCAGTGAGATAGTCCTATTTTGTCTCTCTCCCTTTTCCCCTCTCACTCTCTTCCACTCCCTCACAGTATTTCACTCACAAACTCCCATAGGTCACAGAAGCACAACAGAGCGAGCCTGAGGACACTTGTGTTAACAAAGGCTGACGTCTACCCTGTCGCAGAGGCAATGAGACGTACCAGAGATGGTGTTTGATGCCTGCGCCTCTGCCTTCATTTTCTGCTCTGGAACGCCAGGGTAGTGGGTTCGATACCACCCATATTGTATGCACACATGACTGTAAGTCTTCTTCTGCTTCATATTATATATTTATTATTATTATATATATTGCAGGCTTCTTCTATTCATGCATTTTTGTTTTTGAGGGCCAAATTAAGATAAAATAAGATACTTCACAAATAGTGTCTCTGGTCTCGTATTTTTCTTGCAGCTTAACCAAGTCCAAATTACAAAGTTGATATTCAAATAACATTGTGACCATGGCTTGAGCTCATATCTGGTAAAGTATTTTAAATAGGAGTTCATAGTAGTCCATGAGCCAGAGGTGTTGTCTCATTGTGATTTTTATGAAGGTCTATTACCTTTGAAATGAAATATAATATAACCAACTTTGAAATTACCAGATGCAACTATTGTTTCAAAATTGACCATATTATGCCATTGAATGTTGAAAGCTTAGCCATAGAATTCCATGTAGTAGAGTCACCAAATTGCACACACACAGCTAGGCTTGGGTATTAAAAAGATTTGTAGATACAGGGCCATCAAAACATGTATGCATTAGCCCCACAGAAGCCTTTTCACAATATTGCCACTAAACAACTCAATGGGGTCTAATTGGACAATTTCAAATGACCATACCTGTATGAAATATGATTGTAGTATGCCCAAAAATATCTTAAAATGTTCCTAGTGATGTAGAATACACAACCACATGAGCCAGGTGTGCCAGATATATAAAGATGTATAATTATTCACAGACATGTGGCAAGAATGTTCCTGAAAAGCAGTATGAATCGTTGATTTCTGAAGATGTTATAATTTATAATTGTAATACTTAATCTTCAACCAATGGATATGTATAGTTCATGTGAATAGTCATGGATGTAACCGGATTAAAATGATATACGATGTTATCGTATTAGCTGTTTTCATTATGAGGACAATACAAAATCAACAGACTACTTAACTCCCCTAGTGGCACCAGGGAATCAAGACGCAGGGAGTTCTACAGGTTATTCCAAAAATGGGGGATATTGAAACTGAAGGTGGATTTACCTAATTCAGAGGAGACCCAAGGAACCTCAAGAGTTAACCAACCATGTAAACGGGTTTGGTAATTCATGTTTTTATACTTCCACAACGAAGTTAGGTAAGTTGGAAGGTTGTATAGTAGAGCTTCGTACACAAAAAGAGAATAGTGAAGTGATCTATGGGACTTTAATGAGGACCAGCCAACCTTTTGATACAGGATGCAGTGATTCATATTGAAACTGTCACCTGGGATAAAGCGAAGCGCTCTATGGTAAACGGAATCCAAAAGTTTAAGACTAGTGGTTGCTGCATTCTGGTAAATGGTGTCACAATAGTCAAGAACTGGGAGGTAAGTTGACTGTACAATCTGCTTACCGCTGTTTAGGGAGAGGATGGATATATTTCAAAAAAATAAGTCACTTTAAATCTTAGCTTTTTAACTACAATAACTCATCAGAATGTTATTTTAAATATTACATCCTTATCAATCCAAATGCCCAGATATTTATAGGCGGGAACCCAATCAATGAGAATAAATATGTATTCCATTTGAAAAAAGAGGAGAACTTGAGAACCACATATGTTTAATCTTGCCCACATTAAGTACATGTTTTCAACCAACCAGGGTTTTTGTAAAACAACAAAGTCAGATTGCAGCTCTAACAATGCCTGGTCTACAGTTGGGGCAATGGCATACATAACATTATCGTCTATATACAGAAGAATATAACACGTTTTAACAGATAGACCAATCTGATCCAGGAGCCTGATCCTGGCCTATTTCAGTAAATTCGAATGAGATGGTCAAGTGTCAAAGGCCTTGAAAAGGTCTATAAATAAGGCAACACAATGATTTGTACGTGGCAAGTTTCTTGTCCTCTGAATTATTAAAACATTTTAATAGGATAACACTGTATATCATTAAAATCAGCTCATATCCAGGACTATTCACATGTGCATATCCATTTGAAACGCTTTAAGAAATATTGGAAATAGTGATTATAATATCTTCAGAATTCAGCGATTCAGACAGCTTTTTGGGCATATTGTTAAGACAATTCTGTGAATAATTTAATATCTTTATATCTGGCACACCTGGCTCATGGGTCTTTGAACATTAAGATATTTCTGGGCAAATTATATACTACAATTATATTACAAAAAGTTATGGTCCAGCAAGACCCCATTGAGTTGTTTGGAGTCAATATTGGGAAAAGGCTCTGTGGGGTTCATGTGTAAATTCTGGGATGGTAATATATCTACAAATCTTTTTAAAACCCTGTTCTAGCTGTTGGTGTGCAATTTCGTGCCTACATTTTATTCGTAAAGTATTCAGACCCCTTGACTTTTTCCACATTTTGTTACATTACAGCCTTAAATCACAATTACAGATTAAAAACATTTCCCCCGTCAATCTACACACAATGCACCATAATGACAATGAAAAAAACAGGGTTTTAGGAATATTTCCAAATGTATTAAAAATAAAAAACAGAAATACCTTATTTACATAAGTATTCAGAACCTTTGCTATGAGACTCGAAAACAAGCTCAGGTGCATCCTGTTTCCATTCATCATCCTTGAGATGTTACTATGACTTGATTGGAGTCCACCTATGGTAAATTCCATTGATTGGTCAACAGTTGACAGTGCATGTCACAGCAAAAGCCAAGCCACGAGGTCGAAGGAATTGTCCGTAGCGCTCCGAGACAGGATTGTGTCGAGGCACAGATCTGGGGAAGGGCACCAAAAAATATCTGAGCATTGAAGATCCCCAAGAACACAGTGGCCTCCATCATTCTTAAATGGAAGAAGTTTGGAACCTCCAAGACTCTTCCTAGTGCCTACCGCCCGGCCAAACTGAACAATCGGGGGAGAAGGGCCTTGGTCGGGGAGGTCACTCTGACAGAGCTGCAGAGTTCCTCTGGGGAGATGGGAGAACCTTCCAGAAGGACAACCATCTCTGCAGCACTCCACCAATCAGGCCTTTACGGTAGAGCAGCCAGACGAAAGCCACTCCTCAGTAAAAAGGATAGCTCGCTTGGAGTTTGCCAAAAGGTCCCGAAAGGACTCAGACCATGAGAAACAAGATTTTCTGGTCTGATGAAACCAAGATTTAACTCTTTGGCCTGAATGCTAAGCGTCATGTCTGGTGGAAACCTAGAACCATCCCTACGGTGAAGCATGGTGGTGGCAAAAGCAGGGACTGTGAGACCAGTCAGGATCGATGGAAAGATGAAAGGAGCAAAGTACAGAGGTATATCATTCATAAAAATCTGCTCCAGAGCGGCCAGGACCTCAGATTGGTGCAAAGGTTCACCTTCCAACAGGACAACGACACTAAGAATACAGCCAAGACAACGTAGGAGTGGCGAGTCTCTGTCCTGGAGTGGTCCAGCCAGAGGCCGGACTTGAACCCGAATGAACATAGACCTAAAAATAGCTGTGCAGCGACGCTCCACATTCAACCTGACAAAGGTTGCAGTGAAGAATGGGGGAAACTCAAAAAATACAGATGTTTCAAGCTTGTAGCATCATACCCAAGAAGACTCAAGGCTGTACTCGCTGCCAAAGGTGCTTCAACAAAGTACTGAGTAAAGGGTCTGAATACTTATGTAAATGTTATATTTCATAATTTAATGTAATTTTTTAAAAACATTTTTTTTTGCTTTGTCATTATGGGGTATTGTTAGTGGCGACCCATCATTCAGGGCAGGTGGGGTAGAGCTGGCCTGTTTTGCATGTTATTTTGGCATTAATACGTGTCACATATCAGTTTGCCATCAATGTCAATAAAATATACACTACCGTTCAAAAGTTTGGGGTAACAGAAATGTTTTTGAAAGAAAAGCACATTTTGTTGTCCATTAAAATAGCATCAAATTGATCAGAAATACAATGTTGACATAGTTAACGTTGTAAATGACTATTATAGCTGGAAATGGCAGATTTTTTGTGGAATATCTACATAGGTGTACAGAGGCCCATTATCAGCAACCATTACTCCTGTGTTCCAATGGCAAGTTGTGTTAGCTAATCCTTAAACTGAAGACTTCGTTTTTAGTTACTCGATTAAACTGAATAATGGCGTAACTGTAATTAACTAGGAAGTTGGGGCACCAAGGAAAGTATTCAGATTACAAAGTTATAATTTTCCAATATAACCTTTCAGATATTTTCATATCTGATCAATAGTCTTCTGATTAATGATTTATTTACTTTACCTCACGTTAGTCTCATTCCAAACGTTGTAAATTTTTGGTTATCTGCACGAACCCAGTCTTCACTATGAGTCAGCCATACGCCAATTGTTTTAAATAATTTATTTATTACTAACTAAGTAATTCACAGAAATGCATAAACAAACAGTAAATATGGTTACATGAAATGATAGAATGTGCCCTAGTGGGCTAAACCAGCATGGCGGCTTGTTAGACAAAAGGGGAGTGGGGTTTTTACCAAGAAGTCACTACAGAGTTAATTATAACAATTAAAATGCTAATCCTTTACATATGAACGCTCACTCATCCGGGAACAATTGCAATCAATATATATATTTACGCTCAGTGTGTCGTCTTGATCGCTAGTGAAAAGTCTTTCTTTTGTAGAATTGTCTGTCTCTCTCCCTCTCCCTCTAGAGGGGATAGTTCAGAGTGACATTCATTCATTTGTTATAGAATGCATGTTTCGGCGGTTGTCGTTCTTCGCGTTAAATGATACCGAATTCCTAGCTGCTGACTAGTATCAAAGACTTCTTATTCTGTCGGTATCGAGTTTAACCACGTGGTATGGTTAAAAGATTCAGCAATGGTCTGCAACCTTTGTACTCCCGTGATTGAGAGAAACATGGTCTCGCTGATAATTTCTCAAAGTTGGGTTTTATTCGGAATTGCAGAAAAGAGGCTGTCCCAGGATGTCTGACCCAAACTGGGCTCAGGGGCGGTCCTCTGATTTAGTTCAAATCAAAAGGGAATTGTATTTTTCTTCATTACACAGTCCACAATCATATTACATAATTATACAAACAGTATCATACTCACTCATTCATATTATACAACAATTAGACCTCATATCTGAGGCTATTATATAAACAACATTATGGTAATGTGGCCACACCGTCTCTCTTTCCCAACTTTGGGAAATTATCAGGAGACCATGTTTTTCTCCATTAGGAGAGGACGAAGGTTGTAGACCATTGCTGAATATTTTAACCATATCACATGGTTAAACTCTTAGACTATCGATACCGACAGAATAAGAACAAGTCTTTGATATTAATTACCAGTCTGCAGCTAGGAGTTCGGTATCATTGAAAGCGAAGGACGACAACCGCCGAAACAGCCATTCTATAACAAATGAATGAATGTCACTCTGAACTATCCCCTCTAACCAAGACACACACAGAGAGAGAGAGAGAGAGAGAGAGAGAGAGAGAGAGAGAGAGAGAGAGAGAGAGAGAGAGAGAGAGAGAGAGAGAGAGAGAGACAAAACTCTCCAACAGAAACAAACTTTTCACCAGCTATCAAGACGACACACTAGGCGTAAATATATATATTGATTGCAATTGTTCCCGAATGAGTGAGCGTTCATGTGCAAAGGATTAGCATTTCAATTGTTTTAATTAGCCCTCTGTAGTGACTTCTTAGTCGACCCCCCACTTCCCCTTTTGTCTAACAAGCCACCATGCCGGTTTAGCCCACTAGGGCACATTCTCCTATCACTTCTTGTAACCACCTTTACCTTGTTTGTTTGTTTATGCATTCCTGTGAATTACCTAGTTAGTAATAAATAAATGATTTAAGACAATTGATGTATGGATGACTAATAGTGAAGACTGGGTTCGTGCAGATAACCAACAATTTACGATGTTTGGAATGAGACTAACTTGTGGTAAAGTAAATAATTAATTCATTCGAAGACTAATTGATCAGATAAAATATCTGAAAGGTTATTTTAGGAAATGATAACTTTGTAATCTGAATATTTTTCCTTGGTGCCCCGACTTCCTAGTTAATTACAGTTAGATGATTAATCAATTGATTAAAAAAAACTATAAGTCCTCAACTTAATGATAGTAAAGACACGACACAGACACTGGACAGAGGAACTCCGCTCCAAAATGCAGGTGTTTCAACCTAGTTGAGTGCTTTCTGTGGTGGTGGAGGGGCAAGTCAGCAGAAAATATGGAGCGTTGCACCGTGATTGGCTTAGTGCTCTGTCACTCATGGGGACACTACGTCACTGCCAAGTTTAAGGGTAGAGCTAGAAAATTCTAGCCCCTTGGGTGCTGCCATAGAGTTACATTAAAAGTGCCCATCCAAGAAGGCTCAAGGTTATTGGCCACAGATAAAATGATGTCAAATCACATTATATGTACAGTAACTTTGGTTGAACTGATCATGTTGACATCATACTTTCAAAATCTTAGGTAGCAGTCATTATCATGAATCAAGTCGACAATCTACTGGCAAATCCTTTTTAATCCTTGTCATTTGAAGATAAATACTGAAGAGAAATGATAGATAAAACGTATCAGTGTTCATCGGCCATTGGACATAAACGTTACACAACAAGTTGGAAATTGCAAATTTAACAATGAGTGGTTTGGAAGGAATCAGTGAAAGTGGCTAACTGCAAGCACTGCAAAGCAATCACTAGCCTGCTATTCAGTTGAGTGGCTGTGTGGTCCCAAATATGGGATTAAGGAGCACTTTTTCAAGTTTAAAATGATAAACATTCAACATTGGTCATGCTGTCAATGAAGCATGATTTGTGCCATGCTCAAAACAACTGTTAACTCAGAACTGCAAAAACTTGACTTCAGTGAGTTGAAGACAACTGGGAAGTCGAGAATAAACGAGCTCCGACTGGGAAAATACGTTTTGAACGGTCATCCAACAGGGAATTGTAAATCCGGCCTCTTTCTAGAGCTACAACCTGAAGATCAATGATGTCATCATGATTCAGCCTTGTTTTTTTCCCAGTTGTTTTGAAAGCACCATAAATTCAGAGAATGCCAGACTTTGATGACAAAATTTGCCCACAAAGGACCGCCGCGGCACCTTCCTGTTCAAGTGAGCACAGCACAACAAGTTGAGTACAAAAATGTATTGTATCCTGCTGCATAAATTATATAATATGCCAGGGAGAAATGTATACTGTAGCTAAGAAAGTAATACTAAGTGTATGTTGTGTAGTAAGATGTTAGTAGGCCATGTGCCTCACCCAAATAATTTGGTCAATTTACCCTACTTAATTTTGCGTACTGTGCTGACATGTAGCCTATAACCTGTTTTAGAGAAATGTAATAATTAAATATTGTAAGAAGTTTCATTGTCTGCTTATATGCCCCCTTTATTTGTCCTAAGGTTCTGACTTGGTGTACAGGGAGAACACTGTAAGAACGGCCCATGTTCTAAATTCTGTAGATGTACATTTCAAAAGTGCTAAACAAATAGTTATAATGACTACGTCCGTCCTAGCTCGCTCGTTAATGTCTCAATCGAAATTAAGATGCCATAGTTCCTACATCTCATTGTCATTAGAAACCATATTTATTTAAACAACTCATCCATATCAGCTATGTTTTTTTAAGGCAGTATATGAGGCTGAATGAACTATTTCACTGCCAGACAAGGCTCCACTGATAGCTAGGTATAGCAGTGGTAAGATTTTGGGACTTACGCTGGGACCGTTTTATGTAGGCCCTAACCGTTTGTGGGTACCGTTTGTCACCGTTATAGTGCAATTCATGTATTGTTTAGTGTTGTGTTGTGTAGTGTAGTGGTTTTGCTGGCATGCATCACACAATATTTTTTTTGCCCCCACCAAGATTTACTGTCACATAGATAGGAGTGGTGGAGTCAGGAGCAGAGAGCAGAGGGTTCTTTGGGTTTGCCGCAATTATTCTGGTAAGAATAAGGTCACACCAACAACAACAGGCGAAAATAATGACCTCCCCAAACACAGGACACCAAACAGTCCAAAAACATAACCAAACAGAACAGAAAACAAGC
Source organism: Oncorhynchus gorbuscha (assembly GCF_021184085.1). Lineage (NCBI taxonomy): Eukaryota > Metazoa > Chordata > Actinopteri > Salmoniformes > Salmonidae > Oncorhynchus > Oncorhynchus gorbuscha. The sequence goes on from NC_060174.1 coordinate 86,694,518, forward strand.
CCACACAAAAGCAGGTGGGCATAGAAGGCTTAAATAGCCCTGAACCAAACCCCAAACGAGAAACAGGTGAAACCAATACAGACATAACCAACAGAAAATGAAAAGGGAATCGGTGGCAGCTAGTAGACCGGTGACGACTACTGCCGAGCGCCGCCCAAACAGGAACAGGAGCCAAGTCGTGACATTTCCATGCTAACATATCTGTAGATTGATGAGGAAAATGTTTTTTAATCAATTTTAGAATAAGGCTGTGACGTAACAAAATGTGGAAAAAGACAAGGGGTCTGAATACTTTCCGAATCCACTGTATATCACCAAAGTTAGTACCCATAAACATAGCTGCCCTATTACATTGAATTCTATGGCTTAGCTTCCAATATGGGTGTCACGACTTCCGCCGAGGTTGGCTCTCCTGCCCGTTCAGGCTGTGCTCGGCGGTCGTCGTCACCGTCCTATTAGCCACTACCGATCCCTTTTTCGGTTATCTGTTGGTTTTGTCTGATTGTTTTCACCTGTGTGTTAGTTAATTAGTATCTGTATATAATGTAGGTTGTCCCGCCCTTGTTTTGTGCGGGATTGTTTTTGTCATTTCGTTTCGGCTGTCTGTGTTTTTGTGTTTTATTTCTCCGGTTTGTCTGTTATTTCCTGTTTTGGATATTTTTCACCCTGTTTGTATTTTGGGTTGTCCGTGTTTGTTGTTCACCGGAGAATAAACCTCTATTCATTATTTGCTCTCTGCGCCTGATTCCACCCACCTTGACTAGTCGTGACAATGGGCTATTTTTAAACAATATTTGTAGCTGGTGTTTTCAAAGTTGGTTATATTATAGATAATTTGAAAGGTCATTTTAAGACCTTTCTGAATCACTTGTCAAATAAAGTTTAAAAAGCATCAGGCTCATGGACTATAACCTAATGCAATTCAAAAACAAGCAATTTTGCTTATCATAATCAAGCAATAAGGCACACACATACCACGGCTAAGGGATGTTCTTAATCACGACACAATGCGGAGTGCATGGATACAGCCCTTAGCTGGGGTATATTGGCCCTGTTTTGTCATACTTGTGGTATACGGTCTGATATACCATGGCTGTCAGCCAATCAGCATTCAGGGCTCGAACCACCCAGTTTATAATAGTGTATAAACAATAGTAATAGTGAAACAATTCAAATGTTGTGCTACAACAGCGAGTCAGAGGTTTTATAGGCAGCAGGTGATGGTTTGGAGCCTGGTGTAACATCTCATCTAAAGCAAGACCAGTCTGTGTAGGAGCAGGAGTGAAATCTGTTGCATGGAAGAGAGGGAGAAGTCTGGCAGAGATGTTTCAGGGAGGTTGTATATGCTTGAAGGAGTCAGTTAGGAAAAGATCAAATGAGGCATCAGAGGAACTGTGGCCAACATACTCTGATTCTAGTTTTTGTGTGTGTGTGCGTGTGTGTGTGAGAGAGATGGCCTGCCAACTCCTGGAAAAACTCATAATCTGCAGGGGGAAGAGGGTTCCAGGCAACATATCCATATGAACCCTCTGTGGCCAACCTGGAAACCACAAGCAGAATGGTCTGAGGACCAATGGACAACATGGAGAGACAACAAAGGGAAACACAGACGTCCCTACATGGATAATGTCCCCTATATTTCTCAGAGTGGATGTGACAACCTGGCCCAGCCAAGACAGAATTTCCATTACATAGTGGCAGAAGTGTAAAGACTAGAAAGATGCCTGTTGAGTGATGGACACCATGTGGAGTACTCTAAGCTTGTCTTCTCTGTCAAGATTACCAAACATATCAAACACATTGACACATTGTATTTTCTAAAAATCTTCCTACAGCTAATGTCTCAATTTTGATTGAACTAATGACAAGACCTTTGTTCAAAATGTGTATTCCCTTCACTTTTTGTACAGAAGATAAAACAATGTGTGAATATATTAGCTTCTAAGGTATTTATATAGTGCCTTGAAAAAGTATTCACACCCCAGATTTTGTTGAATATAAAATGGATTAAATTGAGATTATATATACACTACAGTTCAAAAGTTTGGGGTCACTTAGAAATGTCCCTGTTTTTGAAAGAACAGCAATTTTTTTGTCCATTAAAATAGCATCAAATTGATCAGAAATACAGTGTATACATTGTTAATGTTGTAAATGACTATTGTAGCTGGAAATGGCAGATTTTTTTGTGGAATATCTACATAGGTGTACAGAGGCCCATTATCAGCAACCATCACTCCATTGGAACACCAATAACACGTTGTGTTAGCTAATCTAAGTGTATAATTTTAAAAGACTAATTGATCATGAGAAAACCCTTTTGTAATTATGTTAGCAATTATGTTACCACAACTGAAAACTGTTTGCGCTGTTCTGTGAAGGGAGTAGTTGTCACGTTCTGACCTTAGTTCCTTTGTTTTGTCTTTGTTTTTGTTATGCAGGTGAATGAGGACCCAAAAGCGACTTGGCGAAAACAGAGTTTTTAATCCAGTAAAGTAACTTTACAATCAAAAGGCATAATTCTACTCGTAATGACGAGAACAGACTGGAGACTTGATCAAGAACTGCAGGTTGCCTCGGGAAGGCACTTGAACGTAGCAGACTCAGACACCTGCTCACCACGCAGCATCTGAGGGAAACACGACACGACAGGGCGATACATAGACACAGCACGGTGAACAATAGACAAGGATCCGACAGGGCAGGAACGGAAAATAAGGAGAGAAATAGGGACTCTAATCAGGGAAAAGGATCGGGAACAGGTGTGGGAAGACTAAATGATTGATTAGGGGAATAGGAACAGCTGGGAGCAGGAACGGAACGATAGAGAGAAGAGAGAGAGGAAGGGAGAGAGAAAAAGGGGAACGAACCTAAAAAGACCAGCAGGGGGAAAATGAACAGAGGGAAAAGCAAAATGACAAGACAATCTAAGACAAAACATGACAGTACCCCCACTCACCGAGCGCCTCCTGGCGCACTCGAGGAGGAATCCTGGCGGCAACGGAGGAAATCATCAATAAGTGAACGGTCCAGCACATCCCGAGACGGAACCCAACTCCTCTCCTCAGGACCGTAACCCTCCCAATCCACTAAGTATTGGTGACCCCGTCCCCGAGAACGCATGTCCATGATCCTACGTACCTTGTAAATAGGTGCGCTCTCGACAAGGACGGGAGGGGGAGGGAAGACGAACGGGGGTGCGAAGAAAGGGCTTGACACAGGAGACATGGAAGACAGGATGGACGCGACGAAGATGTCGCGGAAGAAGCAGTCGCACAGCGACAGGATTGACGACCTGGGAGACACGGAACGGACCAATGAACCGCGGAGTCAACTTACGAGAAGCTGTCGTAAGAGGAAGGTTGCGAGTGGAAAGCCACACTCTCTGGCCGCAACAATACCTTGGACTCTTAATCCTGCGTTTATTGGCGGCTCTCACAGTCTGTGCCCTGTAACGGCAAAGTGCAGACCTCACCCTCCTCCAGGTGCGCTCACAACGTTGGACAAACGCTTGAACGGAGGGAACGCTGGACTCGGCAAGCTGGGATGAGAACAGAGGAGGCTGGTAACCCAGACTACTCTGAAACGGAGATAACCCGGTAGCAGACGAAGGAAGCGAGTTGTGAGCGTATTCTGCCCAGGGGAGCTGTTCTGCCCAAGACGCAGGGTTTCTGAAAGAAAGGCTGCGTAGTATGCGACCAATCGTCTGATTGGCCCTCTCTGCTTGACCGTTAGACTGGGGATGAAACCCGGAAGAGAGACTGACGGACGCACCAATCAAACGACAGAACTCCCTCCAAAACTGTGACGTGAATTGCGGGCCTCTGTCTGAAACGGCGTCTAACGGGAGGCCATGAATTCTGAACACATTCTCGATGATGATTTGTGCCGTCTCCTTAGCGGAAGGAAGTTTAGCGAGGGGAATGAAATGTGCCGCCTTAGAGAACCTATCGACAACCGTAAGAATCACAGTCTTCCCCGCAGACAAAGGCAGACCGGTAATGAAGTCTAGGGCGATGTGAGACCATGGTCGAGAAGGAATGGGGAGCGGTCTGAGACGACCGGCAGGAGGAGAGTTACCCGACTTAGTCTGCGCGCAGTCCGAACAAGCAGCCACGAAACGGCGCGTGTCACGCTCCTGAGTCGGCCACCAAAAGCGCTGGCGAATAGACGCAAGAGTGCCTCGAACACCGGGATGACCAGCTAACTTGGCAGAGTGAGCCCACTGAAGAACAGCCAGACGAGTGGAAACAGGAACGAAAAGGAGGTTACTAGGACAAGCGCGCGCGACGCAGTGTGCGTGAGTGCTTGCTTAACCTGTCTTTCAATTCCCCAGACTGTCAACCCGACAACACGCCCATAAGGAAGAATCCCCTCGGGATCAGTAGAAGCCACAGAAGAACTAAACAGACGGGATAAGGCATCAGGCTTGGTGTTTTTGCTACCCGGACGGTAAGAAATCACAAACTCGAAACGAGCGAAAAACAACGCCCAACGAGCTTGACGGGCATTAAGTCGTTTGGCAGAACGGATGTACTCAAGGTTCTTATGGTCTGTCCAAACGACAAAAGGAACGGTCGCCCCCTCCAACCACTGTCGCCATTCGCCTAGGGCTAAGCGGATGGCGAGCAGTTCGCGGTTACCCACATCATAGTTGCGCTCAGATGGCGACAGGCGATGAGAAAAATAAGTGCAAGGATGAACCTTATCGTCAGACTGGAAGCGCTGGGATAGAATGGCTCCCACGCCTACCTCTGAAGCGTCAACCTCGACAATGAATTGTCTAGTGACGTCAGGAGTAACGAGGATAGGAGCGGACGTAAAACGTTCTTTTAGAAGATCAAAAGCTCCCTGGGCGGAACCGGACCACTTAAAACACGTCTTGACAGAAGTAAGAGCTGTGAGAGGGGCAGCAACTTGACCGAAATTACGAATGAAACGCCGATAGAAATTAGCGAAACCTAAAAAGCGCTGCAACTCGACACGTGACCTTGGAACGGGCCAATCACTGACAGCTTGGACCTTAGCGGAATCCATCTGAATGCCTTCAGCGGAAATAACGGAACCGAGAAAAGTAACGGAGGAGACATGAAAAGAGCACTTCTCAGCCTTCACGTAGAGACAATTCTCTAAAAGGCGCTGTAGAACACGTCGAACGTGCTGAACATGAATCTCGAGTGACGGTGAAAAAATCAGGATATCGTCAAGATAGACAAAAACAAAGATGTTCAGCATGTCTCTCAGAACATCATTAACTAATGCCTGAAAAACAGCTGGCGCATTGGCGAGACCAAACGGCAGAACCCGGTACTCAAAATGCCCTAACGGAGTGTTAAACGCCGTTTTCCACTCGTCCCCCTCTCTGATGCGCACGAGATGGTAAGCGTTACGAAGGTCCAACTTAGTAAAGCACCTGGCTCCCTGCAGAATCTCGAAGGCTGATGACATAAGGGGAAGCGGATAACGATTCTTAACCGTTATGTCATTCAGCCCTCGATAATCCACGCAGGGGCGCAGAGTACCGTCCTTCTTCTTAACAAAAAAGAACCCCGCCCCGGCCGGAGAGGAAGAAGGCACTATGGTACCGGCGTCAAGAGACACAGATAAATAATCCTCGAGAGCTTTACGTTCGGGAGCCGACAGAGAGTATAGTCTACCCCGAGGAGGAGTGGTCCCCGGAAGGAGATCAATACTACAATCATACGACCGGTGAGGAGGAAGGGAGTTGGCTCGGGACCGACTGAAGACCGTGCGCAGATCATGATATTCCTCCGGCACTCCTGTCAAATCGCCAGGTTCCTCCTGAGAAGTGGGGACAGAAGAAATGGGAGGGATGGCAGACATTAAACACTTCACATGACAAGAAACGTTCCAGGATAGGATAGAATTACTAGACCAATTAATAGAAGGATTAGACTCTGTTTTCGCCAAGTCGCTTTTGGGTCCTCTTTCACCTGCATGACAGAAGGAACCGACCAAGGAATGGACCCAGCGACTTCAGACGCTCGTTACACTGCCGTCGAGATCCAAGGAGCCATGCTCGGCAGACACGAGCAGGAATTGTCTGCTGCTCGCCATGCCGTGGAGAACCTGGCCGCTCAGGTTTCCGACCTCTCTGGACAGTTCCAGAGTCTTCGTCTCGTGCCACCTGTTACTTCCTGGCCTGCCGAGCCTCCAGAACCTAGGGTTAATAACCCACCTTGCTACTCCGGGCAGCCCACTGAGTGCCGCTCCTTTCTCACGCAGTGTGAGATTGTGTTCTCTCTCCAACCCAACACATACTCTAGAGAGAGAGCTCGGGTTGCTTACGTCATTTCACTCCTTACTGGCCGGGCTCGAGAATGGGGCACAGCTATCTGGGAGGCAAGGGCTGATTGCTCTAACAAGTACCAGAACTTTAAAGAGGAGATGATTCGGGTTTTTGACCGTTCAGTTTTTGGTAGGGAGGCTTCTAGGACCCTGGCTTCCCTATGCCAAGGTGAACGGTCCATAACGGATTATTCTATTGAGTTTCGCACTCTTGCTGCCTCTAGTGAGTGGAACGAGCCGGCGCTGCTCGCTCGTTTTCTGGAGGGACTCCACGCAGTGGTTAAGGATGAGATTCTCTCCGGGAGGTTCCTTCAGATGTGGACTCTTTGATTGCTCTCGCCATCCGCATAGAACGACGGGTAGATCTTCGTCACCGGGCTCGTGGAAGAGAGCTCGCATCAACGGTGTTTCCCTGCTCCGCATCGCAACCATCTCCCTCCTCTGGCTCAGAGACTGAGCCCATGCAGCTGGGAGGGATTCGCATCTCGACTAAGGAGAGGGAACGGAGGATCACCAACCGCCTGTGCCTCTATTGCGGAGTTGCTGGACATTTTGTTGATTCATGTCCAGTAAAAGCCAGAGCTCATCTGTAAGCGGAGGGCTACAGGTGAGCGCAACTACTCAAGTCTCTCCATCAAAATCCTGTACTACTTTGTCGGTCCATCTACGCTGGACCGGTTCGGGTGCTACATGTAGTGCCTTGATAGACTCTGGGGCTGAGGGTTGTTTCATGGACGAAGCATGGGTTCGGAAACATGACATTCCTTTCAGAGAGTTAGAGAAGCCTACGCCCATGTTCGCCTTAGATGGTAGTCATCTTCCCAGTATCAGATTTGAGACACTACCTTTAACCCTCACAGTATCTGGTAACCACAGTGAGACTATTTCTTTTTTGATTTTTCGTTCACCGTTTACACCTGTTGTTTTGGGTCATCCCTGGCTAGTATGTCATAATCCTTCTATTAATTGGTCTAGTAATTCTATCCTATCCTGGAACGTTTCTTGTCATGTGAAGTGTTTAATGTCTGCCATCCCTCCCGTTTCTTCTGTCCCTACTTCTCAGGAGGAACCTGGCGATTTGACAGGAGTGCCGGAGGAATATCATGATCTGCGCACGGTCTTCAGTCGGTCCCGAGCCAACTCCCTTCCTCCTCACCGGTCGTATGATTGTAGTATTGATCTCCTTCCGGGGACCACTCCTCCTCGGGGTAGACTATACTCTCTGTCGGCTCCAGAACGTAAGGCTCTCGAGGATTATTTGTCTGTGTCTCTTGACGCCGGTACCATAGTGCCTTCTTCCTCTCCGGCCGGGGCGGGGTTCTTTTTTGTTAAGAAGAAGGACGGTACTCTGCGCCCCTGCGTGATTATCGAGGGCTGAATGACATAACGGTTAAGAATCGTTATCCGCTTCCCCTTATGTCATCAGCCTTCGAGATTCTGCAGGGAGCCAGGTGCTTTACTAAGTTGGACCTTCGTAACGCTTACCATCTCGTGCGCATCAGAGAGGGGGACGAGTGGAAAACGGCGTTTAACACTCCGTTAGGGCATTTTGAGTACCGGGTTCTGCCGTTTGGTCTCGCCAATGCGCCAGCTGTTTTTCAGGCATTAGTTAATGATGTTCTGAGAGACATGCTGAACATCTTTGTTTTTGTCTATCTTGACGATATCCTGATTTTTTCTCCGTCACTCGAGATTCATGTTCAGCACGTTCGACGTGTTCTACAGCGCCTTTTAGAGAATTGTCTCTACGTAAAGGCTGAGAAGTGCTCTTTTCATGTCTCCTCCGTTACTTTTCTCGGTTCCGTTATTTCCGCTGAAGGCATTCAGATGGATTCCGCTAAGGTCCAAGCTGTCAGTGATTGGCCCGTTCCAAGGTCACGTGTCGAGTTGCAGCGCTTTTTAGGTTTCGCTAATTTCTATCGGCGTTTCATTCGTAATTTCGGTCAAGTTGCTGCCCCTCTCACAGCTCTTACTTCTGTCAAGACGTGTTTTAAGTGGTCCGGTTCCGCCCAGGGAGCTTTTGATCTTCTAAAAGAACGTTTTACGTCCGCTCCTATCCTCGTTACTCCTGACGTCACTAGACAATTCATTGTCGAGGTTGGCGCTTCAGAGGTAGGCGTGGGAGCCATTCTATCCCAGCGCTTCCAGTCTGACGATAAGGTTCATCCTTGCGCTTATTTTTCTCATCGCCTGTCGCCATCTGAGCGCAACTATGATGTGGGTAACCGTGAACTGCTCGCCATCCGCTTAGCCCTAGGTGAATGGCGACAGTGGTTGGAGGGGGCGACCGTTCCTTTTGTCGTTTGGACAGACCATAAGAACCTTGAGTACATCCGTTCTGCCAAACGACTTAATGCCCGTCAAGCTCGTTGGGCGTTGTTTCTCGCTCGTTTCGAGTTTGTGATTTCTTACCGTCCGGGTAGCAAGAACACCAAGCCTGATGCCTTATCCCGTCTGTTTAGTTCTTCTGTGGCTTCTACTGATCCCGAGGGGATTCTTCCTTATGGGCGTGTTGTCGGGTTAACAGTCTGGGGAATTGAAAGACAGGTTAAGCAAGCACTCACGCACACTGCGTCGCCGCTTGTCCTAGTAACCTCCTTTTCGTTCCTGTTTCCACTCGTCTGGCTGTTCTTCAGTGGGCTCACTCTGCCAAGTTAGCTGGTCATCCCGGTGTTCGAGGCACTCTTGCGTCTATTCGCCAGCGCTTTTGGTGGCCGACTCAGGAGCGTGACACGCGCCGTTTCGTGGCTGCTTGTTCGGACTGCGCGCAGACTAAGTCGGGTAACTCTCCTCCTGCCGGTCGTCTCAGACCGCTCCCCATTCCTTCTCGACCATGGTCTCACATCGCCCCTAGACTTCATTACCGGTCTGCCTTTGTCTGCGGGGAAGACTGTGATTCTTACGGTTGTCGATAGGTTCTCTAAGGCGGCACATTTCATTCCCCTCGCTAAACTTCCTTCCGCTAAGGAGACGGCACAAATCATTATCGAGAATGTATTCAGAATTCATGGCCTCCCGTTAGACGCCGTTTCAGACAGAGGCCCGCAATTCACGTCACAGTTTTGGAGGGAGTTCTGTCGTTTGATTGGTGCGTCCGTCAGTCTCTCTTCCGGGTTTCATCCCCAGTCTAACGGTCAAGCAGAGGGCCAATCAGACGATTGGTCGCATACTACGCAGCCTTTCTTTCAGAAACCCTGCGTCTTGGGCAGAACAGCTCCCCTGGGCAGAATACGCTCACACCGCTTCCTTCGTCTGCTACCGGGTTATCTCCGTTTCAGAGTAGTCTGGGTTACCAGCCTCCTCTGTTCTCATCCCAGCTTGCCGAGTCCAGCGTTCCCTCCGCTCAAGCGTTTGTCCAACGTTGTGAGCGCACCTGGAGGAGGGTGAGGTCTGCACTTTGCCGTTACAGGGCACAGACTGTGAGAGCCGCCAATAAACGCAGGATTAAGAGTCCAAGGTATTGTTGCGGCCAGAGAGTGTGGCTTTCCACTCGCAACCTTCCTCTTACGACAGCTTCTCGTAAGTTGACTCCGCGGTTCATTGGTCCGTTCCGTGTCTCCCAGGTCGTCAATCCTGTCGCTGTGCGACTGCTTCTTCCGCGACATCTTCGTCGCGTCCATCCTGTCTTCCATGTCTCCTGTGTCAAGCCCTTTCTTCGCACTCCCGTTCGTCTTCCCTCCCCCTCCCGTCCTTGTCGAGAGCGCACCTATTTACAAGGTACATAAGATCATGGACATGCGTTCTCGGGACGGGGTCACCAATACTTAGTGGATTGGGAGGGTTACGGTCCTGAGGAGAGGAGTTGGGTTCCGTCTCGGGACGTGCTGGACCGTTCACTCATTGATGATTTCCTCCGTTGCCGCCAGGATTCCTCCTCGAGTGCGCCAGGAGGCGCTCGGTGAGTGGGGGGTACTGTCATGTTTTGTCATTGATTATCATGCCTTGTCCCTGTTCTTCTCCTTCTATTCGTTTCCCTCTGCTGGTCTTATTAGGTTCTTTCCCTCTTTCTATCCCTCTCTCTCCCCCTCCCTCTCTCACTCTCCCGCTCTCTCTTCTCTCTATCGTTCCGTTCCTGCTCCCAGCTGTTCCTATTCCCCTAATCAATCATTTAGTCTTCCCACACCTGTTCCCGATCCTTTTCCCTGATTAGAGTCCCTATTTCTCTCCTTGTTATTCGTTTCTGCCCTGTCGGTTCCTTGTCTAGAATTCACCGTGCTGTGTTTGTGTATCGCCCTGTCGTGTCGTGTTTTCCTCAGATGCTGCGTGGTGAGCAGGTGTCTGAGTCTGTTTGGTTCTAGTGCCTTCCCGAGGCAACCTGCTGTTCACCTGCTGTTCAAGATCGAGTCTCCAGTTTGTCCTCGTCATTTCGAGTGAAAGTTGTGTTTTTTTGATTGTATTTACTTTACTGGATTAAAGACTCTGTTTTCGCCAAGTCGCTTTTGGGTCCTCTTTCACCTGCATGACAGGATCAGTCTGCAGGTGCCCGGCCCGCCACAAGGAGTCGCTAGAGCGCGATGAGCCAAGTAAAGCCACCCCGGCCAAACCCTCCCCTAACCCGTTTTTAATATACCCAAAACAAACACGTATACAAAAACACTGGGCTGTAGCCCAAAAAAAAGATTGAGGGTAAACCTCATTGAACGACATGGGACAATACCCGTAATACACAATATATAATATACAACTGCACCAACGCATAGGTACTCACACAGGTACTCACACGTCCAAGGTTGATGATAATGAATCCCGTTCAGTGAAGCCTAGAAAGCCTGTGAAGTAGACCTCCGGAACTGGTGAACAGAATAAGCAGCAGTACCGGGGGATCTGTGACACTCTCCATATTTTCAAGCAAAGGTGAGGCTACATCATGATATGGTTATGCGTGTCATCATTAAGGACAGGGGAGTTTTTCAGGATAAAAAAGGAAACAGAATGGAACAATGCAGAGGCAAAATCCTAGAGAAAAACCTGGTTCAGTCTGCTTTCCACCAGACACTGGGAGGTGAATTCACCTTTCAGCAGGACAATAACCTTAAACACAAGGCCAAATATACAGTGCCTTCGGAAAGTATTTAAACCCGTTGACTTTTTACACATTTTGTTACATTATAGCCTTATTCTAAAATGTATTTTTTTTAAATCCTCAGCAATCTACACACAATACCAAACTGAGCATTCGGGGACAAAGGCCTTGGTCAGGGAGATGAGTTCCTCTGTAGAGATGGGAGACTTTTCCAGAAAGACAAACATCTCTGCAGCGCACCGCCAATCAGGCTTTTATAGTAGAGTGGCCAGACGGAAGCCACTTCTCAGTAAAAGGCACATGACAGCCCGCATGGAGTTTGCCAAAAGGCCTCTAAAGACTCTCACACCATGAGAAACAAGATTCTCTAGTCTGATGAAACCAAGATTGAACACTTTGCCCTGAATGCCAAGCGTCACGTCTGGAGGAAAACTGGTACCATCCCTATGGTGAAGAGTAGTGGTGGCAGGATAATTCTGTGGGGACATTTTTCAGCAGCAGGGACTGGGAGACTTGTCAGGATCGAGGCAAAGATGAACGGTGCAAAGTACAGAGAGATCCTTGATGAAAACCTGCTCTAGAGTGCTCAGGACCTCAGACAGGCACCAAAGTTCAACTTCCAACAGGACAACGACCCTAAGCACACAGCCAAGACAATGCTGGAGTGGCTTCGAGACAAGTCTCTGAATTTCATTGAGTGGCTCAGCCAGAGCCCGGACTTGAGAAACCTGAAAATAGATGTGCAGCGACGCTCTCCATCCAACCTGACAGAGCTTAAAAGGATCAGCAGAGAAGAATGGGAGAAATTCCCCAAATACAGGTGTTCCAAGCTTGTAGCGTCACACCCAAGAAGACTTGAGCCTGTAGTCACTGCCAAAGCTGCTTCCACAAAGTACTGAGTAAATGGTCTTAATACTTATGTAAATGTAATATGAGTTTTTTTTTATAAATTAGAAAACATTTCAAAAAACTGATTTTGCTTTGTCATTATGAGATATTGTGTGTAGATTGATGAGGGGAAAAAATTAATTCAACAAATTTAGAATAAGGCTGTAACATAAAAGAAAGTGGACAAAGTCAAGGGGTCTGAATACTTTCCGAAGGAGTTGCTTATCAAGAAGACAGTACCAAGAAGACAATCCCAGTGGGTCAGAAGTTTACATACACTCAATCAGTATTTGGTAGCATTGCATTTAAATGGATAAACTTTAAATTGCCCATTCCTCCTGACAGAGCTCGTGTAACTGAGTCAGGTTTGTAGGCCTCCTTGCACGCACACGCTTTTTCAGTTCTGCTCACAGATTTTATATAGGATTGAGGTCAGGGCTCTGTGATGGCCACTCCAATACCTTGACTTTGTTGTCCTTAAGCCATTTTGCCACAACTTTGAAAGTATGCTTGGGGTCATTGTTCATTTGGAAGACTAAGCTTTAACTTCCTGGCTTATGTCTTGAGATTTTGCTCCAATATATCCACATATTTTTCCATCCTCGTGATGCCATCTCTTTTGTGAAGTGCACCAGTCCCTCCTGCAGCAAAGCACCCCCACAACATGATGCTGCCACCCCCATGTGGTTGGGATGGTGTTCTCCGCCTTGCAAGCCTCCCCCTTTTTCCTCCAAACAATACAATGGTCATTATGGCCAAACAGTTATTTTTTTGTTTCATCAGACCAGAGGACATTTCTCCAAAAAGTACAATCTTTGTCCCCTTGTGCAGTTGCAAACCGTAATCTGGCTTTTTTATGGCGGTTTTGGAGCAGTGGCTTCTTCCTTGCTGAACGGCCTTTCAGGTTATGTTGATATAGGACTCGTTTTACTGTGGATATAGATACTTTTGTATCTGTTTCCTCCAGCATCTTCACAAGGTCCTTTGCTGTTGTTCTGGGATTGATTTGCACTTTTTGCACCAAAGTACGCTCATCTCTACGAGACAGAACACGTCTCCTTCCTGAGCGGGAGGACGGCTGCGGGGTCCCATGGTGTTTATACTTGCGTACTATTGTTTGTACAGATGAACGTGATAACTTCAGGCGTTTGGAAATTGCTCCCAAGGATGAACCAGACTTGTGGTGGTCTGCAATTGTTTTTCTGATGTCTAGGCTGATTTCTTTTGATTTCCCCATGATGTCAAGCAAAGAGGCACTGAGTTCGAAGGTAGGCCTTGAAATACATCCACAGGTACACCTCCAATTGACTCAAATGATGTCAATTGGCCTATCAGAAGCTTCTAAAGCCATGACATCATTTTCTGGAATTTTCCAAGCTGTTTAAAGGCACTTAGTGTATGTAAACGTTTGACCCACTGGAATTGTGATACAGTGAATTATAAGTGAAATAATGTCTGTAAACAATTGTTGGAAAAAATATTTGTGTCATGCACAAAGTAGATGTCCTAACCAACTTGCCAAAACTATAGTTTTATAAGAAATTTGTGGAGTGGTTGAATAATGAGTTTTGATGACTCCAACCTAAATGTATTTCATCTTCCGACTTCAACTGTATATGGTATAACGGTATGAACATCTTGATACAGCCCAACCCTAGTAGAAGTGTGGCTTTAAAACATATATTTTTTTGGATTCCTGTTGGAGTAAATGTCATTTCTGTTCATCTGTTCTATTATATTGTCATCACATGTTAAGGTCGAACAATGAACGTTTTATAGCTTCAATGAGGCTAACAGAGGTGTATGAGTTCCTCAAGAGCCTATGGAAATCCCAAAGTTGGAATAGTTACCACTTTATTACTATATGTAATCAGCAATGTTAATATTATTAATATTATATTAGAATATGCTAAACATTTCAGAGTCATTTTTAATTTGCAATGTACAAACTTAACATGATGAACAGGAATGTCTTTTGCACTAACGGGTGGTCAAAAATAACTATCAGAAAAACCATGCCTCCAATAAGCCACGCCTCCAATCTGATAGGCTGCCACCTGTACAATATATTATTAAAAAGGTTCAAAATTGAACCTCTCCCATCACAGAAAGTTTCCGATTTGAACTTTTACACAGCGGTTCTTCGAAGACCCATCTCAGATGGGGTCCTCGAGGAACCTTTTTGAACTGGAAAGGTTCCGCCGGTGTGGCAACCCAAAAGGTTCTTCCAGATACCTTTACTTCTAAGAGTGTAGAATACAATATGTTTAAAGAGGGATATCATTATGAGGCATTTGTAATGCAATTGTCATGTTTTGAGAAGCACATCAGGATAACGTCAGGACAACATCAGGATAACGAGACAATGTCAGGACAATGACAGGACAACTATTTGGTCCTTAAGGCATTTGTTTTAGCACCCAACACATATCAATTGTAGTTTGTCTTATTGCCATTTTCAAAATCTTTCTCTTAGCAAAATTAATGGATGTTAGAGCAAGGAAAAATCTTTGTTAATCAAAATAGGGCTGACGAGATGTGCCATCCATGCAGGGACACTTAGCCTTTTACCACTTTTTGAAAGAGGAGAATGCATATTACCCACAAGGCCTTTTAATCCTCTTTAAAAGTCTATATTCAGAAAGAGTTCAGATTTATATTGACATTGTCTTATAAAGTCCCTTGACAATCAGCTTTTCTTCTGCTAGGACAATGCATGACTACCTCTGTGGAAACAGCTTTTTATGTTTGGAGTGCAAGGACCGGAATGGAGTTAGGCAGAGCAATCAAGCAAAGCTCCAATTAAATTAGGCAACTGTTGAAAACCAAAACACAGGTCACCAAGGCAACAGTCGTTTGAACCTGCTGACACGGTAAGTACCTGATCAAGCAATCATCTTTCAGTGGCTTTATACAGCATTGTACACAGTTAAAGGTATTTATGCGTTTAAATCATTTTTCTTGACCCTGAGGTTGATCTGCTTAGAGTCATTGCCCCGTCGCACAGTGATTGACCTAGCCTTACTTGCTACATTGGTTCGAATAATTAATTAAGCCCAGCTGAAAGAGGAATAATGGCTCATTTAGATTTTTTGCTATTATTAATTTACACACTTTTATTTTAGGTACTCAGGGCACCATTGAAAATGAGACCCTGGTCTCAATTGGGCTCCCCTGATTAAATAAAATATTTAAAAAACGTCAAGATAAAAGACAGAATAACAAGATATAATAACAAGTACATTACATGAGAACATCCTAAACATCCTAAACAAATTATTAAAGTCCATTTAAAAAATTGCACACCTTGGGAAACTCATTTATCCATTTTGTTAAACTGCCCCAGTGGCACCAGGGAATCCAAATGTAATACATTTGATAAGTCATTCCAAAAACGTGGAGCATTAAAACTAGAAAAGCGGATTTACTTATTTCGGGGGAGACCCGAGGCATCTCAAGAGTTATCTGTGAATGGGTTTGATATATCATGTTTTCATACTTAAACAACGAAGTTGGGTAAATCGGAAGCTTGTATAGGAGAGCTTTTGTAAACTAAAAGGGAGTAATTAAGTGATCTACTGGACTTCAATGAGGACCAGCCAACCTTTTGATACAGGATGCAGTGATGTTTATTAAAAGTATCACCTGTGATAGAGTGAAGGGTGCTATGGTAGATGGGCTTCCAAAGGTTTAGCAGAAGTGGCTGTTGCATTCTGATAAATGGCATCACCGTAGTCATGAACTGGCAGTAAAGTTGACTGTATAATCTGCCTCCTGCTGTTCAGAGAGAGGCATGATATATTTCTATGAAAGAAGCCTACTTTAAATCTCAGGTTTTTAACTTGCTCCTTCATATACGTTTTTAAAAGTCAATCAGTTCGTATAGCCTTTAGCCGTGCCCTTATCCTACTCCTCCTCTGTTCCTCTTGTGATGTAGAGGTTAACCCAGGCCCTGTAGCCCCTACCTCGGCCAACAGCTCTGCACCCCCCGCAGCAAGTTTGCCCAAGCCCTCCCCTCTTCTCCTTCACCCAAATCCAGATTGTTGATGTTCTGTAACAACTGAAAAATCTGGACCCCTACAAATCAGCTGGGTTAGACAATCTGGGCCCTCTATTTCTAAAATTATCAACCGCAATTGTTGCAACCCCTATATGTTCAACCTCTCGTATTGTCTGAGATCCCTAAAATTGTAAAGCTGCCACGGTCATTTCCCTCTTAAAGGGGGAGACACTCCAGACCCAAACTGTTTCAGACCCATATCTATCCTGCCCTGCCTTTCTAAAGTCTTCGAAAGCAAAGTTAACAAACAGATCACCGACCATTTAGAATCCCGCCGTACCTTCTCCGCTATGCAATCTGGTTTCTGAGCTGGTCATGTGTACACCAAAGCCATGCTCAAGGTCCAAAACAATATCGTAACTGCCATTGATAAAAGACTGTACTGTGCAGCTGTCTGTTTCATTAGACCAGAGGACATTTCTCCAAAAAGTATGATCTTTGTCCCCATGTGCAGTTTTTATGGCAGTTTTGGAGCAGTAGCTTCTTCCTTGCTGAGCAGCATTTCTGGTTGTGTCAATATAGGACTCATTTTACTGTGGATATAGATCATTCTGTACCTGTATCCTCCAGCATCTTCACAAGGTCCTTTGCTGTTGTTCTGGGACTGATTTGAACTTTTGCTCCAAAGTACATTCATCTATAGGAGACAGAACACGTCTCCTTCCTTAGTGGGATGACGGCTGCATGATCCCATGGTGTTTATACTTGTGTACTATTGTTTGTACAGATGAACGTGGTACCGTCAGGCGTTTGGAAATTGCTCCCAAGGATTAACCAGACTTGTGCAGGTCTACAATTGTTTTTTTCTGAGGTCTAGGCTGATTTCTTTTGATTTTCCCATGATGTCAAGCAAAGAGGCACTGAGTTTGAAGGTAGGCCTTGAAATACATCCACAGGTACACCTCCAATTGACTCAAATTATGTCAATTAGCCTATCAGAAACTTCTAAAGCCATGACATCATTTACTGTAATATTCCAAGCTGTTTAAAGGCACAGACAACTTAGTGTATGTAAACTTCTGACCCACTGGAATTGTGATACAGTGAATTATTGTCACGCCATGACCTTAGAGATCCTTTAAATTCTCTATTTGGTAGGTCAGGGTGTGACTAGGGTGGGAAATCTGTGTTTATATTTCCTTGTTGGCCGAGTATGGTTCCCAATCAGAGGCAGCTGTCTATCGTTGTCTCTGATCGGGGATCATACTTAGGCAGCCCTTTTTCCCACCTTCTGTTGTGGGATCTTGTCTTTGGTTGTTGCATGTGTTGGCACTCCTAGCTTTAGGTTCGTTGAGTTGTTCCACCAAAAAATATAAATATTTAATATTAAAAGAAAGTGTACGCCTACCAAGCTGCACCTTGGTCTTCATTTAACGACGGACGTAACAATTATAAGTGAAATAATCTGTCTGTAAATAATTGTTGGAAAAATGACTTGTGTCATGCAAAAAGTATATGTCCTAACCGACTTGCCAAAACTATAGTGTGTTAACAAGAAATGTGTGTAGTGGTTGAAAAACAAGTTTTAATGACTCCAACCTATGTGTATGTAAACTTCCGACTTCAACTGTATGTGAGAATGCTATTTATTGAGTACAGCTCAGCGTTCAACACCATAGTGCCATCAAAGCTCATCATTAAGCTATGGACCCTGAGACTAAACACCCCCTCTGCAACTGAATCCTGGTCTTCCTGATGGGCCGTCGCCAGGTGGTAAGGGTACAAACAACATATCCGCCACGCTGATCCTCAACACGGGGGCCCCTCAGGGGTGTGTGCTCAGTCCCTCCCTGTACTCCCTGCCTGCTTCTTAACAGCTTCTACCTTCTGAACAGCTACCCAGACCCCTCTTTTACGTTGCTGCTACTCTCTGTTTATAATCTATACATAGCCACTTTAACTCGACCTATATGTACATATTACCTCAACTAACCGGTGCCCCTGCACATTGACTCTGTACAGGTACTGCCTGTATATAGCCTCGCTTGTTATTTTGCTGCTGCTGTTGAATTATTTGTTACTTTTATTTTCTATGTTCAACTTAATGCATTGTTGGTTAAGAGCTTGTAAGTGAACATTTCATTGTAAGGACTACACCTGTTGTATTCGGTGCATGTGACAAATAACATTTGATTTGATGGTTCTAAAATTGTTATTCTACCGGAACAAGGGTTCTACAAGGTTCTAAAGGGTGAAAGGTTCTACCTGCTACCAAAAAGTGGTACAGGGACACGGCGAAGAACCCTTGGAAGAATCATTTTAAATGGTTTAGAGTGGTTTAGCTGCGTGGTCCACATGCCAATGTTGTCTTTGACTCTAAACACATAACAGTCACCCAACTGAGGACAAATGTATACCCAATCATCTTAGTTGAATCTGTGGAACACAGGACATACATGTACTACACAAGAACGATACCAGTCTCTGCAAATCTATTTTGCTATTGGGTCATAATGAATTCACTTGTCTCTCGGAGTGCAAACACTGCTGACATTTCATTCTCATTGTAAATACCATGACATTTTAACAGCCTGTAAGAAAGACCCCAATGAGAACACACGTCAAATGATCTATCAATACGTACTCAACATGTGTTCCTATTCACAAACCATTATGTATACACTGGTTTAGCCCTCTAAAATATGTATGTTTGAGAGGTATTCATTTTGAGTATAGTGCTAGGTCTTCTTTGCCTCGTTCTGACAATAGAACATGTTTTATCTTTTTTTTCATGACACAAGCATTCTTTTTCACCTTTTCTCTTCTGAGGGGCAGAGGTATAGAGGTTAAGGGACAGTCTAGCGATGGCTCCCATTCAAACAAAATATACTTAAAATATAAAACGCAACATGCAACAATTTCAACGATTTTGTTGAGTTACAGTTCATATAAGGAAATCAGTCAATTGAAATAAATTCATTAGGGCCTAATGTGTGGATTTCACATGACTGGGCAGGGGTGCAGCCAGGAGGGGGTCTGGGAGAGCATAGGCCCACCCACTTGGGAGCCAGGCCGAGCCAATCAGAATTAGTTTTCCCAAAAGGGCTTTATTACAGATAGAAATACTCCTCCACTCCACCACCCCCCTCCTCCCTCAGACGATCCCGCAGGTGAAGAAGCCGGATGTGGAGGTCCTGGGCTGGCGTGGTTACATGTAGTCTCCGGTTGTGAGGCCGGTTGGACGTTCTGCCAAATTCTCTAAAACGACGTTGGAGGTGGCTTATATTAGAGAAATTAACATTAAAAATCTTTGGCAACAGCTCTGATGGATATTCCTGCAGTCAGCACGACAATTGAGACATCTGTGGCATTGTGTTGTGTGACAAAACTGCATATTTTAGAGTGGCCTTTCATTTTCCCCAGCATAAGGTGCACCTGTGTAACGATCATGCTGTTTAATCAGCTTCTTTATATGCCGCACCTGTCAGGTGGATGGATTATCTTGACAAAGGAAAAGTTCTCACTAACAGGGATGTAAACAAATTTCCTCTCGTCTCTTTTATTTAATCTCATGAAACATCGGACCATCATTTATGTGTTGCCTTTAGATTTTTGTTCAGTGTAGAAGACGACCTACAGAAAACAATTGTCTGAGACCAAGCGTCCATGCCTGCTGTGGGACGCAGGCAGACCGGGACAGTAGGAAACTAGTTGATGTGTGCAGGGAAACAAAATAGCAGCTCTGAACAAGCAGCACTGTATCCTGCAGCATGAGCATTATTTTTCTTAAAGAGCCCCTCTGGAACTAAATTTCTTCAAAGAGTACAGATCTGCCTTTTTCTTACTGCTACAGTAGGCATTCCAAGCCACAGGGCCACAGTTATCAAAATAATGTAGTGTTGGTGTAGCAATGATTGGTAATGATTCAAAATATTGTATGGTGACGATGCTTTCCTTGACTTAATTAGCCAATTTAATTAAGTTTAGTTGTTAGAACTGCTGACAGTGGAGATTGGGGTACTGGAAGAAGCAGCAGATCTAATCAAGGGTCAACTTGAACAGCATTACAAAAGGGTGTTCCTTTTTCATACACAGTTCTAGCTTTCAACAACAGCCAGAAAAGAAAAGATGCTGAGCATTCATTCAGAAAGCATGGCTATTGGTTAAAAAACATGACCTAACTCCAAGACATCTTCTCCAATGTGTAGTAATTATCACAGTCTCCCTTGTTTTCTTCTCAGATCAAATATTTATGACTGAGTAGAATTGAAGATTATCTTCGGAACACTAATTCGTCTCTTATGTAAAAGTATAAATCTGTTGAAATAATAACATTCTCTTTTGCTGCAACAAAGAGATTGGGAATTTGCATCACATCATTATTTTACGCGAGCCATTGTGAAAGAATTTCTAAATGAAATTGCATTTTAATTACTCCATTGATCATCAAAGCTAGATGGCATCTCTGTCATCAGCAATATGAATTCAGACACTTTCAAAGGAAACAGTTTCTCATCTATCTAAAGTTGTGGTGGCGAGGCCCACTCTAAACAGAACATGTTGGAAATGCACACCATGCACACTACTTTATGCATTTGCCTGTTATATGTTTCAATTTGAGAAAATTAGGTGTGTTGAGATTAACTAATATAGGGTGGCAGGGTAGCCTATTGGTTAGAGCGTTGGACTAGTAACCAAAATGTTGCAAGTTCATATCCCCGAGCTGACAAGGTACAAATCTGTCGTTCTGTCTCTGAACAGGCAGTTAACCCACTGTTTCTAGGCCGTCATTGAAAATAAGAATTTGTTCTTAACTGACTTGCCTAGTAAAATAAATAAAACCCACTATAAAACTTTGTTCAATCTCATCAAAGTAACCATCATTGAAGATCTTGTATTCCTTTTCATAAGACAAAACTAAAATGCAAGACAATTAATTAGATCTTAATTGTAGAGATGCCGATATAAAATAATTCAAATTATTTTTAAAACCTTTATTTAACTAGGCAAGCCAGTTAATAACAAATGATTTATTTCAATGATGGCCTAGGCACAGTGAGTTAATTGCCTTGTTCAAAGGCAGAACAACAGATGATTACCTTGTCAGTGAGAGGGATTTGAAGCAAGTCCAACGCTCTAACCACTAGGCTACCTGCCACCCCAACATGAATAGACCATAAGCCTTACATAATCAATAATCTATTTCTTCCACATATCCCTGTGGAGATTCAACATCATTTAGACAGAGATAAGGTCAGAGTGTTTAGAATTGACTAGGCCACTATTTGCAGATGGACTAACCTGGGGCTCCCAATTGCACCTTTTTATTATTGCGTGATTTTTTTTTACCAAATACAAATACACTTACGAAAAATAACTTACAGACATAGACAAACTACGACTACATCTGATCTGCCCAGACCCACCTGCTCACACCCCCATCAGTTCGATATGCTCTCTGCAAGGTTTTGTATATCTTACATATTGTATGAACATCCTTTGACTCAAATAAGATTCTCTCAAGGTTACTCTGATTTCCAAAAGATTTCAAATAGACATTTCGTGACAACACATTTTTAAGTTGCATTATTTTAAAATATCTACATTGGTCAGTCCAAAATTGCTTTTTAATTCAGTCATAGGTTTCAATGTTTTTAGTTTTTCATGTGGACCAATTTATCGTTGATTTCTGAAAAGCTATACAATGATTGCTCCATAGGGTTGTGTTTTGTGGGAATTATATTGGTTCTTGTAGAATCCGTTTAATTTTCTTCCATATTGTTAACTATGAAGTTGTTCATGTCTTAGCTTTATCCTTTGGAAATAAACATGTAAAAATACTCTGGGGGTGAACATGCACTTCTTCAATATGTACCCATTGGCCATTGTTCCTATTTAGTACATTTAACTATACAGTACATACAGTACCGGTCAAAAGATTGGAAACACCTACTCATTCAAGGGTTTTTCATTATTTTTTAAACTATTTTATACACTGTAGAATAATAGTGAAGACATCAAACGATGAAATAACCCACTTGGAATCATGTAGTAAACCAAAAAAGTGTTTAACAAATCTAAATGTATTGTACATTTGAGATTCTTCAAGGTTGCCACCCTTTGCCTTGATGACAGCTTTGCACACTCTTGGCATTATCTCAACCAGCTTCATGGGGTAGTCACCTGGAATGCATTTAAAATAACAGGTGTACCTTGTTAAAAGTTCATTTGTGGAATTTCTTTCCTTCTTATTGTGTTTGAGCCAATCAGTTGTGTTGTGACTAGGTAGGAGTGATATACAAAACATAGCTCTATTTGGAAAAAGACCAAGTCCAGAGTTATCTCTGCTGCAGAGGATACGTTCATTAGAGGTAACTTCACCTTAGACTGCAGCTGGTTGTTGCTTAGTGGAACTATCATTGGTTTCTCAACAGGACAATGACCCAACACAGTTCCAGGCTGTGTAAGGGTTATTTGACCAAGAAGGAGAGTGATGGAGTGCTGCATGAATAGGTGTGTCATAACGTTTGACTGGTACTGTATAAACATACTGTGTACACAAACACACATACATACAGTTGAAGTCAGAAGTTTACATACACTTTAGCCAAACACCTTTAAACTCAGTTTTTCACAAATTCTGAAATGTAATCGGGGTATGCTTTGTCCATTTGGAAGACCAAGCTTTAACTTCCTGACTGATGTCTTGAGATGTTGCTTCAATATATCCACATAATTTTCCTACCTCATGATGCCATTAATTTTGTGAAGTGCACCAGTCCCTACAGCAGAAAAGCACCCCCACAACATGATGCTGCCATCCCCTTGTTTCACGGTTGGGATGGTGTTCTTCGGCTTGCAAGCCTCCCTCTTTTCCCTCCAAACAATATGATGGTCATTATGGCCAAACAGTTCTATTTTGGTTTTATCAGACCAGAGGACATTTCTCCAAAAAGTATGATCTTTGTCCCCATGTGCAGTTGCAAACCGTAGTCTCGCTTTTTTATGGCGGCTTTGGAGCAGTGGCTTCTTCCTTGCTGAGCGGCCTTTCAGGTTATGTCGATATAGGACTCGTTTTACTGTGGATATAGATACCTTTGTACCCGTTTCCTCCAGGACCTTCACAAGGTCCTTTGCTGTTATTCTGGGATTGATTTGAACTTTTCACACCAAAATACGTTCATCTCTAGAACGCAGAATGCGTCTCCTTCCTGAGCGGGATGGCAGCTGTGTGGTCCTATGGTGTTTATACTTGCGCACTATTGTTTGTACAGATGAACGTGGTACCGTCAGGCATTTGGAATTTGCTCCCAAGGATGAGTCAGACTTGTGGAGGTCTCCAATTGTTTTTCTGAGGTCTTGGCTGATTTCTTTTCATATTCCCATGATGTCAAGAAAGGCACTGAGTTTGATGGTAGGCCTTGAAATACATCCACAGGTACACCTCCAATTGACTCAAATTATGTCAATTAGCCTATCAGAAACTTCTAAAGCCATGACATCATTTACTGTAATATTCCAAGCTGTTTAAAGGCACAGACAACTTAGTGTATGTAAACTTCTGACCCACTGGAATTGTGATACAGTGAATTATTGTCACGCCATGACCTTAGAGAGCAAATTGACATCAATTGAGTCAATCAGAAGCTTCTAAAGCCATGACATACATTTATGGAATATTCCAAGCTGTTTAAAGCTGTTAACTTAGTGTATGACTCCAACCTAAGTGTATGTAAACTTCCGACTTCAACTGTATATTTATACAGTAGAATAGTAGTGAAAACATCAAAACTATGAAATAACACATATGGAATCATGTAGTTACCAAAAAAGTGTTAAACAAATCAAAATGTATTTAAGATTCTTCAAAGTAGCCACTCTTTGCTTTGATGACAACTTTGCACACTCTTGGCATTCTCTCAACCAGCTTCACATGGAATGCTTTTCCAACAGTCTTGAAGGAGTTCCCACATGTTGGCTGCTTTTCCTTTTCTCTGCGGTCCAACTTAACGATTCCGGGACAAACATCAATTATTCCGGAGCTAGCCAGCTGAAGAGTTCCATCAGTCACTCCTGGGCTACAATCACCTATCCGGACCCGTTTTACTGCCAACGTGGAGCCCCACCGGGCCTTCACAGCTGGACTACTGACGTTATTTGCCCGAGTGAGTTATCCAGCTGGCTCCTCCGTCGCAACGTTACCTGAACGCCCATCTACGGTCCGCTAATCGTTAGCTGTCTTATCGGCTGCTATCTGAATAGATCTATCTGACATTTTTTTTCTTCTTTCTTGGGCCTCTATAACTATATCTTTTTTTTGTGAATTGGATTGATCCCCTCTACCACACGGAACCCCACTATTCCTACCGATGGAAACGCACAAAGTGGCTAAAAAGAGACCTTCATCCTATGCTAGCTTGCTACCGATGGCCCGGCTAGCTGTCTGAATCGCCGTGACCCCAACCAACCTCACTACTCACTGGATCCTTTGGATCACTCGACTAAGCATGCCTTTCCTTAATGTCAATATGCCTTGTCCATTGCTGTTCTGGTTAGTGTTTATTGGCTTATTTCACTGTAGAGCCTCTAGTCCTGCTCACTATACCTTATCCAACCTATTAGTTCCACCATCCACACATGCGATGACATCTCCTGGTTTCAATGATGTTTCTAGAGACAATATCTCTCTCATCATCACTAAATACCTAGGTTTACCTCCACTGTATTCACATCCTACCATACCTTTGTCTGTACATTATACCTTGAAGCTATTTTATCGCCCCCAGAAACCTCCTTTTACTCTGTGTTCCAGACGTTCTATACGAACAATTCTCATTGCTTTTAGACGTACCCTTATCCTACTCCTCCTCTGATCCTCTGGTGATTATAGAGGTGAATCCAGGCCCTGCAGTGCCTAGCTCCACTCCTATTCCCCAGGTGCTCTCTTTTGATGACTTCTGTAACTGTAATAGCCTTGGTTTCATGCATGTTAACATTAGAAGCCTCCTCCATAAGTTTGTTTTATTCACTGCTTTAGCACACTCTGCCAACCCGGATGTTCTAGCTGTGTCTGAATCCTGACTTAGGAAGACCACCAAAAAATCTGAAATTTTAATCACAAACTACAACATTTTCAGACAAGATAGAACTGCCAAAGGGGGCGGTGTTGCAATCTTCTGCAAAGATAGCCTTCAGAGTTCTGTCCTACTATCCAGGTCTGTACCCAAACAATTTGAACAATTTGAACAACTCTCACCGTTGCCGCCTGCTATAGACCACCCTCTGCCTCCATCTGTGCCCTGGACACCATATGTGAACTGATTGCCCCCCATCTATCTTCTGTGCTCGTGCTCCTAAACGGGAACATGCTTAACACCCCAGACATCCTACAATCTAAGCTCGATGCCCTCAATCTCACACAAATTATCAATTAACCTACCAGGTACCTCCTCAAAGCCGTAAACACGGGCACCCTCATAGATATCATCCTAACCAACTTGCCCTCTAAATACACCTCTGCTGTCATCAACCAAGATCTCACTGCCTCATTGCCTGCATCTGTAATGGGTCAGGGGTCAAACGACCTCCACTCATCACTGTCAAACTCTCCCTGAAACACTTCAGCGAGCAGGCCTTTCTAATCGACCTGGCCAGGGTATCCTGGAAGGATATTGATCTCATCCCGTCAGTAGAGTATGCCTTGTTATTTTTTTAAATTCCTTCCTAACCGTCTTAAATAAGCATGCCCCATTCAAGAAATTTAGAACCAGGAACAGATACAGCCCTTGGTTCTCCCCAGACCTGACTGCCCTTAACCAACACAAAAACAGCCTATAGCGTTCTGCATTAGCATCGAACAGCCCCCGTGATATGCAGCTTTTCAGGGAAGCTAGAAACCATTATACACAGGCAGTTAGAAAAGCCAATATTCCAATATAGCCAATATTTCAAGCAGAAATTTGCTTCCTGCAACATTAACTCAAAAAAGTTCTGGGACACTGTAAAGTCCATGGAGAATAAGAACACCTCCACCCAGCTGCCCACTGCACTGAAGATAGGAAACACTGTCACCACTGATAAATCCACTATAATTGAGAATTTCAAAAAACATTTCTCTATGGCTGGCTTGCTTTCCACCTGGCTACCCCTACCCCGGTCAACAGCACTGCACCCCCCACAGCAACTCGCCCAAGCCTTCCCCATTTCACCTTCTCCCAAATCCAGTCAGCTGATGTTCTGAAAGAGCTGCAAAATCTGGACCCCTACAAATCAGCCGGGCTAGACAATCTGGACCGTTTCTTTCTAAAATTATCTGCCGAAATTGTTGCCACCCCTATTACTAGCCTGTTCAACCTCTCTTTCGTGTCATCAGCTGCAGTCATCCCCCTCTTCAAAGGGGGGGGACACTCTTGACCCAAACTGCTACAGACCTATATCTATCCTACCCTGCCTTTCTAAAGGTATTCGAAAGCCAAGTCAACAAACAGATTACCGACCATTTAGAATCTCACCATACCTTCTCTGCTATGCAATCTGGTTTCAGAGCTGGTCATGGGTGCACCTCAGCTACGCACTCAAGGTCCTAAACGATATCTTAACCGCCATCGATGAAACATTACTGTGCAGCCATATTCATTGATCTGGCCAAGGCTTTCGACTCTGTCAATCACCACATCCTCATCGGCAGACTCAAATGGTTTCTCAAATGATTGCCACATCTGGTTCACCAACTTCTTCTCTGATAGAGTTCAGTGTGTCAAATCGGAGGGTCTGCTTCCCGGACCTCTGGCAGTCTCTATCAGGGTGCCACAGGGTTCAATTCTTGGACCGACTCTCTTCTCTGTATACATCAATGATGTCCAGCAGGTATATCTCTCTGGTCACCCCCAAAACCAATTATTTTTTTGGCCGCCTCTCCTTCCAGTTCTCTGCTGCCAATGACTGGAACAAACTACAAAAATTCTGAAACTGGAAACATTTATCTCCCTCACTAGCTTTAAGCACCAGCTGTCAGAACAGCTCACAGATTACTGCACCTGTACATAGCCCACCTATAATTTAGCCCAAACAACTACCTCTTTCCCTACTGTATTTATTTAATTTTATTTATTCATTTATTTTGCTCCTTTGCACCCTATTATTTTTATTTCTACTTTGCACATTCTTCCACTGCAAATCTACCATTCCAGTGTTTTACTTGCTATATTGTGTTTACTTTGCCACCATGGCCTTTTTTTGCCTTTACCTCCCTTATCTCACCTCATTTGCTCACATCGTATATAGACTTGTTTCTACTGTATGTTTGTTTTACTCCATGTGTAACTCTGTGTCGTTGTATGTGTCAAACTGCTTTGCTTTATCTTGGCCAGGTCGCAATTGTAAATGAAAACTTGTTCTCAACTTGCCTACCTGGTTAAATAAAGGTTAAATAAATAAATAAAAAATCCCAAACCATCTCAATTTGTCACACCTGCTCCCGCTCTCCCTCTCTGTCGCTCGAGGGTGCCAGGCTATCCTTCATTATTTATTACATTTTTTATTTATCCTTTATTTAACTAGGCAAGTCAGTTAAGAACAAATTCTTATTTACAATGACAACATAGGAACAGTGTGTTTGTCACGACTTCTGCCGAAGTCGTTGCCTCTCCTTGTTTGGGCGGTGTTCGACGTCACCGGTCTTCTAGCCATCATTGATCCTTTTTTCATTTTCCATTGGTTTTGTCTTTTCTTCCCACACACCTGTTTTCAATCCCATTCATTACCTGTTGTGTATTTAACCCTCTGTTTCCCCTCATGTCTTTGTCAGAGATTGATTTTGTTGTCAGTGTAGTGTAATTGTTTGTATAGGTGCGCGTCGGGTCTTCGTACCCATGTTTTGTTTGTACATTTATTGTTATGGAGCATACTCGTTGAACTTTATTAAAAGACTCCATATTTAAACTCCATTTGACTGTCCTGCGCCTGACTTCCCTGCCACCTATTACACCTATGCCTGATAGTGTTAACTGCCTTGTTCAAGGGCAGAACGACATATTTTTACCTTGTCAGCTCGGGGATTCAATCTAGCAGCCTTTCGATTACTGGCCCAACGCTTTAACCACTAGGCTACTAACGCACACCTGTCACCATCATTACCCACAGCAGCGCTCATTTGACTCACCTGGACTCCTTCCCTTTGTTGATTGCCCCGTCTATAACTGTTTGCTCCCCCGTTTGTTCCCTATGTCAGCATTGATGTCATTATTTTCTCCCGTCCAGACCCTGTCCTGTCCTGTTCCATGTCCTTTGCTCATTAAATGCTCCCCTGTACCTGCTTCTCGTCTACCAGTGTCAAACTTCACAGAATGCTGACACCACTAAAAGAAACATCAGGGAGTATTGTTTTTTGTCTTGGTTGAAAGAAAGTGTGCAAAGTGTATGATTTGTTTAACACTTTTTTTGGATACTACATGAACCCATAGGTGTTATTTCATAGTTTTGATGTATTCACTATTATTCTACAATGTACAAAATAGTTTAAAAAAGAAAGAAATGATCTTGAATGAGTAGGTGCGTCCATACTTTTGACTGGTACTGTATATATTCCAGATTTAACATTGCTCATTCTGATGTTTCTTCATTTCTTTATTTTTATTTGGGGGATTTGTGTGTATTGTTTTGCATTATAAGGTATTACTGCACTGTCGGAGACATAAAACATCATTTCGCTGTACTTGCAATATCTGTTAAATATGTGTACGCGATCAATACAATTTTACTTGAAGTCGGGCCGCCAACCTTCCCATCTTGGGTTCAAATACTATTTGGGAATCTTTCAAATACTTTTACAGATAGGAAGGGATAACAATTTTGTGATTCTTCTATTGGTTCCATTGTTCCAGCTCAATCAAGCCCAGCATAAGTATTTGAAATGAGTTGACATACATACATACTGGTCTGCAACCTTGAGACACTGTGGGTGTCCTTGGGAGGCGTTGCCTCGTTACCATCACTGACACAGTGCAGGGGGAGAACAGCTGTTAGGTACATAATGAGATCATTTAGAAGGCACGCTGTGACATTTTTGTCTCAATCACTAACACTGGGTCAGGGCATGAATGTGTCTTCCAAGAGGAAATATAGTCCCAAACAGTCAGGCAATCTCCCCTCGTGCCAAACTTGGCATCCTATCGCCCCATTTCTAGATCTTACTTGGCAGACCGAAACACTGGGCCAAGTGTTTCTAAAGGGAATATTTGGTGTGGAAGTTAATCTGCAGTCTGCCATGAAGACTTACAACCAAGAAGCAATTTTCCATCATGCTCTATATAGTATGATAGAAAATGCCCACAAATTAGACTACACAAAGTCTGATCTGTAGAGTTAGTCTTTACGCTAGGATTATGATGCCACTACTGCAGGTAGATGAATGCTGACAGATTGATCCACTCCTTTGTGGACCATAATCAGTTCTCTTTAAAGGCCCAGTGCAGTCAAAAACATGATTTCCTGAGTTTTAAATACATTTCCACACTATGAGGTTGTAATAATACTGTGAAATTGTGAAAATGCCCTTAACATCTTCAAAGTACACAACAACATTTTGTAAGGACAGCACATCATTCCTTCCTCGACTTCCATGTTTTGTTAATATGAATTACCATAATCTAAATGTGATTTCTGTCATTCTGAGCAACATGGGTGAACACCCTGATCAGGTTACGCACCCAATACACATGGGACCGGCAGATTTCACAAATGTCCAGTGCCCCATTGTCCTAACGAAAACCCTGGGTTGGAATCATACTGTGAAATTGTGAAAATAATGATAATGCCCTTTTAGTGTAAGAGTTGTTTGAAAAGACCACCTGAAATTTCAGCCCGTTTCTGGTGTGATGTTATCGTTGTTGTAAATTAGTTAATATTAGTAAGAGAGTTCCAAACCTCTCTGCCAATAACAGGGAAGTGCTGTAGCATGGCTGTCCTCAATGTGGCGGGCACCTCTATACAGCTTCTTCCCGGGTATTTCTAAAAAGTTAAGTTAACTTTTAAATAATGTGTTACGTCATCTCCGCGAGCTGCAAGGAGTCACACAGCACCCCACGCACATCTACAGTATAAGAAATCCATTTCACCCAGCAGGAAATAAAAGATCATTTTCAAGTTCAGTGATTGGGTTCATAAACACTGCCTCTCTGAGTTTCAAACAAACACACATGCATGTGCACCTATATACACACACACACACACACACACACACACACACACACACACACACACACACACACACACACACACACACACACACACACACACACACACACACACACACACACACACACACACACACACACACACACACACACACACACACACACGCACACACGCACACACGCACACACGCACACACACGCACACACACACACTGAAAAGCAGTATATAAAAAATGTATACAGGTGATTCTGCAACTACGGGCACTTCCATGTCCCCGGGTCAATTTTGGGGACAATAAAACTAATATTTGTATGTTAAGTTTACACTGGAATCACCCCATACTTTTTTAAACACTTCTCTATCAATTTCACTATTTTGCCCTTGTCCCTGACCCAGACTTTTAAGCTTCTACTATGTTTTTCTATGAGAAAACATGAATAATTACACATTATATCATGGTATTTACTACAGAAAGAGTCAATTAAATAAAATATATATCAATATTTATTGTGAGTATGCTCTTTATATTGTTTTTTTACACAAAATATACCTGTCCTTTGGGAGTGGTGTCATTTCCACCACTGAGGACAAATTCCTCATTAATAAAGTTTTTTCAAGAGAATGTTAATTTAGTTACCATGGAAACATATTGTAACACTGAAGCACATGGCTGCAGTAGACAGTTGTTCCAGATGTCCAGAAGTTGAAGAAATATCGAGGTAAATATTGCTTGTGTAGAAAATATTTACATTGTCAGTCATTTTCAAACCAGCTATAATTTCTTTAATTTGTGGTAGAACTTCAGAATTTAAAAAATATTTTATGTATTTAGTGTAAACGATATACTAGCTGTGATACTAATCAGAGCATGCTAAGCTGTCTGTCAATTTTCTCCAGAAACTGTAGAAATGTAATTTCCATCACAGGCATTTCCATCACAAACTTAAGTCTGATGGAAATGACACAAATCCATCATCTTATTTGTTGTTTTTTTATTTTTACTTTGGGGTTATTTAATCATGTTTTAAATTAATTGAATCTATAAAATGCCCCAAAGTGTCCACAAGTTGAAAACAAAGTAGTATTTGTCATTATTTTTTAGAAGATGCCACATAAAACAGCAGAGAGGACACAGACATAGAAACTAAATTTAAAAAATGATCGTATACGATACCAGGAACATCTGCAAAAAGACAGGGAGAGATACTGGAATAAAAAAAGAGAAAAAAAGAGAAGGGAGAGGTTAAATCTATCTCTAAGCTTACAAAGCGAGAACAAAGAAACAAGAGATGGAAATGTAACCAATGGAATAGAAGACAGACTTTAAAGAGAGCAGTTGCAATGCAGACCTACCTATCAGGCACCACACCACCTCAGTCACCAGATGACCTGCAGCCAGAACATGAGGCTGACATACCTGCCCTAACTTGCCTGCCCCTGATGCACACCCTGATACCCCTTCCTCGTCGTCTGCAACAGGAATGAGAAGTTGAATACTTGCTGGAAGGAAAAAGGTTGGAAGACGTCGCTCAAAAGCATACAGAGATCTTAGTATGAAATGTCAAACTTGATAATGCTTAACTGAGAAATACAAAAAAAGGTTATGATCAACTGATGAACAAAATGAAGAGACAAGGTTCCCAAAAGACAAAACAGCAAATGAAGGGAACTCCGAAGAACTTTAGAAGGATTTTATTGTTTCAAAATGCCATCATTGCAGATTTAAAACAAAAGTATAAAAAAATGTGCAGTGTCAAGGACAAACAAGTGGCTTCAAAAATGCTCAGAGGCAACATCCTGAGAAAGTGTGGCCTGGTCAAAGCCGCAAACAGAGAATTTGGATTTTCAGCAAAAGCAATGACGGCAAATGAAAACAGGCCATCAAGTCTTCAATACTCCAGGAAAAATCAGTGTAACAGAATTAGCACTGCCACAGAAGAGAAAATCACTAGATTATATGAACGTGATGACAACAGCAGAGCAACAACAGGGGAAAAGGACACAGTAACGAGGAACAAGAAGAAAAAGCAGTAGTGCTTCTTGAATGGCACAATTCAGAACCTTTATCAGAAGTTAAGAGGGAATTCGTCCTTTTTGGGTTGTCAAGCCAACAGTCCAGGATAGGGACACATGTCTCTGCAAAACCCACACCAACCTCCAGTTCATGGCGGACAAACTACAGCATCACAAAGTGATCAGCTGCAGCAACATTGAGAAACGTATTGAATCTTTGTGCTGTGAGAACATGAAGAAAGAGTGCATGTATAGAGAGTGCTGCCATTGTCAAGCAAAAGAGCTTAAAACATCGGACTTTGATGCTGGTGAGCAGACATGGTGGTTTGAGTGGAAAAACAAAGCTGAAGAGAGAGAGTGGAAAAACAAAGCTGAAGAGAGAGAAGAAAAACAAAGCTGAAGAGAGAGAAGAAAAACAAAGCTGAAGAGAGAGAGAAGAAAAACAAAGCTGAAGAGAGAGTGGAAAAACAAAGCTGAAGAGAGAGAAAAAACAAAGCTGAAGAGAGAGAGTGGAAAAACAAAGCTGAAGAGAGAGAAGAAAAACAAAGAGGGAAACATGGAGAAGTTCACAGAACATTTGACAGTAAACTAAAAGGTATGTGGCACACTGCAGATTCTATTGAAGGAATTCTCCAAAGGTTTGAAAGAGGTTGCGGAAACACGTGTACAACATTCGACACCAATACTCCAAACTGAGAGAATTAAGATAATCTGGGGAAAGAGGAGATCATTGTGCATATTGACTTTGCAGAGAACTACCTGTGTAAATACACCAGTGAAATCCAGGCAGTTCACTTTGGTGATTCTCACAAGCAGGTGACCCTTCACACCTGTGTGGATATACCACAAATGATACAGTTTCACTTTACTAACTGAGCTCTATTATGCGGCATAACCCCTCTGCTATATGGGCCCATCTCCCAAAAACACTGGCCTACTTCCTTGAGCTCTGCCCCTCGGCTACTGCTGTACACCTTGTGAGTGATGGGCCTACAACTCAGTATAGGTCTGAAATGTTTAACAATGGTTGTTGTTCAAAATGTTTGCAATAAAATATTAGTTTCATATTGTTTTTTTTGTTTTTTTTACATAGATTTAATTTCTACCACACCTTGTCATTTCCATCACAACCCATATTTTGAGGTAAATGAGTATATTATGTATAATTTACATACATGTATTTGTTTTAGATATGGAAGTCATATGGTTATCATAATCTCACAAAAAGGTTGGGTGGAAATATCTTATTTTTCATGATAAATAAATGTTTTCAGCTGTCACCAAGGCAAGTTTATACATTCAGGCTTCGTGTTGAATTATTAATATTAGGAAAACCTTAAAAATCACTTTAAATAATATTCAATACAAGTTAATGTACAAAGATATAAGAAATCCGTTAAAAATCAATTGTATTATATTTCAATTTCAACTAAAAATGGATGTTTAATGACGTGATGGAAATGACATTTGTGTAAGGCTGTCTGG
This sequence comes from Oncorhynchus gorbuscha, assembly GCF_021184085.1. Classification (NCBI taxonomy): domain Eukaryota; kingdom Metazoa; phylum Chordata; class Actinopteri; order Salmoniformes; family Salmonidae; genus Oncorhynchus; species Oncorhynchus gorbuscha. The sequence continues at coordinate 86,728,429 of NC_060174.1, forward strand.
GGGAAAAATGACAAAAATATATAAAATCCTGAATAGTACGGTCTCTGCCATTATCAGATATATTTTCTAGAGAAATCAAAGACAAGTACAATACTGGTAAAATGGTGTGTTACGCTCGTCATCGGATGATAAATGACCCGACGAAGGTGCAGCGTGGTCGGCGTACATTTAGAATTTCTTAAATGAACAACAAAAAACAAGAAAGATAAATGACACGTAAAGTAAATGTAGCGCTAAACCAGCAACTAACAAAAACAAGATCCCACAACAGAAAGTGGGATAAAGGGCTACCTAAGTATGATCCTCAATCAGAGACAACGATTGACAGCTGCCTCTGATTGGGACTCGGCCATACTCGACCAAAAACAAAGAAATAGACAACATAGAATGCCCACCCCAAATCACACCCTGACAGGGCATGACATGGTGTTTTCATTTCTGAAAGTTTGCACGGCCAAAGTGCCCGAAGTTGCATAATCACCCATACATTGAATTTCTATAAAATTATACATATTAATCCATTTCGTGTAGCACTCTGACGTTTGGATGATAGTGAGAGTTCAAATAATTCTTCCTCTGTTCAATAATTTCCTACTTTTTCACGGTTATTCTGCAAAGTAATACAATACCTTCGGAAAGTATTCAGACCCCTTGATATGATCAACAATCCTAAGCAATCTACACACAATGCCCCATACTGACAAGGTGAAAACGGGTTTCTAGAATTGTTAGCAAATTTATTTAAAAAAAATCAAAAACGGAAATACCTTAAGGAAATTCTATTGATTTGACATGATTTGGAAAGGCACACACCTGTCTATATAAGGTCCCACAGTTGACAGTGCATGTCAGAGTAAAAACCAAGCCGAGGTCGAAGGAATTGTCCGAGACAGGATTGTGTAGAGACACAAATAAGGGGAAGGGTACAAAAACATTTCTGCAGCATTGAAGGTCCCCAAGAACACCCTGGCCATCATTTTTCTTAAAGGGAAAAAGTTTGGAACCACCAAGCAGCTTCCTAGAGCTGGTCGCTGTGCAATCGGTGGAGAAGGGCCTCGGTCAGGTAGGTGAGCAAGAACCCAATGGTCACTCTGACAGAGCTCTAGAGTTCCTCTGTGGAGATGGGAGAACCTTCCAGAAAGACAACCATCTCTGCAGTACTCTGCCACTCAGGCCTTTATGGTAGAGGGCCAGACAGAAGGCACTCCTCAATAAAAGGCTTATGACAGCTGCTTGGAGATGCCGAAAGGCATCTAAAGACTCTCAGGCCATGATAAACAAGAATCTCTGGTCTGATGAAACCAAGATTTAAATATTTGGCCTGAAAGCCAAGCGTCACGTCTGGGGTAAACCTTGCACCATCCCTACGGTGAAGCATGATGGTGGCAGCATCAGGCTGTGGGGATGTTGACAGCGGCAGGGACTGAGAGACTAGTCAGGATTGAGGCAAAGATGAACGGAACAAAGTACAGTGAGATCCTTGATGAAAACCTACACCAGAGCGCTCAGGACCTCAAACCGGGGCAAAATATCACCTTCCAAGACAATGTCGGAATGGTTTTGGACAAGTCTCTGAATGTCCTTGAGTGGCCCAGCCCGAGCCCAGACATGAACCTAACCTAAAATCTCTGGAGAGACCTGAACATATCTGTGCAGCTCTTCATCCAACCTGACAGAGCTTAAGAGGGTCTGCAGAGAAGAATTGGAGAAACTCTCCAAATACAGGTGTGCCAAGCTTGTAGCGTAATATCCAATAAAACTCTACACTGTAATCACTGCCAAAAGGTACTTCAACAAAGTACTGAGTAAAGAGTCTGTAGTGTAGTAGCAGTGTAGTCTGTCATGTAGTAACCAAAAAAAGTGTTAAACAAATCAAAATATATGTTATACTTGAGAGTCGTCAAAGTAGAAAACCTTTGCTTTGAAGACAGCTTTGCCCACTCTTGGCATTCTGTCAACCAACTTCATGAGGTAGTCACCTGGACTGTATTTCAATTAACAGGCGTGCCTTGTTAAAAGTTCATTTGTGGAATTTCTTTCATTCTTAATGCATTTGAGCCAATTAGTTGTGTTGTGACTAGGTAGGGGTGGTACACAGACTATAGCCCTATTTGGTAAAAGACCAAGTCCATATTATGGCAAGAACAGCTGAAATAAGCAAAGAGAACTGACAGTCCATCATTACTTAAAGACATGAAGGTAAGTCAATGTGGAATATTTCAAGAACTTTGAAAGTTTCTTCAAGTGCAGTCGCAAAAACCATCAAGTTCTATGATGAAACTAAGCTCTGAGGACCGCCACAGAAAAGGAAGATCCAGAGATACTTCTGCTGCAGAGGATAAGTTCATTAGAGTTAACTGCACCTCAGATTGCATTCCAAATAAATGCTTCACAGAGTTCAAGTAACAGACACATCTCAACATCAACTGTTCAGAGGAGACTGCGTGAAATCAGGCCTTCGTGGTTGAATTGTTGCAAAGACACCACTACTAAAGGACACCAAAAAGAAGAAGAGACTTGCTTGGTCCAAGAAACACGAGCAATGAACATAAGTCCTGTGGAAATCTGTCCTTTAGTCTGATGAGTCCAAATTTGAGATTTTTGGTTCCAGCGGCCGTGTCTTTGTGAGACGCAGAGTAGGTGAACGGATGATCCCCGCATGTGTGGTTCCCACCATGAACCATGGAGGTGGAGGTGTGATGTTGTGGAGGTTCTTTGCTGGTGACAATGTGTGTATTTATTTAGAATTCAAGGCACACTTAACCAGCATGGATACAACAGCATTCTGCAGCGATACACCATCCCACCTGGTTTGCACTTTGTGAGACTATCATTTGTTTTTCAACAGAACAATGACCCAACACACCTCCAGGCTGTGTAAGGGCAATTTGACCAAGAAGGAGAGTGATGGAGAGCTAAATCAGATGACCTGGCCTCTGCAACCACCTGACCTTAACCCAATTGAGATGGTTTGGTATGAGTTGGACCGCAGAGTGAAGGAAAAGCATTCCAAGTGAAGCTGGTTGAGAGAATGCCAAGTGTGCAAAGCTTTCATCAAGGCAAAGGGTTGCTACTGTGAAGGATCTAAAATATAAAATATATTTTGATTTAACACATTTTTGGTTACTACATGATTCCATGTGTTTTATTTCACAGTTTTGATGTCTTCACTATTATTCTAGAATGTAGAAAAAGGTTAAAAAAAGAAAATCCTTGAATGAGTTGGTGTCCAATTTTCAAATCAAATGTTGTTTGTTACATGCGTGGAATACAACAGGTGTAAACCTGACAGTGAAATGCTTACTTAAAAGACCTTAATTAACCAACAATGCAGTTTTAAGAAAAATGTTTTGAGGATCTGAGGACCCATGCCAAATATTTCAGGTTCTTGAGAGGGAATAGGCTTTGCCGTGCCTTCTTCACGACTGTCTTGGTGTGTTTGGACCAGGGTAGATTGTTGGTGATGTGGACACCAAGGACCTTGAAACTCTCAACCTGCTCCACTACAGCCCCATCGATGAGAACGAGAGCGTGCTTGGTCATCCTTTTCCTGTAGTCCACAATCAGCTCCTTTCTCTTGATCACGTTGAGGGAGAGGTTGTTGTCTTGGCACCATACAGTCAGGTCTCTGACCTCCTCCCTATAGGCTGTCTTATCGTTGTCTGTGATCAGGCTGAGGATCCAGTTGCAGTCCCAGGGTCCTTAGCTTAGTGATGAGCTTTGAGGGCACTGTACTGTTGAACGCTGAGCTGTAGTCAATTTATTTGATTTTATTTCACCTTTATTTAACCAGGTAGGCTAGTTGAGAACAAGTTCTCATTTGCAACTGCGACCTGGCCAAGATAAAGCATAGCAGTGTGAACAGACAACACAGAGTTATACATGGAGTAAACAATTAAGTCAATAACACAGTAGAAAAAAAGGGGAGTCTATATACAATGTGTGCAAAAGGCATGAGGAGGTAGGCGAATAATTACAATTTTGCAGATTAACACTGGAGTGATAAATGATTAGATGGTCATGTACAGGTAGAGATATTGGTGTGCAAAAGAGCAGAAAAGTAAATAAATAAAAACAGTATGGGGATGAGGTAGGTGAAAATGGGTGGGCTATTTACCAATAGACTATGTACAGCTGCAGCGATCGGTTAGCTGCTCAGATAGCTGATGTTTGAAGTTGGTGAGGGAGATAAAAGTCTCCAACTTCAGCGATTTTTGCAATTCGTTCCAGTCACAGGCAGCAGAGTACTGGAACGAAAGGCAGCCAAATGAGGTGTTGGCTTTAGGGATGATCAGTGAGATACACCCGCTGGAGCGCGTGCTACGGATGGGTGTTGCCATCGTGACCAGTGAACTGAGATAAGGCAGAGCTTTACCTAGCATGGACTTGTAGATGACCTGGAGCCAGTGGGTCTGGCAACGAATATGTAGCGGGGGCCAGCCGACTAGAGCATACAAGTCGCAGTGGTGGGTGGTATAAGGTGCTTTAGTGACAAAACGGATGGCACTGTGATAAACTGCATCCAGTTTGCTGAGTAGAGTGTTGGAAGCCATTTTGTAGATGACATCGCCGAAGTCGAGGATCGGTAGGATAGTCAGTTTTACTAGGGTAAGCTTGGCGGCGTGAGAGAAGGAGGCTTTGTTGCGGAATAGAAAGCCGACTCTTGATTTGATTTTCGATTGGAGATGTTTGATATGGGTCTGGAAGGAGAGTTTGCAGTCTAGCCAGAAACCTAGGTACTTATAGATGTCCACATATTCAAGGTCGGAACCATCCAGGGTGGTGATGCTAGTCGGGCATGCGGGTGCAGGCAGCAATCGGTTGAAAAGCATGCATTTGGTTTTACTAGCGTTTAAGAGCAGTTGGAGGCCATGGAAGGAGTGTTGTATGGCATTGAAGCTCGTTTGGAGGTTAGATAGCACAGTGTCCAATGACGGGCCGAAAGTGTATAGAATGGTGTCGTCTGCGTAGAGGTGGATCAGGGAATCGCCCGCAGCAAGAGCAACATCATTGATATATACAGAGAAAAGAGTCGGCCCGAGAATTGAACCCTGTGGCACCCCCATAGAGACTGCCAGAGGACCGGACAGCATACCCTCCGATTTGACACACTGAACTCTGTCTGCAAAGTAATTGGTGAACCAGGCAAGCCAGTCATCCGAAAAACCGAGGCTACTGAGTCTGCCGATAATATGGTGATTGACAGAGTCGAAAGCCTTGGCAAGGTCGATGAAGACGGCTGCACAGTACTATCTTTTATTGATGGCGGTTATGATATCGTTTAGTACCTTGAGTGTGGCTGAGGTGCACCCGTGACCGGCTCGGAAACCAGATTGCACAGCGGAAAAGGTACGGTGGGATTCGAGATGGTCAGTAACCTGTTTGTTGACTTGACTTTCGAAGACCTTAGATAGGCAGGGCAGGATGGATATAGGTCTCTAACAGTTTGGGTCCAGGGTGTCTCCCCCTTTGAAGAGGGGGATGACTGCGGCAGCTTTCCAATCCTTGGGGATCTCAGACGATATGAAAGAGAGGTTGAACAGGCTGGTAATAGGGGTTGCGACAATGGCGGCGGATAGTTTCAGAAATAGAGGGTTCAGATTGTCAAGCCCAGCTGATTTGTACGGGTCCAGGTTTTGCAGCTCTTTCAGAACGTCTGCTATCTGGATTTGGGTAAAGGAGAACCTGGAGAGGCTTGGGCGAGGAGCTGCGGGGGGGGCGGAGCTGTTGGCCGAGGTTGGAGTAGCCAGGCGGAAGGCATGGCCAGCCGTTGAGAAATGCTTATTGAAGTTTTCGATAATCATGGATTTATCGGTGGTGACCGATGAATAGCATTCCCACATAGGTGTTCCTTTTGTCCAGGTGGGAACGGGCAGTGTGCAGTGCAATAGAGATTGCATAATCTGCGGATCTGTTGAGGTGGTATGCAAATTGGAGTGGGTCTAGGGTTTTTTGGGATAATGGTATTGATGTGAGTCATGACCAGCCTTTCAAAGCACTCAATGGCTACAGGCACCTGGGTATTTGTAGTTGTCTACATATTCTAAGTCAGAACCATCCATAGTAGTGATGCTAGACGGGCAGGCAGGTACGGGCAGCAATCGGTTGAAGAGCATGCATTTAGTTTTACTTGCATTTAACAGCAGTTGGAGGCCACGGAAGGAGAGTTTAGGCAGGTTACCTTAGTGTTCATGGGTAGGGGACTATGATGGTCTGCTCAAAACATGTTGTTATTACAGACTCAGTCAGGGAGAGGTTGAAAATGTCAGTGAAGACACTTGCCAGTTGGTCAGCGCATGCTCGGCGTACACGTCCTGTTAATCCATCTGGCCCTGCGGCCTTGTGAATATTGACCTGTTTAAAGGTCTTACTTACATCGGCTATTGAGAGCTTGATCACACAGTCTTCCAGAATAGCTGACGCACTCGTGCATGCTTCAGTGTTGCTTGCCTCGAAGCGAGTATAGAAATAATTTAGCTCATATGGTAGGCTCGTGTCACTGGGCAGTTCGTGGCTGTGCTTCCCTTCGTAGTCTATAATAGTTTGCAAGCCCTGCCACATCCGACGAGTTTCGGAGGAGGTGTAGTACGATTCAATCTTAGTCCTGTATTGACGCTTTGCCTGTTTGATGGTTTGTCAGAGGGTATAGCGGGATTTCTTATAAGCATCCGGGTTAGAGTCCTGCTCAGTGCAGATGTTGCCTGTAATCCATGGCTTCTGGTTGGGGTACGTACTGTGCGTACAGTCACTGTGGGGACGACGTCATCAATGATGATGATGCCAATGACTGATGTGGTGTGCTCTTCAATGCCATGGGAGGAATCCCGGAAAATATTCCAGTCTGTGCTATTAAACAGTCCTGTAGTTTAGCATCTGACCACTTCTTTATTGGTGCCTCCTGCTTAAGTTTTTGATTGTAAGCAGGAATCAGGAGGATACAAATATGGTCAGATTTTCCAAATGGAGGGCGAGGGAGAGCTTTGTAAGTGTCTCTGTGTGTGGAGTAAAGGTGGTCTAGAGTTTATTATCCTCTGGTTCTACATGCTGGTAGAAATGAGGTAAAACAGATTTAAGTTTCCCTGCATTAAAGTCCCATGCCACGAGGATGAGCGTTTTCTTGTTTTCTTATTGCCGTATACAGCTGAATGCAGTCTTAGTGCCAGCATTGGTTTGTGGTGGTAAATAGACAGCTACAAAGAATATAGATTAAAACTATTGGTAAATAGTGTGGTCTACAGCTTATAATGAGATACTCTACCTCAGGTGATCAAAATCTCGAGATTTCCTTACTATTAGATTTTGTGCACCAGCGGTTGTTTACAAATATACACAGACCGCCACCCCTTGTCTTACCGGAAGAAGCTGTTCTATCTTACCGATAGTGTAAAACCCGCCAGCTGTTATTTGTGTCATCGTTCAGCCACAACTCAGTGAAACATAAGATACAACAGTTTTTAATGTCCCGTTGGTAGGATATTCATGATCGTAGTTAGTCTATTATGTTATCCCAAACAAACCTGAATCACTTGCACCAGCTCGGTCAGGAGGAATCGGCCAAAATGCACCCAATTTATTGTGGAAAGCTTGTGGAAGGCTACCCAAAACATTTGACCCAAGTTAAACAATTTAAAGGCAATGCAACCAAATACTAATTGAATGTATGTACACTTCTGACCCACTGGGAATGTGATGAAAGAACTAAAAGCTGAAATAATCACTCTCTACTATTATTCTGACATTACACATTCTTAAAATGACGTGGTTATCCTAACTGACCTAAGACGGGGAAATTTTACTAGGATTAAATATCAGGAATTGTGAAAAACTGAGTTTAAATGTATTTGGCAAAGGTGTATGTAAACTTCCGACTTCAACTGTATCTCCCTCACTAACTTTAAGTGTGAGCTTCTTACCTCATCCCACTACAGTGGTAGGCTTGATTACCCAACAACGACGAGACGGCCTACAGGGAGGAGGTGAGGGCCCTCGGAGTGTGGTGTCAGGAAAATAACCTCACACTCAACGTCAACAAAACAAAGGTAATGAATGTGGACTTCAGGAAACAGCAGAGGGAGCACCCCCCTATCCACATCGATGGGACAGTAGTGGAGAGGGTAAGTTTTAAGTTCCTCGGCGTACACATCACAGACAAACTGAATTGCTCCCATGTGTAACTCCGTCGTTGTTTTTGTCGCATCGCTTTGCTTCGTCTTGGCCAGGCTGCAGTTGTAAATGAGAACTGCTTTGCTTCGTCTTGGCCAGGCTGCAGTTGTAAATGACAACTGCTTTGCTTCGTCTTGGCCAGGCTGCAGTTGTAAATGAGAACTGCTTTGCTTCGTCTAGGCCAGGCTGCAGTTGTAAATGAGAACTGCTTTGCTTCGTCTTGGCCAGGCTGCAGTTGTAAATGAGAACTGCTTTGCTTCGTCTTGGCCAGGCTGCAGTTGTAAATGAGAACTGCTTTGCTTCGTCTTGGCCAGGCTGCAGTTGTAAATGAGAACTGCTTTGCTTCGTCTTGGCCAGGCTGCAGTTGTAAATGAGAACTGCTTTGCTTCATCTTGGCCAGGCTGCAGTTGTAAATGAGAACTTGTTCAACTGGCCTACCTGGTTAAATAAAGGTGAAATATAAATGTAAAACACAATTTCTAATTTTGCTACATAAGAACGAATTGAGGCAATCGATCACAAATATGAGTGAGTTGGGCACCTACTGACCAAACAAATATGTCATAAAATATACTTTTTTCTCAGTGACATTGTATTGCTAAATAAAGGTTTAAGGAAAAAGGCTGGCACCACATTACAAGACAAAACAGCTCACTCAATCGAGCATGGTGGTCTTAAGTATAAAATAAAAGCTTGCTTTCATATATTTAAGCAAAAACTTGAAAAGGTTGTGGAATGGGATTAGTGTGGCGTGCGAAGAATCCAACGCTAACTTGTATGCAATACAAAACACATTGTGGGAGCAACTCCTCTAAGATATGAATCAGGCTGTTTGAGAAGGTTTGAATCCTAAGCAACCTGCATACACATTGTTTGAACTACAATAGACCAACATAGCTACTAGGTCAAGGCTGTGTGCTGGGAAAACCGTGGTAGAGCATGGGTTGAGTAGGCATTGTGGTGCTCCTGAATTTCCTTTTTTTATGTATATAGTACAACAAAGCCATATACAGTACACAGTATTCAGCCAAGCCATTTAAGCAGTACAACAAAGCCATATACAGTACACAGTATTCAGCCAAGCCATTGAAGCAGTACAACAAAGCCATATACAGTACACAGTATTCAGCCAAGCCATTTAAGCAGTACAACAAAGCCATATACAGTACACAGTATTCAGCCAAGCCATTGAAGCAGTACAACAAAGCCATATACAGTACACAGTATTCAGCCAAGCCATTTAAGCAGTACAACAAAGCCATATACAGTACACAGTATTCAGCCAAGCCATTGAAGCAGTACAACAAAGCCATATACAGTACACAGTATTCAGCCAAGCCATTGAAGCAGTACAACAAAGCCATATACAGTACACAGTATTCAGCCAAGCCATTTAAGCAGTACAACCAAGCCATATACAGTACACAGTATTCAGCCAAGCCATTGAAGCAGTACAACAAAGCCATATACAGTACACAGTATTCAGCCAAGCCATTTAAGCAGTACAACCAAGCCATATACAGTACACAGTATTCAGCCAAGCCATTGAAGCAGTACAACCAAGCCATTGAATCCAGACAAATATGGAGGGAATGTGTACAAATAAATTGATATAAACAATTTCATGACAATAATTGTTTCATTATTTACTACATTATTTTGATGGTAGATCAAGAGTGTTAGTAAAATGTGCACACTGGAAAATGTGAATCCCAAAACACTTCCAGCCAAGATAGCCATGTTCATCTACTATTCATTTATATTGTTCACTTGATTTGTTTGGTTCATAACCGAATTGCACTGTTGGAGAGCTGTTACGATTTCAAAGGGATTTGATGCAACAGATTGAGCAATCTCACCTTGTAAATTGTCAATCTTTCCAGAAATTGGGCCTGGCACACCCTAACATTCAAGAGTTTTTGAATCAGCCTAAACATGACCAAATACCTTTGTGGCTGAAACAACATTATCCTTCTCAATTAATGTATTATTAATCAATAATCCTACCCCCTTAATGTCCATATAGTTTGTTGACATTATGCAACTAGAGATACATTTTTGCAGGTAGTGGGACTGCCTTCAAATGTGGATGGTTCTTAAATGTTATTTTGAAGGTAAATACAATGACAATTACACAAACGGATGTAAATGCAGCATCAAACAGCCAATACTGTCTCGTCACATCTCAGTTTAAGAGCGTTACAGTTCTATTCCGTGAGTTTACTGTCCATACAGACTATTCATTTCGGGAATTTGTGGGCGACATGTTTTGCGTCTACGTTGTAACAAGAGAAAGGGATCCTAACGAAAACACAATGGAGTGTTGTTCTGCTGTGTTGACCTGATGTTTCATAAATTGAAAAGATAAGACACTGAAAAGAAAACCTAGGGAAATTGACATACTTTGGGTAATGCAATACCTCCCTCTGCTGTATTTAGTCAGAAATAACAGCAAGAGTGCTGCGGCATGCGAGAAAACATGTCTTGGGAGTTGGGAATATTCCACCATTATTACTTTTGAGACAACACAAAGAAGAATATGTAATGAAACTATTTGGATTAATAGAAGGCTTCTCAGATATTGATATAATTGTAGCCTCCAACAGTTTCAAATGGGAGACTGCACAGTACTTTAATAAGATTCAGCTCCATGTGACAGACGTCTTTATATACTGTATTCATTTCTAGGTTTGAGAAACTACGACAAGTCACTGTTTTGAAACCTATCCCTATTCCAGACATAATTGCAGTCAATTATTTAATTCAATAGTATTCCACATGCATTACTGTACACATTGCCTCGTCCAATAGTGTGTGTTGTGGCCAAACGGTTTTTCATGGTTAAGCAATAAAAGAGTTTGCCACAAAACAGCCTATGGGATGAGCTTGTCCATATACAATAGGATTCACCTTGTTTGCTGCTTGTAAACTCCAAATAATTTTTCAAAAGTCTAAATGAAAGCATGTCCAACTTTTGAATGGGAAGCTACTTTTTATTTTGGGATATTTTTGCCCCAGATTGTTTGGCGTTTTAAAGCAGACCTTTCAGATACAAATACACAATCACACATCATGCATTTATTTTCTTGCATTAAATCAGCACTAGACATCCAATTTCATTGCCCCCTGGCTCAGACAGTCTTGTGTTGTCACAATAAAATATATCCAATTAGACACAATCAATGGAATTTATTGAGTGCACGCGAAAACAAGCAATTATTTCTCAAGGCAACAATTGTGAGTTCCAGGAAATGGTGAGTGGCCTGCTAGGTTTGTATAGCCTATGACTATGAGAATAGCATGGTGATTTTGCCTCCCTGCTAAAGTTATCCAAATGAAAAATAGTCACTGGTTTAGAAATTGCAATAGACTATTAACAAATAGTTCCCAACCTCTGCCAATAACAGCTAGATTTCCCCTCCCCACTCAGACAGTCCTAACAAACTTCTTGCCTGAGCAATTTATCTTCGCTAAGAAGCTATTGGTTTTATTTTTGCCATTTGAATTGAAGAATCACAGTAAGGTACTTAATTGTTATCCATAGATGATTTGATACGGAGAAAACAGCTGCAATGGACCTTTAAGTATTTGTTTGGCAAATACATTTTCTTTGTACACCTGTATATTCAGCATAGTGCTTTTCAGTGAAATGTCTTTAAGGAAAGGTTGCCTTGTCCCTTTCCCTAGCATTGAAACAGGGACAAGGGACAAAGGTAAACAAATTTTCATGGGGATGAATGAAAAGGACCAATGTGTTGACCAGCCCTTCTTTGGACACGGTTAACAAACCTCCAGATGAGCTTCAATGCCATACAACACTCCTTCTGTGGCCTCCAACTGCTCTTAAATGCAAGTCAAACTAAATGCATGCTCTTCAACCGATTGCTGCCCGCACCTGCCCGCCCGTCTAGCATCACTAATCTGGACGGTTCTGACTTAGAATATGTGGACAACTACAAATACCTAGGTGTTTGGTTAGACTGTAAACTAAGCATCTCCAATCCTAAATTAAATCTAGAATCGGCTTCCTGTTTCGCAACAAAGCATCCTTCACTAATGCTGCCAAACGTACCCTTGTGAAACTGACTATCCTACCGTCCTTAACTTCGGCAATGTCACTTACAAAATAGCCTCTAACACCGTACTCAGAAAAATGGATGCAGTCTATCACAGTGCCATCCGTTCTGTTACCAAAGCCCCATATACTACCCACCACTGCGACCTGCATGCTCTCGTTGGCTGGCCCTCGCTTCATATTCGTTGCCAAACCCACTGGCTCCAGGTCATCTAAACTCAACAAAAAAAAGAAACAGACCTTTTTCAGGACCCTGTCTTTCAAAGATATTTCGTAAAAATCCAAATAACTTCACAGATCTACATTGTAAAGGGTTTAAACACTGTTTCCCATGCTTGTTCAATTGAACCATAAACAATTAATGAACATCCACTTGTGTAACAGTCGTTAAGACAGTAACCGCTTACAGACAGTAGGCAATTAAGCTCACAGTTATGAAAACTGAGGACACTAAAAAGAGGCCTTTCCTCTGACTCTGAAAATCAGCTAAAGAAAGATGCCCAGGGTCCCTGCTCATCTACGTGAAGGGGCCTTGGGCATGCTGCAAGGAAGCACGAGGACTGCAGATGTGGCCAGAGCAATAAATTGCAATGTCCGTACTGTGAGATGCATAAGACATCGCTACAGGGAGGCAGGACAGACAGCTGATCATCCTCGCAGTGGCAGACCACATGTAACACCTGCACAGGATCGGTACATCCGACCATCACACCTGCAGGACAGACACAGGATGGCAACAACAACTGCCTGAGTTACACCAGGATGGCACATTTCTTTCATCATTGCTCAGACTGTCTGCAATAGGCTGAGCGAGGCTGCTGTAGGCCAGTTGTAAGGCAGGTCCTCACCAGATATCACCGGCAACAACGTTGCCTAAGGGCACAAACCCACCGTCGCTGGACCAGAAAGGACTGGCAAAAAGTGCTCTTCACTGACGAGTCGTGTTTTTCTCTCACCAGGGGTGATGGTCGGATTTGAGTTTAACGGTGAAGGAATGAGCGTTACACTGAGGCCTGTACTCTGGAGTGGGATCGATTTGGAGGTGGAGGGTCTGTCATGGTCTGGGGTGGGGTGTCAGCATCATCGGACTGAGGTTGTTGTCACTGCAGGCAATCCCAACCCTGTGCGTTGCAGGGAAAACATCATTTAATTTATTTTGTTATTTTACCTTTATTTAACGAGGCAAGTCAGTTAAGAACAAATTCTTATTTTCAATGACGGTCTAGGAACAGTGGGTTAACTGCCTTGTTCAGGGGCAGAACGACTGACTGGGCGTTCCCTCTGGCTTTGGGAATTATAAATATTTGCAGATATGGCAGAATTGTTTGTCCCTTATGATTTTTTGGTAGGATGGACTTCTTGAGAAGAGTCTTCTAGAAGTCTCTGCTCAAAGCTATTTCTTATCAACCTGGCAGATTCAAACATGGATCTCGTGCTGAATGCCGTTGACCACTTTCTTCACCCCCTACGTGTACCCATCACCATGAGACAAAACCGCGACTCTTGCAGGAACTGCTGACACACTCCAGCCACATGAGGTCTAGCATTGTCTTGCATTAGGGGGAACCCAGGGCCAACCGCACCAGCATATGATCTCACAAGCGGTCTGAGTATCTCATCGTGGTACCTAATGGCAGTCAGGCTACCTCTGGCGAGCACATGGAGGGCTGTGCGGCCCCCCATTGAAATGCCACCCCACACCATGACTGACCCACCGCCAAACCGGTCATGCTGGAGGATGTTGCAGGCAGCAGAACGTTCTCCATGGCTTCTCCAGACTCTGTCACGTCTGTCACATGTGCTCAGTGTGAACCTGCTTTCATCTGTGAAGAGCACAGGGCGCCAGTGGCGAATTTGCCAATCGTGATGTTCTCTGGCAAATGCCTAACGTCCTGCACGGTGTTGGGCTGTAAGCACAACCCCCACCTGTGGATGTCGGGCCCTCATACCACCCTCATGGAGTCTGTTTCTGACCGTTTAAGCAGACACATGCACATTTCTGTCCATTTTGCAGGGCTCTGGCAGTGCTCTTCCTGCTCCTCCTTTCACAAAGGCGGAGGTAGCGGTCCTGCTGCTGGGTTGTTGCCCTCCTACGGCCTTCACCACGTCTCCTGATGTACTGGCCTGTCTCCTGGTAGCGCCTCCATGCTCTGGACACTACGCTGACAGACACAGCAAACCTTCTTGCCACAGTTCGCATTGATGTGCCATCCTGGATGAGCTGCACTACCTGAGCCACTTGTGTGGGTTGTAGACTCCGTCTCATGCTACCACTAGAGTGAAAGCACCGCCAGCATTCAAAAGTGACCAAAACATCAGCCAGGAAGCATAGGAACTGAGAAGTTGTCTGTGGTCACCACCTGCAGAACCACTCCTTTATTGGGGGTCTTGCTAATTGCCTATAATTTCCACCTGTTGTCTATTGCACAACATCATGTGAAATTTGTCAATCAGTGTTGCTTCCTAAGTGGACAGTTTGATTTCACAGAAGTGTGATTGACTTAGAGTTACATTGTGTTGTTTAAGTGTTCCCTTTATTTTTTTTGAGCAGTGTATATTGATTGCAATTATTCCTGAATGAGTGAGCATTCATGTGCAAAGGATTAGCATTTCAATTAATATAATTATCAATTGTGTGTAGTGATCCCTTTCGTCTTTCCCGCTTCAGTCCACCAAGCCATCGTATCGGCTTGGCCCACTAGGGAATCTTCCCTATCATTTGTTAGTGACCGATTTCTGTTTGTGCATTTCTGTGATTATTTAGTTAGTAAATAAATGATTAAGCCATTTGGTGTATGGATGATTTATAGTAAAGGCTGGGTTCGTGCAGAGAACCAACCATTTACAACGTTCAGATGCAGCTGACGTGAGGTAAAGAATAATTAATTAATAGAAGACTAATTGATCAGATATTAAAATATCTAAAGAGTTATATTCACAAAAGTATAACTTTGTAATCTGAAGATTTTCCGTGGTGCCCCGACTTCATGTAAATGTAATTAACTAGGATTAGTTTAATCACGTAATAATGACAGAACTGATTTGATAAAATAAGTCTTCACTTTTAATGATGCCAAAGACACGACAGTGTCTTAACAAGCATTCCACAGGTGCATGTTGATTAATTGTTTATGGTTCTTTGAACAATTATGGGAAACAGTATTTTAAACCCTTTACAATGAAGATCTGTGAAGTTATTTGGATTTTTACTAAATATCTTTGAAAGACAGGGTCCTGAAAAAGGTCTGTTTCTTTTTTTGCTGAGTTTATAGACACAATATCATTATTAATCTAGGACCTTCCGTAATCATAGTAGCACCCACAATAATGTAGAAGACATGCTAACCTCCCCTGTTATTGTAATGGTGAGAGGTTAGCATGCTTTAGGGGGAGGTATGATATATGCGTCTAACTTCCTCACTCATGACTATCCGTAATCATGGTAGCATCCACATTAATGTAAAAGTGTTTAAAAACGTTCTTATTTACAATACATTTTTAAAAAGTGAACAATTCAACATTAATTTCTATTTGGCACAAAATCTGAAAGCCAAAACAAACCGCAAATGAATGCAAGTTTGTAGAGTCACCAGCTTGATTTAGTAATTGTGTGCTAGGAATATGGGACCAAATACTAAACTTGACCACAAGTGAATTTGTCCCAATACTTGACTTTATTTAAAATGTTCAACATGTGCTGTAATTTCTAAAATAAAAAATACCCTCAAATTAAAGCTAACAGTCTGCACTAACCTCTAGTCATATAATTTCAAATCCAAAGTGCTGGAGTACAGAACCAAAAAATGTCACTGCCCCAATACTTTCAGCTCACCATACTTAATGACTCATAACTACATAATTCCACTTTGTCACTAGCCTACACATAATGCCAATCTCAATTTTAAGAATGCAGGCTGTAACACAAAATGTGGTAAAAGTCAAGGGGTGTAAATACTTTGAAGGCACTGTACATACAGTACTTTTACAAGTGTAACAATTAAGGCTCATGTACACCTTCAGCACATGTTTGGCCACAAACAAAACACTAATGTTACGTGCATTGCTTTTTAGGGTCAGATGGGCCTAAAAAAATGCATTGTTGGCCATCTTATTTAACTAGGCAAGTTAGTTAAGAACAAATTCTTATCTAAAATGTATCTAAAATTGAAAGGAGTTACGACAAAAAGACATCACCTCATAATACGTGACGATGTTTCAGATAAGGGGCATTCCTGTAATATCAACACACATTGTTGCTATTAGGCCAATAATTGCCATCAATCCTCATTCTACATCATTAATGAGAGCCCATATCCCACGACGCACCTAAACATGCAGCTTAATTTCAGATTTTTTAATATTAGAGCGATACATGACATTTCTGTAATCATACTGTAGAGTTCCATACCTGACTCAAGTGTCCAGTGTCACTATCCCAAGCCATTTGGTAAGGAGGAGTAAAATGTCATCAAAACTGTAGACATACTTCAGGGTATATACACTCGGGTAAGCAATCTGCAACTACTGTACCGGTTTAAAGAAACTACATAAATGGCACGTATCTAATGGAAAGAAACTCTCATCACAAAAGGGCATCATCTTTCATTTGATTGGACAATGCCTGATCCGATCATGGCGCTACACATTTCTAGAGGCAAATTTGAAGAGATGACTATATACAATCATGAAACAATTATTTTCAAAATCATCGTTGCCAAAATATCAAAAACAGACATTTCACATAACATATTGCATGCGTAAAATAGTCCACACATCTAAAGACCACATATTACATGCAAGAGAAACAAAATATGCTCAATCTGGGTGCATTTACAGTGAAATGTGCATTGTTGCACTGAAGTTCATATTTAGTAGTGCAAGAAATATGAAATAAACTACATTCAAGATTTTATTCTGCTGTCAGTTGGACAATTCATAAATCAAACAGCCAAGTTCAATACGACAATTACAGTTAAACATTTACATTATGCAGACTTACAGTAGTGAGTGCATACATTTTTGTACGTTTTCCTTACTGGTCCCCCATGGGAATCAAACACAACCCTGGAGTTGCAAGCACCATGCTCTACCAACTGAGCCACAAAACTGAATATGCTAACATTTAGGGTGCACCCACTAACACCAAACAAGCAGTTTGTAAAAAATGTATATTTTTTTAAATGCTCAAAAACCTTAATGCGTCAATCAGGTACAAGGGAGGAGTGAAAACCCTCCGTGGAATAACGAGTTGGACACTGAATTAGAAGATATTTGCCAACCAACACAATTTGCAATTCTCACCTGACTACAGGGCAGACTGAACAGGCTGGATGATGGAACGATCTTTCCAAAGAGTTGTGCCAGTGTCCTTGCTTCAGGATGTCACACAGACTGTCTTGCTTCAGAATGTCACAGAGCTGGCCATGGGGGATGGGCCTATGGATTAGGGTAGAATACAGCCAATGTAGATTATTGGAGCCTTGTATGACAGATCACTGGATAAATAAATAAAATATGGGTACGCTACCCTTTTGTGGATAACAATGCATTCACCATAAGTTGGCATTCCATGCCTGCTGCAGACTGGACATGTTATGGAGACATGCTCCGTGTGGCCATGGAAACTCACACCAGGAGAGGCTATGAGTTACAGGATGTCTTAGACATTTTGCAGAACCTGGGAAGAGCTATCATATACTGTACTCTGTATCAACTTCTGCCTACAATTGTATTACTAAAGGAGAATTTTAATACTTAAACAAAGAGTCTGTTTCCTTTCCATTACTGATGTATGTTTGATTATTATGTAGACTTGATCCTCTGTTGAAGAAATTGACCAACAAATGTCAGAGGTAGCCTCTCTGCAGTAATCCACCGGTATGCAGAGACTGAAGTTGGATGTGAAAACCAGAAGACAAAGTAGTACCTTTAGGGCTTCAAACAGTCTTGTTATTCACAATGCTACAACAGAAGGAGAAAATGCAAAAATGTTACACCTGACAAAGCCAAACTGTTTTTAAATTGCAAATGAGCAACGTTACAATTCCCACCAAGTGGGTTAACCCTATTGGTGCGATGTGTTAGCGCACTTGCCTTTTACACATGCAACCTGTGTTTGCAGCCATGTCCCTTCTGACGCTATAAATGTAGAAGCCACACCCTAAAGTATCTATTAGCCATTGAGATGTTGGCCATATTAGGAAAGTATATTCTACCTAAATGACGTGAGAAATGTTTTCATAATGGCTTCACTACTAAAATGAGAATTTGTTAATGCTTACAATTCTGAAATATAACTACTTTGAGATATGAAGCTCATTTAAATGATCAACTAACAATCCCCAATGTAATGAAAGACCTGAAGGATGTTAAACCATGCTCACAGAGAAGGTCTTCACTCCTGCCGGTGTCACAATCGTCGTAACGATTAGACCAAGGCGCAGCGTGCGTAGAGTTCCGCATATTTTTATAAATCTAAACTCATAAAAAACAAAAAAAAACAAAACCAACCAACCAACCAACCAAACAAACAACCAACCAACCAACCAACAAACAAACAAACCAAACAAACAAACAACCAAACAAACCAACCGTGCCACTACTGGTGTACACAAAGGCAACTAACTGTAGACAAGATCCCACAAACACAATGGGGAAATGGCTACCTAAATATGATCCCCAATCAGAGTCAACGATACACAGCTGCCTCTGATTGGGAACCATATCAGGCCAACATAGATATACAAATTACCTAGATGACCCACGCTAGTCACACCCCGACCAAACCAACATAGAGAATAACAGGCTCTCTATGGTCAGGGCGTGACAGCTGGTGTCTATGTCTTCAGGTAAACTCAGGGCCAAGGGAACACAAAAGGTAAGCCTAATTTTAACACAGGACATTCGTCAATAACAAAAATGTCAGTTATACTCACAGCAAGGTCTCTACTGGGATCCTATGAAGAACCCATACCCAGTGATATGGACCTGAAGGACAACAAAATAAATGGAATTCACATTACAGCAACTCCATATCATGAACATACTATTTTAATTGGAGATTTGATAAGTCAAATTTGTATATGTACATTGACCTTTTATTACATGGGATCGGCATAATTTGGTAATAAAAATATTCACTCCTGGGGTCCTCGACTGTTTGACTGGCCTTCTCCCAGGTTGGGCTTCCAATCGTTTCCCTATTTACATCCCACATGTATAAATATAGGGGATGACAAGTCTACAGTGAGTCTGACTGTTTCCTTTATGGGATTGTGAAGGAGAATGAACGGGCACAAGGTGAAGAGACTGCCAGTGAACGACCTGCCTGAACGGTTTCCCCCAGGTGGAAAGGCAGGCAAGTAAATGCAAGTAATCAGAGCCATTTACCGTGAAGTTCCAATCATTCCCAACTAGGTCAAATTGAATACAAAGCGAAACCGTTCAATAGTTAAAGCCAGTCAGTGGCACTTCAAATCAAATGTATTTATAAAGCCCTTCTTCATCAGCTGATATATCAAAGTGCTGTACAGAAACCCAGACTAAAACACCAAACAGCAAACAATGCAGGTGTAGAAGCACTTCATTTGCACACTTAAAACATGGTCTCCAGGTCAACTGCACCAGACATATTTTGCTGTCAGTTATTGAACACAGAACATTATAGGCTTTGAATGAGCGATGTTTTAACCCCCCAATACATGTCAAGGATGAACCATACTCAATGGATTATACAATTCAAATAATTGTATTCCCTCATCCCCTCTTGATGAAGCATGCATTTTGACCAATATACATAAGTTAGTCATTGTACCAGGAAAGCTTTTTCTTCCAACACCATAAACACAAGACAAGGTTGAGCTGTAAATGAATTTCCACAGCAAGCCAATTGGTGTACACCACTTATTGAACCTGTTGGAGAAGTTAGGGGCATTTTTACTGAGGAACCCTCAGCATCGTGCAAATGAAACACCATTGACAGGTGTTTAATCACTCCTCCAAACGGTGGCAAAATGTTCTGTTTTGCAAGGAAAAGTAGCATATCTATTGGACATGTTCAGCAAACAGAGAGGGACCTATCTGAACATTTTGCAGCTGTTTGGAGGAATGAGTACACCCCTGTTGTTTAAAACCAAATTATAATAGATATAAAATGTGTTTATCCTTGAGTGAAAGATCTCAATCGAAAACCTCAGGGCGGATAAAAAATTGTGTAGAAGTCAGAAATATTGTAAAAATAGCAAGTTGCCCAGCAAAATGTGCCACTGGAAGGTCAGTATTGCAATGCTTCACTGGATCAATCTGCCATCTTGTGGCCAAAATATAAATTGTGACTTAACTGCAATATTACATTATGGCCTCTCTTGCATTTCAAAGTGGATGATTTAAAAAAAATGTACACACCTGTTTGTTTTTTGCATCATCTTTTACCAGAGTAAATGTGTTATTCTCCTACATTAATTTCACATTTTCAAAACTTCAGTGTTTGCTTTCAAATTTTATAAAGAATATTCATATCCTTGCTTCGGGTCTTGAGCTTTAGGCAGTTAGATTTGGGCTCGTCATTTTAAGGGAAAATTGAAAAAAAGGGTCAGATTCTTAAGCAGTAAAAAAAAGGCAATTTCACGTGGGAGGGGGAAAACAGTTAAGACATGTAATGCACCCAACAGTATCAACCTAATGCCCAAATTAACTTACTCCTTCACAATCCATAACAGCAGTAGGCTGATCTGATATGTTGATGTGGGGCGCCATCCTCAGACAATCGCATGGTATGCTTTCACCGTAAAGCCTCTTGTAAATCGGATAACGCTGTTAGATTAACAAGAATTTAAGCTTTTACATTATATGAGATACTTGTATGTTCATGAATGTTTAATATTAAGATTATTTATTTGAATTGTGCGCCCTCCAATTTCACTGGATGTTGTCTGCTGGTGTCCCACTAGCGGGACGCCTTTCCCTATTAACCCAGCTTCCTGTACTTTCTTCACTGCCTCAGCATACGTCAACTTCTGCACTACTGCAACCCTGGAAACCTCAACTTGCCTCTCTCACACCGGACATTTCTGATCCCCAGTTCCATGGACACCCCTACATTTAACACAGCGCTTATTTCCCCAATGCAACACATTTCTTTGTCTCATGCCCTTCTGCACATTTCTCACACCTAGGAACCTCCCACCTACACACTGCTGCCACATGCTCATAAGCTTGACACCTGTACAAAAGTTTCTATGGCCTCTTGAGTGGCGCAGTGGTCCACTAGAGATTCTGGGTTCGAGTCCAGACTCAGTCGCGACTGGAGGCCCATGATGCTGCGCACAATTGGCCAAGCTTAATCTGGGTTAGGGGAAGGTTTAGCCAGCAAGGATGTCTTTGTACTATCGCGCACTAGCGACTCCTGTGGCTGGCCAGGTGCATGGTGTTTCCTCTGACACATTGGTGCAGCTGGCTTCCAGGTTAAGTGGGCATTGTGTCAAGAAGCAGTGTGGCTTTGTTGGGTTGCGTTTCAGAGGATGCACATCTTTCGTCCTTCGCCTCTCTCTCGAGTCTGTACGGGAGTTTCAGCGATGAGACAAGACTAACTACCAATTTGATACCAGGAAATTGGGGAGAAAACAAGGTAAAATAAATGTTTAAAAAAGCTTGTATGGGATATCCTAACATCACTGTCAGGCAAAGAATCAAAAGAACACACAATGACTTGGTTTCACCACTCACACCACCCTGTCTGTCGCGACAAGCATCACAAACACCGTGAATCTTCCCCTTCAGTTGGTCAACTTTAACATTTACCCATACCCCAGTAATCACTCCTCTCAATGGCACCCTTTCCTTCAGTGCAAAGCAATTCACCTCTGTTGTCCCCATTCTGTTAATGTGGAGCGCCTGCTCCCTCTGACCAGCAGAAACAAACAATTATCAGAAGACCACTTCTGATTACCTTCTCCGATTCCACAACACCCGATTCTGTTTTCATCCACCCTGAAACCACACATGGATCAGCCAAAAAGGCAAGGGTCCACGTTTTCAAAAAATGGCACTCCTACTGTCAGACTCATCTTTATCTTGAGCCTCAGTGCAAGCCACAGACTGTGAGAACTGCACACCTACCACCACCGATACTTTGCCCTCATTTACTTCCATTTCTCCTCCTGTCTTCAATCCAGTGTATACTTCCTACCATTCTTCTTTACTAAATCTCCCTTTTTTCCAAAATGTTTAACCAACTCAAGCTCACCCTCTGCCTCTTTTTCCCCTCCATATTCCAAGTATATGCCTCCTTATAATATTGCACTTCCCCTGACATACATCTCATTCCTCTCAAGGGATGCCATTTAACCGGCTGTCACAATCTCCGTACAATCAGCACAAACCCCTCGGGATGCAGCGCTCAACAGCGCATTCCACTTGTAAAGCAGCTGCTTCATCTTGATGTTCTTTGTCAGTAGCTACAGAGAAGCTTTTGAATTTCAAACAAGCGAACCCTTCCAACCACCATCAAAACTCCAACAAGCTCTTCTAGCGCACTACATGCTTAGCAAGAAACAGGGTTTAGAATAAGCCTGGATGTGCAACTAACATCTTCCTAACATGCCAATTGCCAAAGAGAGACTTTTCTGCTCTTCTACCTGGGCTAAACAGCCACCTGTACCGACCATTCAGCCACCTGTACCGACCATCTCATTGACCATTTTATGTATATAAATACACTGAAGGAACTTGCTGAAACACAAACACTGCCAAATTTGCTGCATTTTTTTGTATTTAATTCAATTGCGACAACCGTTCAATGATTTGAATGTAGTACTAATCCAGAGATCCTATTAAATTAGTCTAATTCCATGCTCTAATCCCCCTCCCTCCAGAATAGGACATCAAAATACTGAATCGCAGGATTTTTTGCAGGGCTGCTTTGGTGATGTTGGCGAGTTACGATGCAGCAATTGAGGATATGGAGAAGTAACAGCTGGACCTGAATGGTCTATAGTGAAAGGTAATAGGAAAAAGAGACAATGCTATGAAAAGCAGTGGTGCAGGACCTGAAGCAAGTATATGCATTTTCTTGATACCAGTTGAAAAGGAAACATTGAAGTTTGTGGAAATGTGAAATGAATGTAGGAGAATATAATATTAGGTCTGGTAAACCCTCCCCTCCCCGATTTTGCAGGTTTTCCTATTTAAAAAGCATGTAGAGGTCTGTAATTTATATCACAGATACACTTCAACTGTGAGAAAAAAATCCAGAAAATCACATTGTATGACTTTTAAGTAATTAATTTGCATTTTATTGCTTGACATAAGTATTTGATCACCTACCAACCAGTAAGAATTCCGGCTCTCACAGACCTGTTCGTTTTTCTTTAAGAAGCCCTCCTGTTCTCCACTCATTACCTGTATAAAAGACCTGTCCACACACTCAATCAAACAGACTCCATTTTGGTTTTGGATCTCGTCTACAAAGGTTTGGAAGACTGATGGCGCATTCATCAACCTGTACGGCATGACGAGGTACTCATAGTGCCCTGAGGTGGTACTGAAAGTAGTCTTCCACTTGTCTCCCTCCTGGACTGGGTACTGTCACGGGACGCTCCGGACTGGGTCCTGTCGCCGGACGCTCCGGCCTGGGTCCTGTCGCCGGACGCTCCGGACTGGGTCCTGTCGCCGGACGCTCCGGACTGGGTCCTGTCGCCGGACGCTCCGGCCTGGGTCCTGTCGCCGGACGCTCCGGCCTGGGTCCTGTCGCCGGACGCTCCGGACTGGGTCCTCTCGCCGGACGCTCCAGTAACACGCTCCCCACAGTAAGCACAAGGAGTTGGCTCAGGTCTCCTACCTGGCTCATGCAATCTCCTTGTGTGCCCCCCAATTTTTATTTATTGGGGCTGCCTCTCGGGCTTCTGTGCTAGCCGTGTACACTCATATCGTCGACGTTCCTCTATTCTCCGGTATTTCTCCTCGTAGTATCGCCGTTCCGCTTTCGCTGCATATATCTCTTTCTTAGGATGGCGATACTCCCCCGGCTGCGTCCAGGGTCCTGCTCCATCTAATATCTCCTCCCAGGTCCATTTCCCCATTAAACGCTGCACCTCCTTTTCACACTGCTTGGTCCTGGTTTGGTGGGTTATTCTGTCACGTTTGTCGTATTGATGAGACCAAGGCGCAGCGTGATAAGCATACATTCGTCTTTTAATGAAGGAAAAACACTAAACACTAAACTAACAAAGAAACAAACTGAACGTGACGCTATATCACACGAGTGCTGACAGGCAACTACACATAGACAATAACCCACCAAACCAAAATGGAAAATGGCAACCTAAATAGGATCCTCAATCAGAGACAACGATAAACAGCTGCCTCTGATTGGGAACCAAATCGGGCCACAATAAACCTACATTACCTAGACATACAAAAACCCCATAGATATACAAAAACCCTAGACAGGAAAAAATAACACATACCCACCCTCGTCACACCCTGACCTGACCAAAATAATACATAAAACATATGCACCAGGTTGTAAGCGCTCCTGAGATCTAGTTTGGTGAAGAAGCGCGCCCTGTGCATTGACTCGCTGTGGCTATGAGCGGTAGCGGGTAACTATACCTCACAGTGATCTGGTTCAGACCTCGATAGTCAATACACGGGCGCAGACCTCCCTACTTCTTCACAAAAAAGAAACTTGAGGAGGCGGGTGAAGTGGAGGACCGAATGTACCCCTGACACAGGGATTCGGAGACATTTGTTTCCATAGCCGCAGTCTCCGCCTGTGAAAGGGGATACACGTGACTCCTGGGAAGTGCAGCGCCTCTGCAGCAGTGAGAGATGTCTCTGTAGGACTGTGATCCACGGTAACCTGACCCAAACAGGCCAGTTATGACCGTATGAAGAGGGTTATTGCACACGCACACTTCAGAGTAGGCGTTCCCTAACGGAAATATGCAAATACTTGCTAGAACGCGCCAATAGGAACTCGCTAGCTAGTGCTTGGCTTTGCCCACCTCCTTGCTTGTTCTAACAACTGAATAATTGTCTCCCATTGGAAACTACAGGCTGTGGTCTGTCTTGGGTTAAATGTTAGTTGTAAAA
The DNA here is from genome assembly GCF_021184085.1 of Oncorhynchus gorbuscha. Taxonomy (NCBI): domain Eukaryota; kingdom Metazoa; phylum Chordata; class Actinopteri; order Salmoniformes; family Salmonidae; genus Oncorhynchus; species Oncorhynchus gorbuscha. Next base: position 86,753,759 of record NC_060174.1, read on the forward strand.
AATATTTGTAGGTAGGAAAGAGTAATGATGTGTCTGAGTGGAAAATTGTGAAGGTGTTTTATGTTACCACAGGGTGCAGATGCTGCCCTATCTCATTAACAAATGACAGGCGAAGTAAAACTAGCCTGTTAATAGGAACCGGTTAGACTGCTAATATTCTATGCTAGCCATGCTCAACAGGGGAAATTCTTCAATTGGAAATTCTCAATGGGAAAAAGTGCCATGTCCCTGGAGCTTATGCTAAATTCATGGGAGTCATTTCTTGGGTCCCCTAGATGTCCATAGATGAGATGAAAGAAAATGTGAAAGGAGGTATAGTGATTGAGGCCAAAAGGTTGATCAGTAGGAAAGAGGGTCAAATAAATAAAAGATTACTGTATCAGTGCTACTGAGGTTTGAAAAGGTTTTGCCTTGAAATGTATAGATTGGATTTCTTAGTTTCAATGTCAGAATTTGTTTCATCCCCATTGCATCGATTTAAATGCCAAATAATGGGACATGTTGCTGCTCAGTGGAAAGGAAATATGTGCCATGTGTGGAATGGTGACTCTTGGAACAATGTGAAGGCCAAGCGTTTTAATTGTGTTTGTGAGGGGGACATAGTGGATGCAAGGTGCAGAGAGAGGTTAGAGGCCCATATATTTGATATACAACAGTGGGATTAACATGGATTTAAATTATTTTTATCTAGACAAAATACTCTAATGTCAAAGTGGAAGAAAAATTATATTTTAAGATTAATGAAAAGTAAAACAGTGATATCTTGATTAGATAAGTATTCAACCCATTGATTCAGTACATGTTAGTCACCTTTGGCAGCGATTACAGCTGTGAGTCTTTTTGGGTAAGTCTAAGAGCTTTGCATAATATTTGCCCATTCTTTTTTAAACTCTTCAAGCTCTCAAGTTGGTGGTTGACCATTGCTAGACAGCCATTTAAGTCTTCCCATAGATTTTCAAGCCGATTTTAAGTCAAAACTGTAACTAGATTACTCAGGAACATTCAATGTCGTCTTGGTGAAAACAGAGTCGGGTGCTGTGGAATCAGAGAAGGTAATCAGATGTGGTCTTGTGATAATTGTTTGTTACTGCTGGTCAGAGGTAGCAGGCACTTCAAGCAAAATGAATGGGGACAAGAGATGTGACTGGTTTTGCTCTCAAGAAAAGGGCGCTATTGAAAGGACTGATTACTGGGGTAGCGGTAAATATGGACCAACTGTAGCGAACGATTCTGTTTGTGATGCTCGCTGTTTGGTGCAATGCAGACAGGGTGGCGTGAGTGGTGAAAGCAAATTCCTTGTCTGTTCTTTTGAGTTTTGATATTGAGTCTTTGCCCGACAAAGTGATGTCAAGATATTACATTTTTTTTGTGCCAAATAAATTAAGTTGTTACAGATGTCAAGTTTAAAGGCATGTGGCAGCCGTGTGTAGGAGGGAGGTTCCTAGGTGTGAGAAGTGTGCAGAAGGGCATGAGACAAAGGAATGCGTAGCATTGGGGAAAGAAGTATTGTGTGTTAATTGTAGGGGTGCCCATGGGGCTGGGGATCAGAAATGTCTGGTGCCAGAGAGGCAGGTTGAGGTTTAAAGGGTTAGAGTAGTGCTGAAGGTGTCGTGTGCTGAGGCAGTGAAGAAAGTAGAGGAAGATCGGTCAAGCGGGAGAGATCCTGAGAAGATTCGTGTAGTAGATGTTCCAGTACAGAGGAATAAACCAACAAGTGATTTAAGCTTTCAGTAAGATTTACTATTAATGCTAAAAAGCCATGTTATCAACTGTACTGCAGGGAGGGAACGTAAGTCACAGAACACATATAGCCCCAGTGAAAGGTTTGGACACACCATCCCACGGAGCACCTACTCATTCCAGGGTTTTTCTTTATTTATTATTTTCTACATTGCAGATTAATAGTGAAGACATCAAAACTATGAAATAACATATGGAATCATGTAGTAACCAAAAGTGTAAAATTAAAATATATTTTATATGAGATTCTTCAAAGTAGCCACCCTTTCCCTTGATGACAGCTTTGCTCACTCTTGGCATTCTCTCAACCAGATTAATGAGGTGCACCTGGAATTCATTTCAATTAACAGGAATTTCTTTCCTTCTTAATGTGTTTGAGCCAATCAGTTGTTGTGACAAGGTAGAGGTGGTATACAGGAGCTCTTCAAAAAAATAGGGCAAAATCCATATTATGGCAAGAACAGCTCAAATAAGCAAAGAGAAACAACAGTCCATTATTACTTTAAGACATGAAGGTCAATGAATATGGAAAATGTCAAGAACTTTCATTTTTAAAGATTTATACCTTACCTTTACATCAGCTCTGCATTGCTAAATATGTAGCTACAGTTCCCTGTGTGGATATCTTCCTTACAGGGTACTAGCGTAGGTAGCTAAGAATTTAACTAGTGTTTGACAACGTTGTGCCGCTGGAGGTTCGAGCCCTGCTTGGCTACAAATGGAGGCATTATTCAGACTAGCCCTCAAGCACCTTACATTTAATCCACAAATGGCCTAACAGATGCATATTACCGGTGTCTTCTCTCCCTGTTGGTACCCAATAGAGCAAATGCCATTATTGACCTTTATTTAACTAGGCAAGTCAGTTAAGAACAAATTCTTATTTTCAATGACGGCCTAGGAACAGTGGGTTAACTGCCTGTTCAGGGGCAGAACGGCAGATTTGTACCTTGTCAGCTCGGGGATTTGAACTTGCAACCTTCCGGTTACTAGTCCAACACTAACCACTAGGCTACCCTGGCATGAGTCCTTTCTTACCTGCTTTCAGAAATCAGTTCATGAATAAAGAGCCTTTTAGGAATGTCTGATACTCATACTACTGTATAAGCCTGGACAATACTACTAGTTTGCGCTCATGTGGTTAAAGGCTTTTTTAACTTCCCTCCTGCAGAGTGAACTGCCTGAAGCTGAGCAAGATAATGGAGGATCAACAGAGTCGGTGAAAGAACAAGAAATGAAGTGGTCAGATTTAGCCCTTCAGATCCTGCACAAGAATTACAACCAACACTGGGACTTAGCTACTCCTTAAATCAAGGGTGGGCAATTCCAGACCTCGAGGGCCTGATTGGTGTCACAGTTTTTCCCCAGCTAACACAACTGACACCAATAATCACCTAATCATGATCTTCAGTTTATAATGCAATTTGATTCATCAGCTGTGTTTGCTAGGGATGGAGAAAAAGTGACCCCAATCAGGCCCTCGGAGTTGCCTACCTCTGCCATAAATGGATGCTGTGCCTTTTCCAATGTACCCGTGGTTGAACAGTTGTCTGTTTTCTGTATTCTTACAATTGTCAAAATAAAATTATTTATGTAGTATTTTGTCATTCATGTCGAATGACCCCCTTAAACCCATAATTTCTTTCAGTTCAATAATCAAACCTGGAGTGCGGCATCCCTGGACTATTTTTTTAATTTTCTTCTTGACCTGATAGAAATAAATGTATTGTAAATGGAGTATAATGATGCAAAATAAACAGAAAATATAATTTTATAATTGGCTCCTTGCCTCTGGCATCAAACAGGGAAAATGCAATTACCGGTAGGTTCACAGAAATCTGTATGCCAACACAGCATTTAAGTGTTTATCATTAGGTCTACAGTCAAGACATACCAGGGAGCTTTTTGTTATGTGACAAAGGCTCACGGGAATACATGATCTCCATCAAAATTAGCATTGAACGTTCTACACTGCGATATTTGGAAAGGGGTTTATCTTGTCAGTTGTACAACTGAAATGTGTGTTCCGCATTTAACCCAAACCCTCTGAGTCAGAGGTGCGGGGGGCTGCCTTAATCGACATCCACGTCTTCGGCGCCCGGGGAACAGTGGGTTAACTGCCTTGCTCAGGGGCAGAACGACAGCTTTTTACCTTGTCAACTCGGGGATTCAATTCAGCAACCTTTCGGTTACTGGCCCAACACTCTAACAACTAGGTTACCTGGCACCCTACTGATAACATAGACACATGCTGAGTTATTTCCTGAACAATTTATTTTTGCTATTTATATTAACAATTTATATAATACTCCATTTACTGTCACAGATGTTTTCACATTCAAACACATTCTTTAGCCATTTACTGTGCCCCATAACAAAAGAGAACAGGAATATTCAGTTTGTATTCATTTGAACATGTAGGGGCCATACACAAGGCAAAAGAGAACAGGAATATTCAGTTTGTATTCATTTGAACATGTAGGGGCCATACACAAGGCAAAAGAGAACAGGAATATTCCGTTTGTATTCATTTGAACATGTAGGGGCCATACACAAGGCAAAAGAGAACAGGAATATTCAGTTTGTATTCATTTGAACATGTAGGGGCCATACACAAGGCAAAAGAGAACAGGAATATTCGGTTTGTATTCATTTGAACATGTAGGGGCCATACACAAGGCAAAAGAGAACAGGAATATTCAGTTTGTATTCATTTGAACATGTAGGGGCCATACACAAGGCAAAAGAGAACAGTACTGTCACAAGCCAATGGGGGTTGCAACATAGTTATTGATCATAATGTAGGCCTACTAGAGTGGCCTACCGTACCATCAAAAACAGACAAAATGCATCAAATAACATTTTAACATGGAAATATCTGTTCTATCATTAAGCCTACAGTAGCAGCAAATGTGTGGTGTTCAATGTAGGCTTATATTCCATGAGACTTTTGAAAAAAAAAACATGAAGGGCTTGACAATCTGTTTATTTTTTATTTATTTAACCTTTAACTTCATCCACTTGTCCTTTAGACAAGGTGGTGACTGAAAAGTATGTGTTTGATGCAAGAAACCGAAATAAAATGCATTATTATTATTACAGAGAATCAGACAAATTATGCTACCCTCTGCCTATTGGCTACTTAGGCTATTCAAGCTGGTCTCAAAATACAACACTGCCCCTTTTAAGACTCTTGTAGGAAGCAATCCCTCCCCTATTGCTGACGACAAAAGATATTTGACTGGGCTAATAACTCACAAACTAGCAAAGGATATGAACAAATGCGCACACGTGACTACATGCAGCTCTCGCTTTGATCTAAAAACAAGCGCATCTACTCACGACCGCTCATGCTGTAAACACAATCCAATTCAAAGTAAATGGGACAGATGTGTGGTAATTGTCTATTTGCATATATACCTACTGCAGCTCTGATTGTTTATGCCGCACAGGTCTGTGTAGAGTACAGGCTGAGTAGTGCGTGTCAATGCAATAGAATCCTACTCAGATGCGTTCTGCCTCCAACAAAATCTCTTTCATAGTTCTTTTGTTTCGGTATGCTGTATTGAAAGTGGCGAATATTGCGTTGATTCGATCACAATTGCCACAGTAAATGGAAACGTTAAAAGTGTTAACATGGAAAACTCTAGAACAGTGGTCACCAACCTTTTCTGAGTCAAGATCACTTTGAGTCAAAATGCAATCCGAGATCTACGGATATTTTGTTGCCTGACTTAAACGTAAGCCTATGCAACATTAACCAATTAAAAACAGTACTGTAGCAATGAGGTTTGTGCAGTAAGCTATAGGCCCAATACATTGTCACTGCATATTAGTTACGCTTGAATTGCCTTGCCAATGCATTGTCGTTCGGGACACTTTAAATATATATATATATATATATATTTTTTTTTGTTGAGGTAAGCTATAATCACACTGGTAATATATCTGTTGTTGTATTACTTGTGAGGCACAGCTGAGTGAGCATATATTTAAATATTTTGCTGGGCTGATGGTGCTCGCATCTGATGGCCAATTTTAACTGAGGGAGAGGGCAGCAGATTTCAGGTCCGCCTCTCAACATCCCTCTGCTCTCCCTTTCCTCCACTGACAAAAAAGGGACACCGTCTTCCAGCTGATGGTGAAACTCGAGTCACATCGCACTATTTCTGCCTCATGCACAAATTCATGTTGTTACCCCTATGAGAAAAGTTAAATATTATTCGATATTAAAACACCCAAGCCGCTAATAATAACGCAATCCTATAGATACACTTTCCTAATCATTCATTATTGCTGCAGTGCTTGTTTTAACGCGGAGTGGAAATAGGAAGAACACGCATTTTATGGTTCATAAAAGTGTTGAATACAAAGTGTTGACAGTGCTGAATAAGAACTTAAACATGAACTCACTCATAAAAACAGCAGCTCTTTACTGTATTCGTTGAGTCTCTAGTCTTGGTTTTAAACGTTTTGAAATCTCACAGTATCAATTTTGCTGTCGTTTAAAAAAAACGCCTTCTACGTTACTGCAGACACCGTAATCTGAGCCACCCGATTGGCCAGCGGTAGTTTTATTGTGCTCTCGGGACCCACCAGAAAGGCAGAGTTTGCACCTTCAGACACATGAAGTGGTTCAACATGGTAACAGTTCGCCTACCCGGCGTGCAGGGCAGTTGAATCTGGTGTGCCAACAGCCCGAGACGAATAATACACATTTGTAAATAAACACAAGGCTTAACGTTTTTCTTTTTACGTAAATGTTTGGCAATTGACTAGGAATGCTTTGGAGATCGACGTGACCACTGTAGAGGATTGCTAATTCTTATGTAGGTGACATTACTGCTATTGCATTGTTATAACTGAGACAACACATAACAACGTATTTTCATAGTAAAACAGGTTGGGCCCCATACAGGATACTCCTAGCCACAGGTGCTGGCCGGGAGTTCGGCCATAACTCCTCTGAAGATAGGGACGCACACACATTACACACTGACTCTTCTGAGGACAGAGACGACGCACATACAATACACACTAACTGCCGAGGACACACAGATAAGAGATACACCCACACATTGGGAGGAAGAGACACAGCCTTGACTTGCAGACAAACTAGCACACACACATAATCTCCCTCCCAGCCGAACATTGTGTGACTGAAGATAGCGCACACACCAGATCCCCTTTTCAGCTGAACATGGTGTGACGACCAAGAACAGGCATGGCAGGATTCTACGATGAAGGACAGACAACAGAGCCAATGCCGGACGACTACACCCCAGCCTGATCCAATCCGAAGATCCGATCTCCTAGAAATCAACCTACTTTCTGTTGTGTATATGAAGCTTGTACTCACTGTTAGCAAGTGCCTTTTTCTGCTAGTCTCTGATGAGCTAACAGAGGAGCCCGTATATACGCTGTACCAGATATCTTCACTCTGAATAAACCTGTCGCTTGTCGTACAATTTACCACCTTGTCTGAATCGATCCTTAACCGGCTCATCCTTCTACATAACCTTTTATCAACACCACTGCTCTATAAAGTTGGGCGAAATTCAATCTCGTGCTTCTCTCCGTGGGTTGATATTTCCCATAGGACGGCGCATTGTCATTGTAAAATAATAATTTGTTCTTAACGAACTTGCCTAGTTAAATAAAGGTAAAACATAATAATAAATGCTCAGCAGTCCCGGGGGAGCTGCGCGGCAGTCGCACTCGTGCAGTTGAGGGAAAATTGATCAAATGGAGATATGGTCAAAGGTTTCAAAATGCAAATATATATATAGGTTTCCATCCAATCGGAGATGGAATATTCAAAAATATAACCTGAGATGTTTTTCCATCAAACAGACAGAAAATTTAAATGGTTTTGAATTGCATTTAACAATGGTTTTGTCACAATTTGTGTGCATTATCTAGCGAATGTACCAACTCTGGTCTTGGCAGGTGTGCTCTATCCAACAGCTCGCCAGTGTTGCCAATTTAGCGACTTTGTCTCTATATTTAGCGAGTATTCAGAACCCTCTAGGGACACATTTTTTAAAAAATCGACTAGGGACAAATCTAGCGACTCTTTCTGGTGTCATTGGAGACTGACGTGAAAGCACTTATCGTTCTTACTCTTCTCAACGAGCCGTGGGCCCCAGCCCGTCCCAAAGCACTCACAGGCGGCCCAGTCCTCGCACAGCTGCAGTCAGAGCAGACTACAAATGAATTGCGCATGCGGGAAGCCGCCGCTAGCTGATGTAAATGTAAAATGTTCTTTGTCTAAAATAAATCACTGCATTTGACTCGCACAGCCTCAGTCACTTACTCACCTTGTCCACTGTGTGTGTGCCTCTGTGACATAAGCTAAACATCTAGCTGGCTAGCTCATCATGTCTCAGTCTAAATTGTACACTTAAAAATACAGAAAGGCGTGGGAATCAAACCCTGAATTCAAAGGCTGGTGGAAGCCGTTTATTGGAGATGATACACCGACATACTGCCTGTATTATAAGGCTGATTTCTACACCAAACTTAGTGATGTAAAAAAACACATGACAACTCAAAAACATAGTCAAAAGGCAAAGCCTTATTACAGTTCCACCCAAAACAAGCTGCCATTTATGGTTTTAAAAAATGGACTCTGCAAAAAAGGCTGAGGACACCATGGCATTCATTGGCTATCGCTGAACACTGTTGTTCCATGCTGGCATGTGATCACATTGGAGAAGCATGTAGAGGTGCTTTCTCAGACTCCACTGCTGCTACCCACTTCAACATGCACAGGACAAAGTGCACAAAAATGATTAATGGTGTTCTAGCATCATACTTTCTGAAAAAGTTGGTCGCAGATGTGGGTGACCAGCGTTTCAGCCTCCTCCTCGATGAGTCCACAGATGTGGGTGACCAGTGTTTCAGCCTCCTCCTCGATGAGTCCACAGATGTGGGTGACCAGTGTTTCAGCCTCCTCCTCGATGAGTCCACAGATGTGGATGACCAGTGTTTCAGCCTCCTCCTCGATGAGTCCACAGATGTGGGTGACCAGTGTTTCAGCCTCCTCCTCGATGAGTCCACAGATGTGGGTGACCAGTGTTTCAGCCTCCTCCTCAATGGGTCCACAGATGTGGGTGACCAGTGTTCAAATCAAATCAAATTTTATTTGTCACATACACATGGTTAGCAGATGTTAATGCGAGTGTAGCGAAATGCTTGTGCTTCTAGTTCCGACAATGCAGTGATAACCAACAAGTAATCTAACTAACAATTCCAAAACTACTGTCTTATACACAGTGTAAGGGGATAAGGAACATGTACATAAGGATATATGAATGAGTGATGGTACAGAGCAGCATACAGTAGATGGTATTGAGTACAGTATATACATATGAGATGAGTGTGTAGACAAAGTAAACAAAGTGGCATAGTTAAAGTGGCTAGTGATACATGTGTTACATAAGGATGCAGTCGATGATGTAGAGTACAGTATATACATATGCATATGAGATTAATAATGTAGGGTAAGTAACATTATATAAGGTAGCATTGTTTAAAGTGGCTAGTGATATATTTACATCATTTCCCATCAATTCCCATTATTAAAATGGCTGGAGTTGGGTCAGTGTCAATGACAGTGTGTTGGCAGCAGCCACTCAGTGTTAGTGGTGGCTGTTTAACAGTCTGATGGCCTTGAGATAGAAGCTGTTTTTCAGTCTCTCGGTCCCAGCTTTGATGCACCTGTACTGACCTCGCCTTCTGGATGATAGCGGGGTGAACAGGCAGTGGTTCGGGTGGTTGATGTCCTTGATGATCTTTATGGCCTTCCTGTAACAACGGGTGGTGTAGGTGTCCTGGAGGGCAGGTAGTTTGCCCCCGGTGATGCGTTGTGCAGTCCTCACTACCCTCTGGAGAGCCTTACGGTTGAGGGCGGAGCAGTTGCCGTACCAGGCGGTGATACAGCCCGCCAGGATGCTCTCGATTGTGCATCTGTAGAAGTTTGTGAGTGCTTTTGGTGACAAGCCGAATTTCTTCAGCCTCCTGAGGTTGAATAGGCGCTGCTGCGCCTTCTTCACGACGCTGTCAGTGTGAGTGGACCAATTCAGTTTGTCTGTGATGTGTATGCCGAGGAACTTAAAACTAGCTACCCTCTCCACTACTGTTCCATCGATGTGGATAGGGGGGTGTTCCCTCTGCTGTTTCCTGAAGTCCACAATCATCTCCTTAGTTTTGTTGACGTTGAGTGTGAGGTTATTTTCCTGACACCACACTCCGAGGGCCCTCACCTCCTCCCTGTAGGCCGTCTCGTCGTTGTTGGTAATCAAGCCTACCACTGTTGTGTCGTCCGCAAACTTGATGATTGAGTTGGAGGCGTGCGTGGCCACGCAGTCGTGGGTGAACAGGGAGTACAGGAGAGGGCTCAGAACGCACCCTTGTGGGGTTTCAGCCTCCTCCTCGATGAGTCCACAGATGTGGGTGACCAGAAACCTTTACAGATAACCAAGGTGTGTGCCACACGTTGGCTCTCCATTGAACCCGCGGTTTCATGCATTTTGGACCAGTGGGAGGAGCTTAGGCTGCATTTCGCAGTCACCAAGTCCAGTGAACACTGCTACATGGCTGAGGTGTTATACTCCATGTACAGTGATCCTCAAAACATATTGGATCTGACTTTTTTGAAGTCAGTGCTGGGTGAGGTACAGTTGGCCATCAAGGCTTTTGAGGGAGAGTAAGTAGATCCTCTTAAGCTACTTGACAGCTTGGTTAGCCTGATCAAGTCTGTGAGTAGCAGGGTGCTGAATCCACTGGCAAATGTTGATGTACTCAAAAGGCCAATAGATGGACACATCAGTCCCAAACCGTACCATGGTTACCTTTGAGTCAAAGGCAGCTGAGCTCCACCTTGCGTCTGAGGATGAAAACAACGTGCGAAAGCGGTGTGAAGCCTTCATCATCTCCCTCACTAATGAGTTGAGGGTGAGACTGCCGGACAACATCGAAGCATTGCAGTACATCTCAGTTTTCAATGTGGAGGAAACTCTAAAGCACAATAAGATCCCTGGAGAAATAGAAAAAATAGCCAAGCTCCTTGGCTACTCCGATGCAGAGATAGACAAGATTGTCCAGCAATGGCTTGCCATCCATCTTAGTAAATGGAATGAGACAAAAAACACACTGGGCTTCTGGAGTGAGATTTGGAAGTTCAGGGATGCAGCTGATATCAACCCGTTTCAAGAACTTGCCATGGCTGCTGTGTTTGTGTTGTCCTTGCCACCCTCAAATGCTGAAGTCGAGAGAGTATTCAGCCAGATGTGTGGTAAAAAGCAAACTTAGAAATCGGATGTCCTTGCAGACTCTTAACTCCATCCTGTAAATTTGATATGGACTGAAGCTGTCTGGTGAGGCTTGATATGAGCACCAGCTGCCTGATAATGTTTTGCACCTTATTTGCATATCACATCCTTACTCATTTGAGTCAGCTCCCTCAGTTGCTGAACCTGCCATAGAGAGAGAGAGCCTTGACCAAAATGATGATGGCCCACTCTTTCTGTGAGTCAACACAGCCTGTGTGTGTTGGAGGGGAGTCTGAAAAAAAAACATTAACCTGAATTAGGGCCAGACGAGTTACCATAATTTTCTCACATTGCCATTGACAGTTTTTTCTATTGTCTCTTTTTGGTCCATTTAGATGGTTAATGTAGATTGTATACAAAAAAAATGTTATGGTTAAAAATATTAATGTTTTACTGTGACTTGTTGTAGGCTCCTTAGTGGACCATAAGGTTAAAAACAAACTAAATTAAGGAAACTAAGCTAAAAAACAAAAAATAAAAACGAAGTAACTCCGCCAGCGTGTCTCTTTTGGGTCACTTTTGCCAGTCCCAAGCCTGGATAAAAGGTTGGAATTGTGACATAAAAAAAAACAAGAATCAAAAGAAATTCATTTGTAGTTCTAAACATATTTAGGGTGTTTTTTACTCACTTTGTGTATCTCCCACAGCGTCCATTACAATTACATGCACATGCCAATTATGCGAATTATGCAATGTAATTTAGAAACTTTTAGGACAGCCAATAGCTACTTTCCTTACTGAGAAGTTGGCAACACTGCAGCAGATACAGTGCGGGTATAGTCAACTACATGATTAGATTATTATGAACAAAAGAGCGAGATTATTTTTATTTGTCAAACAGCAGCCAAGCATCATGTCACCAGAATAAGACCCTCAATATTGGAAAGAAACAAATTCATCACTGGACTTTCACCACCCTATGGTGCATAAAAAGGCACTTCCACTTCTCGCATAATTAATTTTACGAATACAAAAACAACCCACCTTGTCTAGTGTACTTTGTTTTGTCGACATTTGGAAAGTTTACCAACAAATTTGATGTTTCCATCAGGCCTGTCGTCCCATTTTTTTTATCCAACGTACTTTACTCACATAAAACAGTTAGATGGAAACCTGGTTTAAGAACTGCATTTGAAATTGAATGAGATTAATCTGAATCCTCTGTCAATTTGACTGTCTGTTGACAAATTGCACTGAAAGCAGACAGTTGATTATTCCTCTTTTTTTCTTCTTCAAAATGATCCCAAACATTTATGCTTTAAAATGACTATGATTTTCGACTCTATAAAACAATATTTTTCACATACTCTGAAAATGAGTATATACATTATTTCAAAATGTATTGTAGTGAATTCACTTGCTCGAGCTGAGAAAGCATTTCAATTTGTGTGAAGTGTTGTAGAATATCAGTTTCTTCGAAATAACACATTTTTCATAACTTTATTAAGTTAGTCCATTGAAGTTCTTTGCAATTGGCAGAAAAAAAACAAGCCTACAAAACAAAACACATTGTAAAATAATTATTATTTTACAGCTCCCAAGGTAACATTGTCATTCTCATAACCAGTCGTTAGCCCATACATGAGCAGGAATGCTTTCACGATCAAAAAGACTGACAAAATGTTTTGTCCCTCTTACAATGAAGAACAAGCCTCTGTACCAAAAAAATCCATTATATTTAAATTCACTCTGCTTTATAGCAAAAATACATAAAATCGAAGAATGGCACAGTCACAGAGCAAATAAAATATGAACATAACCCTACTGTACTAGGTGAAAGTACCCAGTGTAGTTCTAGTACTCTTGGGCCCAACCCCAATTCAGAGATTTTTGAAGACTGAAAGATATTGCACCGCCATGAGTACACAGAGACAGGAGGGAGGGCACGATGATTTAAACAGAGTTTCTCCCACAACAACTTGTACTGTAACATCCAGAAAGTACAATGGATACAGTGGTACATAGAACTGTTCTGTAAGTGATTGAAGAGTACATGCATTTCTAAAATGCAAACCGTCATCCCTGTTATGCTGGAAATCAAACACATTTTTTAAAACATTTTTTTGCAATTCTGGTTTCACATTCCTTTTGTTTATAATATCATAAACATTTCTATGATCTGCCACCATTTCAATGAGTCATGACCACATGGCTTCTTAGAACAATTGAAGAAATTATGGTTAATTCAGTACATTCTGTAAAAAGTATCTTATAATTAGATTTGTACAATTCATAAAAAATACAGGGAAGAAAAATAATGTGAAACGGTCCAACAACAGTCCACTGTCCTGCAGAGGCTGTGGAACTTTGAATCTCGAGTTGAGTCACTTATTTGCTTCCTAAAACCCGGGCAAAAGTTTGTTTGACACATTTTTCTCAAGTCTCTTCTTCATTCTGCATGTATTTCTGTCTCGGGCCTCTGCAGGGCCAGTTCAGCTGGGATGAAGGCACCCTGGCCCAAGGCAGTGGAGTACGCTCTGTTGCTGTGGCTGGCCGTGAAGCCAGGGTTGGTGGGGAAAGAGCCCGAGGAGCCCCCACAGGGGTTTTGCATGGGGGCCTGTGGCTGAGGTAATGCTGCTGGGTGGTAGTCATCCATGTTGTCGTAGTGGGACTGTACCGTCATGGTGCAGTGTCTCTGCTGCCCACCGTGGGGCTGGTATGAGTATTCTCTGTCTGACTTGGGCATGGCGGCTTGGCTGTAGTGCTGCTGCTGCTCTCGGACGCATTGCGACCGCTCAGGCTTGGGAGGGGCCTGCGCTTTGACGGGGGCCGACTGTTGTTGCTGGTCATCTTTGTCCTGGTAACCAACGGGTGTTTTGGCCCTGTTCGGATGCCGGTCTAGATCGGACAGTTGGTAGTGAGGTTGGAAGCTCCGAGCTCCGTCCCCTGGGTCGTGTCGACTGGGGTCCTGCTGATGGGACTGGTTGCGGGGTGGGTGTTGGACTTGGTGCGAGTGGGAGGCCTGGCAGGTCCTGGAGCTTCTTTGTTTGTCCCCAGTGGCGGTACCCTGACAGTGGTTCTCTGTCTCCATGTACATGAGGACGTCAGGGTCTGACACCAAGTGTCGGGGAGCGTGCTGGGAACCTGGCGGTACGCCGTAACACCCATCTTTACTCTCGGCAGACATCAGCACGGATCTGCTGGGGTCTGACTTACTGCGCAGGTGTAGGGTTTCGTACCCCCCCAGGTCGCCAGGCATGAACAGGCCTAAGTTGTCATACTGAGACATGACAGGACCCCTGACCTTCTGCCTTGCCCGGCTCTCCCTGCGGATGGAATGCATCCGGAGCCTTTCCGACTCCTCGGGGTCCCAAGCAAAGTAGAAGGCGGCTCCCTTGGAGCCGTGGCCCGGGGGCACATCTCTGCTGAACAAGCTTTGCTCCTTTCCAGGTGGAAGGACAGGGCGGGACAGGTAGTGGTAGCCGCCCGCCTTGCCCCCCGATCGGCTGAGGGTGGGCCCCAGGTCCCGGCTGCTGAACGAGTGTAAGTGCCGCGGCCGGATGGTCCCATAGGGGTCCACATGGTAGTAAGGGGCGTCCAGCGGGTTGGCGCCAGGCGAATAGGGGCCGTAACGGTACTGCACCCGGCCATTCTCAAAGTAAGGCTGGAGCTGGGTGACGTGGTAGTCGGCCTGAGAGAACTGTTGCGGCTGCTGCTGATAGGCCTTGCACTGGTAGAAGGGCTGCTGGTAGTACAAGAGCTCGTCGTCCGGAGGAACCTCGGTCCGCTGGATGGGCACTGAACGAATGGTTGAGGGCATGTTTAGCGAGTGCACCCTGCGGATGGCGGGGTAGACTGGGGCTCCCTCCATGGGACCATAGCCCGGGCTGGGGGAGATGTACTCGCCCCTCCTGGGGGGCCCGCGGTGCTTCATAGACTGGTGGTAGGACCTGGAGTGAGCATGGGTGTTGTAGCGGTGGTCCGTGCGGGTACTGTAAGGTATCTGAGGCTCAGACTTGGACACGTAGGAGAGGTGTGACGGAACACTGTCTGACCGGTAGTGGTATGAAGGTTTCCCCACGGGAATGGCCCGTTGGTGGTAGTAGGCCTCCTTAGGAGGCTCCAGTAAGGCAGCCTCTCCCTTGGTGTGGTAGAGGTAGGCTGACTGGTGGGTGGAAGACTTTAGCACGGGAGGCGGAGGATGGGTGAGGGCCTCTTCAGGAGTGGAGGCCTCTGCCAGGATGTTGTGGAAGATGGCAGGGTTGGCAGCCTCTGTGTGGCTGAGCGCAGCGGTTGCCAGTTTGCTCTCGATGGAGCGGACGGGAGGCATTGGCGGTGTTGGCCCATGGGCATGATGGCGGGTCGCAGGCTCCATGCGGGGCTCTACTGGCTTTATGGCCTCCCATGGTCTCTCCACTTGCTCGGCTGGGGTGGGGGCCACTCTGGTGTTAGGCTGGGGATGGGGCTGTGACTGGCACTGTGGGTGAGGATGGGACTGTATATGAGGCTGTGATTTAGGCGGAGGCTGAGGCTGCAGAACTGCCACTGGCTGCTCCAAAGGTTTCGGAAGAGTTGGCGACCAGACGCTATCATTTACATGGACCTGAAAATGAACCAAAAACAATTCCAGTTGGCTATATAGTTACTATTTCAAAGATATGCTGCAAATAAGACACATTTTAGGCAATTTACCTCAGGAGCAGGCTGTGGCAGGACACACATCTCCTTGCTGCTGGGAGTGGTGGTGGAGGATCCAGTGCTGCTGACGGCTACCTGGCCCACGGCGGGCTGCTGCCTCTCTGGACTCCTCGGAGTGGGGGACACATGGGCAGGAGGTCTGGAGGGAGTGGTGATACACGGGTGGTGGGGGGATGCTGGTGGGGTGAAATCTATATCCTGTCTGGCTCTGGGAGGAGTGGAGGGGGACTTAGCACTGGCGGACGTACTGATTGACTGATGGCTGGCTGACTGGCTTGGCTGTTTGTCAGTAGGGGTGGTGGGAGGGAGAGAGGAAGAAGGGGTGATGTTTGGGGTGGTGGTGCTTAGGGTTGGGTTCTGGGCTGCTCCTGTTCTGGGTCCCTTCTTGAGGGAAGTCTGGGGGAACAGGGCTGTGGGAGGGGTCCAGTCAAGGGAGTGTGAGGGCACCGTGGACCTGATGGGGGACTGGGTCTGGGAGGACCTCTGGGTCAGGATGGAATACTGTTGGGCGGACTCTGCCAGGGCCAGCATGTGGGCAGAGTTCTTCTGAGGGGGCAAGGGAGGAAGAGGGGACACGGAGGGGGAGCTGAGAGGACTAGGGGTACCCTTTGGAGAGTCCAGGCTAGCTATGGCTCCTGAGAGGGGGAAAAAACAGAAGGGAACTGCAGTGTGAGGAAAGAGAGAAGAGAAAGTATGCTAGAGGGAAAGAAAAAAAGGCAGGCTTGGTCTTCAAGAATAGGAGAGAGGGGGAAGAGTTAAGCATGGCACTCAGGGCAACATAATGTGGAAAAATGTATCTGAGCTGAAATCCATGCAAGGTGCATGAGGTGGGGAAACTAAGCCTAGAAACAAAACAGGCATCATCGATCAAAGCATTATCAAACATAGGCCTTATAATCTAAAAAGAAACATGACAATCATATATTTAAAGGGACAGTTCACCTAAATTACATATTGGTTTCCGTACCCTGTAAGCAGTCTTTAGACATGACCTCCTTGTCCATAGACTGCTTACAGGGTAAGGAAACTAATATATAATTTTGTAATTTGGGTGAACTATACCTTTAACATAAAAAATAAACAAAGTGAATACAAATTAAATGTAGCGGCTGTATGTATCACTGACCTGGCTGTTCCTGGCTACTGGTTGCTGAAGGTTGCTGGGCAGTGCTCTCTTCTGTTGAGACTTGGCTCTCAGTGTTGATGTCGTTGTCGAAGGTGGAGAGTTTACAGTGCAGCTCCATCTGGAAGGCCTCACTCAGCGACGGCTCCCCTGAGCCCATTAATGTTGGAGAATCCCCGGGCTGTCCCGAGGAGGGGGGGGGCTGGGGAACAACGTAGTTTTCTGTAAGCCTACTGGGAAACGCCATGGCAAATGGCTCTGAAATGGCTAGAATGGTCGCCTTAAACTTTATAGGGGAAACCTGTAACGGTTTGTCTGGAAAAGACACAGAGCAGGTCAGCTTCTTGCTCTCAGCTTTCCTTCTCGTGGCCGGGCTGAGGTCGGGTGACAAGAAGGGGAAGGTGAATGTCCCCGGGAAGGAGGGTGAGACAGGCACCGAGCCATTGTCAATGCTGCCTTGGCTCCTCTTTAGACTGGTGCTCTCACCCGCCGCGCCCATGGCTACATCACTCAGCCCGAGGGGGAAGGAGAAAGAGCCATCATGCAGGCTGCACTGGAACGACATGGGGTCAAAGTCCAACGAGGCCATGCCGATGTCGGGGAGGCTAAGGTCCACGTCTTCGTTGGCCAAACACGGAGGCGAAATGAGGGCGGGCACGCAGATGGGCCCCTCGTCCCTGTTGCTGTCCCCTCTGTCGTGGGTGGGGCCCCCGCTGTGGTCCTGGGTAAGGTTGTCGTAGAAGTTGCAGTGCTGCCAGGTGTGGCTGTCCAGCAGGTCCCCATTGAAGGAGGCAGAGAGGGCATCGCTGCTGGAGCGGGGCCGCCGCGGACGGTACACCTTCGACTCTCCTATGGGGGTCGGGGAAATCATCAATTCAAAGACAAGTCACATTTTTTATTAGAGAAAATTATCTACTACTACATTACTACTTGGACCATAGCACAGACTGCCACTCAAGAATAGGCACAGTCAGCCGAGAGGAGCCCCATGGAACATTACCTTCAACGTTGTGTAGCGAGGTGAGTGACTCCTCGCTTTTGGCCGATCGGAGTGTCCCAGTGTCCCCTCTGCCTCCTGAAACACACCAGACTGGCATTAGTTTACATACATTAGGACAATCAAATATATATCCTACTTTAGTCTATTTGTGAGAAGGGTCAGAGCGAGTGATGGGTAGAGTTTGGGTGGAAAAAGGAAAGGGAATCTAACCTGCCATGGCCTGGAGTTCGTTGGGTTCACTGGGGTTGCGGTGCAGCTTGCGCTTGGACATGGACGAGGACTTGCCCAGGTTGAAGAAGGAGCGCCAGCTGCCCACCGGAGACTTCTTGGACTTGATTGGGGGCCTCTTTCTGTAGGGGGTGAATGGAGAAAAGGAAAAAGTGATTTGGGACAACAAGTAGTCCTATGTCCTTTTGTAATCTGTGCCTAAAGAACACGACTCATATTTATGAAACAATATAACTATGCGTTCATGGTACGACATTCCCATTTAAGTAGCGTGTCATTTATGCTTCCTCCATTTCCATGCTTTATACCTCATAGACAAACATCGTCTGTTAGAAAGATACTAGGTCCTCAGGACGTTCATACCTCTCAGTAGGGAACTCAATGATGGTGTGGAACTTGCCCTGCAGGGCTGCAGGGCCCTCCCCCACCTCAATGTACTTGCTGTCGGCTGTGACGGGGGAGTTGATCTGGGCCTGGGTCCGGGCCTGGGCCTCCTCCAGGGTCAGCAGCTTGGTAGAGGGGGATGACACCAGCAGGGACTTGGGCCGCGACAACGAGTTGTGTCCTAGGGGAGAAATTATCATCATGTACACTATGTTGTGGAAGAGACAAATGACTTGCATAAATGTGATTGTTCTGAGTAAGCTACTTTTTCTGAATGAAAGGAAACTTTGGGCCAGGGAAGACTTGGGTCAGGTAGATTCTGTATGCACACAATTTTCTTGTGTATGACAAATTATGACAAAGAATCGCCACTGGCATATAAGAATCCTCCAGATTCATTTAGCACCATAGCACATAGATGAGTATAGATAACCTCCCAACAGGTTGGCATGCGTACCTGCTCCCTCCCGTATGAGCGAGCTGAGCTTGGGGCTGAAGAGGACGTCTACGTGGTTCAGTATGAACTCCACCACCACCGACTGGATGCGGACCTCCATGAAGGCTGCTGTGCCGCTGAAGCAGGCCGACTCTATCTGCTTGGACCTGGGGAGACCGGTAGGGAAACAACACAGGGGAACAGCCATGGGGAACGTCAACCAAATTCAAATGGTTTTCAACAAAGACTCATGCATCAACAAAAAGGCAGAAGGGATGTGTTTTTGTGGCTTAAATTAAGTCATAACAGGCATTGTTGGTACAAGACTATAGTAGCAACTATAGAAACTTAGAGCAGGGGTTCAAAGTGTTTATGGTCCCGCACCCCTTCAAACATTCAACATCCAGCTGCGTAGTACCAGGGTCAGCGCACTCTCAAATGTTGTTTTTTTATGCCATCATTGTAAGCCTGCCACACACACACACTAAACAATACATGTATTAAACATAAGCATGAGTGTGAGTTATCATCACAACCCGGCTCATGGGAAGTGACAAAAATCTCTTATAGGACCAGGGCACAAATAATCTAATTATTTAGCCATCTTGCATATAAAACCGTATTTGTTTATCAAAAATGGTGAATAACTCAACACAGGTCAATGTGAAGGGTATGCTTGAAAGGATGCACATAACTCTCCAATACAACCCAACGTTGCAGAGAGTCTCAGTGTTAAATAATTTTCCAAACACAGTCTGTGACTGTATTTAGTTTTCATGCTAGTGAGGGCCGAGAATTCACTCTCACATAGGTACGTGGTTGCAAAGGGCATCAGTGTCTAAACAGCATGATTTGTCAAGGCAAGAAACTGAGTGCAGCCCTATCCAGAAATCGAACAGTGGATTCTGATTAAATTCAATTGTCACAGAACCGCTTGTTGCAATTTCGATGAGGCTCTCTTGTTCAGATATCGGTAAGTGGACTGGAGGCAGGACATGAAAGGGATAACGAATCCCGTTTGTGTTGTCCGTTTCAGGAAAGTACCTGCATAATTGTGCACCCAGCTCACTCAGGTGCTTCGTTATATCACATTTGACATTGTCCGTAAGCTTCAGATTATTTGCACACAAAGAATAATGCAATGATGGAAAGACCTGTGTGTTGTCCTTGTTAATGCAGACAGAGAAGAGCTCCAACTTCTTAAATCACAGCCTCAATTTTGTCCAGCACATTGAATATAGTTGCAGAGAGTCACTGTAATCCTAGATTCAGATCATTTAGGCGAGAAATAACATCATCCAGATAGGCCAGTCGTGTGAGAAACTTGTCATCATGCAAGCGGTCAGACAAGTGAAAATTATGGTCAGTAAAGAAAACTAAGCTCATCTCTCAATTTTAAAAAAGTGTGAATACTTTGCCCTTTGATAACCAGCACACTTCTGTATGTTGTAAAAGCGTTACATCATTGGATCATTGCATAATGCAGAAAATACACAAGAGTTCAGGGGCCTTGCTTGAACAAAGTTAACCATTTTCACTGTAGTATCCAAAATGTCTTTCAAGCATTCCCTTGGTAGCAAGAGCCTCTCGGTGGATGCTGCAGTGTACGCAAGTGGTGTCGGGAGCAACTGCTTGCGCTGCTTACCACTACTATGTCTCCCTCTCATGGCTTTTGGGCACCATCAGTACAGATACCAACACATCTTGACCACCATAGTCCAATGGATGTCACAAAGCTGTCCAGTACTTTAAAAATATCCTCTCATGTTGTCCTGGTTTTCAGTGGTTTGCAGAAGAGGATGTCTTCCTTAATTGACCCCCCATAAACATAACGGACATACACCAGGAGCTGTGCCAGGTCCGCCACGTCTGTGGACGCATCTAGCTGTCATGCATATAATTCACTGGCTTGTATGGGAAGCAGTAATTGTTTCAAAACAGCTCCTGCCATGTATGTCACCGATGCGTCATGAAACAGTGTTGTTTGTATCGTTTTTTGGGGCCTTTTCCCCCAGAATTGTCCTAGCCCAGCATTGTCCTCGCCTCCGCGGCAGCAAGAAGAATTAAGTCCTCCACAACAGTATGGGGCTTGCCTGTCCTAGCCACTCGGTAGCTCACCATATAAGACGCTTCTATACCCTTCTTATTAATGGCATCTGTTGCCTTTATAAATGTTTTACTACTCGAAAGTCGTCCTTTTCTCGCTCAAAAAACTCCTGTGGCGTATATTTCAAATTGTCATGTTTTTTTGTCATGTCTGCGCAAGAGTGAAGGTTTCCGCGAGAGAGTAACAGTTAATGTGATTGGATGTTAATTACTTGACTCTGCTACCTGTATTTGACATTGTGTTATTACTTCGCTGAACACTTGGTTTAATATTTTTTTTTTGCAGTGAAACGAGGCTACTCAGGCGAGAAAAAAACCCTCACCCAACTGTATAGCCTGTTGGAAGATATTTAATGTACCGTTGATAATTAAAAAAAAAAAAAAAAAAATGTGAATCACATTTTTATTTGGCGTTCCCAAGACGGCATTGCATACCCCAGTTTGACAATACCTGACTTAGAGCAACTTCATGTACTCAATCTATCAATAATACTGAGATATGAACAATAACATGACTTTTAACAAGACAGTAACAAAGTTGTCTGACCTCAGTAGGTTGGGGGCCCAGACGATGGCCAGGTTCTTGCTGTGCATGTTGGTAATGTAACTGAAGGTGGCCAGATGGGACAGGTGCCTCATGAGGAACTCCAAAGTCCTGGGAACAGGATGGAGGATGAAGAACACAATTCATTTACACCAGTTCTACTTCATAGAGCCTCATTAGCTTCAGTAGTACTGTGCTATTGTTATAAAAGCAGGCAGTGTTTATCTGAACCAGGTGAGGTGTTCTATGACTACTTCTATGAACTTTTGACCTAATTGTATAATCATACCATTCTAGAGCTGTATGAGTGTAACATAATAACCATCCACTATGTTTTTATAACACACATATTTTATATTATGACACCCTTCTGATGCAAAAAAGATATATTGACATCCTGTTACGGAGACAGTACTGTGTGTGTTGTATCCTGTGAGTTCCTGCAGGGGGCAGCCTGGCTCTGCTCTAACCTGTAATGCGGCGGCGGCAGCTGCTGGATGACATCATGTATTTTGATGAGCCGCTCCTCATCTGTAGCTGCGGAGACGGCCTCCTGTGGAGCGGAGAGGAAT
This sequence comes from Oncorhynchus gorbuscha, assembly GCF_021184085.1. Taxonomy (NCBI): domain Eukaryota; kingdom Metazoa; phylum Chordata; class Actinopteri; order Salmoniformes; family Salmonidae; genus Oncorhynchus; species Oncorhynchus gorbuscha. Next base: position 86,775,865 of record NC_060174.1, read on the forward strand.
GAGGAAGACTGAGGGGAGGATGGAGGGAGTAGAGTGGTACGGGTCAGTGCCTCTGGGTTCAGAAGTGCTTACTGCTTGACACCTCCACCAAGTTAGTCGGACAGGGGTGGTGCAGAGAGGAGGCACTTGCACAAAGCTTGGCTGAGCCAAAGGGGCATAACGCTGCCTGCACTCCCTCCTCCACCCTTTCCTTCCCCGCTCTTCCATAGCAACCAGCAAACATTTACACCCAGACTATTTGGTTTGGTGAGGGTTTTGATTTCAAGTCAGAGAGAGTGTGGTTTGTCTTATTTGTAATACTAGTTTAAAGTGGATGCCATGTGCTTAGGTTTTGGAGTGGGGTTCCTACAAAAGTGTAGTGTTTGGTGAATTGAGAACGAGATCACTGAGGGGCCATGACTACCTTGATATTTTGATTAGAGGGGGAATGTATTAGATTGGCCCATCCTCATAAATACAGTACTTATTACCCCTTAGATGAGTGACACTTGAACCTGGAAAGAGTCTTGAACATACCCCCCGCAGAGATAGAAAAATGGACACTGAACAAAAATATAAACTCAACATGTAAAGTGTTGGTCCCATGTTTCATGAGCTGAAATAAAATATCATATAAATGTCCCATATGCACAAAAAGCTTATTTCTCAAAAATGTGTTTACATCCCTGTTAGTGAGCATTTCTCCTTCGTCAAGACAATCCATCCACCTGACAGGTGTGGCATATCAAGATGCTAATTAAACAGCATGATTGTTACACAGGTGCACTTTGTGCTGGAGACAATAAAAGGCCACTCTAAAATGTGCAGTTGTCACAACACAATGCCACAGAAATATTTTTGTTGTTGTTGTAATTTTACCCCCATTTTCTCCCAAATCTGGTCTCATCACTGCAACTCCCTAACGGACTCAGGAGGCGAATGTCGAGACATGCATTCTCCAAAACTTGACCCGCCAAACCGCGCTTCTTAACACTAGCCGCACCAATGTGTCAGAGTCAACTGACGACCGAGGTCAGCCTGCAGGCACCTGGTCTGCCACAAGGAGTCGCCAGAGTGCGATGTGCAAAGTAAAGCCTCCCCGGCCTAACCGGGAACGAACCCGTGTCTGTAGTGACGCCTCGAGCACTGTGAGGGAGTGCCTTAGAGCGCTTTGCCACTCGGGAGGCCTCAGATGTCTCAAGTGTTGAAAGAGCGTGCAATTGGCATGCCGACTGCAGGAAGGTCCACCAGATAATTTAATGTTAATTTCACTACCACAATGCCAGTTTAGAGAATTTCGCAGTACGTCCAACTGGCCTCACATCCGCAGACCATGTGTATGGTGTAGTGTGGGCAAGCGGTTTGCTGATGTCAATGTTGTGAACAAAGTGCCCCATGGTGGCAGTGGAGTTATGGTATGGGCAGGCATAAGCTACGGAAAACTAACACAATTGCATTATATCGATGGCAATTTAAATGCACAGAGATACCGTGACGAGATGCTGAGGCCCATTGTCGTGCCATTCATCCGCAGCCATCATCTTGTGTCAGCATGATAATGCACTGCCCCATGTCGCAAGGATCTGTACACGATGCATATCTGTATTCCCAGTCATGTGAAATCCATAGATTAGGACGTAATGAATTATTTGAATTGACTGATTTCCCTATATGAACTGTAACTTAGGAATTGTTGCGTTTAAATTTTTGTTCAGTACATTTTGGACATGGAAATTCGACTCCAGCTCTGGACTGTGCGAAACCTAATAAATACCATCTAGCAACATGTTAGTGTGGGAAAGCGGGATTTGTTTATTTTGGGTGGAGAAGGACACTCAGAGAGGGTGCCTACGCTGTGCCAAGAGAAGGTGCTTACAGAGAATTTCTCGTAGAGCTGATAGGTAAGCAGGGGGTTGGGCAGCTCACGAAAGTAGAGCTTGCACAGGGAGCCTACACAGTGGATGTCCTGGATGTACACGTCTTTAGTCAGGTCGGGGATCTGCTCTGAGTCAAACTCATGCCTAGTGGAGGGAGGGAGAGAAAGAGAGAGGGAAAGAGAATTGAGAGAGACATCCATTAACCAAGTTTTTATCCACAGTTTTAAGCATGTGAAGTCATGACATAGATCTTTTTATGTCAGTAAAATAAATAATGTGAGAAATGGAAGTGGAAAATCATTTATGCGTAAATATCTATATAATAACCACAATATCGAAGTAAACACAATGATTATGGTGTGTGGTCCTCCCACTATGACTTGGGAAACCATGCAGTTTCCTAGGCTACAGATGGAATGAGTTATGATAAACTTCAGCTTGGTGAAAGTGCACAGTAATGAGCTTGTTGCTCCTTTTCAACAAATATTGAGGGTCTTATTCTGGTGACATGATAATTGATGCTTGACTGCATTTGACAAATATTCTCACTCTTTTTCCATAAGAACCTCATGTAGACTAGCCTACCCGCATCTGCGAGCTGTTGGCACGTGCCAAGACCAGATGGGCACATTTCCTATTTATCGCAACAGTTTTTGTGGAAACCAGGAAATGGCGGAGCAATTTCTGTATAGTGCATCTTTAACAAATGGAAATGTTGATTTTGAGGTGGTTCTTAAATCTCAATCCTGAGCTAAACCATGTAAATACTTATTGCCGGTTAAGCGTTATACTTATTAAAGGAGGGGGGAAAAAAGACAAGAAAGCCCCATAAATACAAAAAATATATATATTTCAGGCTTGGCTTCGAGGCGCCAAACATTCCATCCTCTTCCCTGTCCAAAATGTTAAAGTTACAGGGTGAGCTGACATTGGGGTTCGCGGTTGGTGGAGTGAAAATGTCAGTTACTTGGACTGTTTCAGAGGACAAAACGAACAGCACAAAAATGTGATGGGAAAAGAACAGTTTGGGCTCATCTTTTTCTACAAGTTATGGTCAGTCAATAGGTTGACGAGGGACTTCCACACGCACGCACGCACCCACACACATTGTTGTCGAGGGATGCCCACTGTGCCTACACAGAGGAAAATCCACATATCGCATGCGAAGGAAAAGATAAATTAGATTTTTTGTTTACAGTGCCAGTAATCTTTGATGGAATTTTTTATGTGATGTATGGCATACGTGGATTATCTTTGGGAGTTGGGTTCCACCCCTTACTTCATGTGACGAGAATTGTATTCATTGAACATGAACTGATATTGATTGAGTACAATGGCACCTGGTAGTCAAGGTCCATGGTGTTAAAACGCTTTGTTTTCTCTCAATACCGAGGGATAAACAAATTCTCAGAAGTTGATGGCGGGTGTATACTTGAGATCACTTCTATGAATGCCCTATGAGGCAGACCCATGTTTAACAGATAGTGCTGCTAAATTTGTGTGTGTGTGTGTGTGTGTGTGTGTGTGTGTGTGTGTGTGTGTGTGTGTGTGTGTGTGTGTGTGTGTGTGTGTGTGTGTGTGTGTGTGTGTGTGTGTGTGTGTGTGTGTGTGTGTGTGTGTGTGTGTGTGTGTGTGTGTGTGTGTGTGTGTGTCTAACCGTAGTTTCTGGATGTTGGAGGCGATTCCAGAGAGGCGGTACATGCCGTCCACCACGCCGTGCTTCTCAATGAACTCTGTGCAGCTCTTGAGTACCTGGGGAACTGTAGCAGCAAACAAACACCACAATGTCAGAGAGTGAGACTGTGAGAGAGAGAGAGAGGGAGAGAGGGAGAGAAAGACACCTTTAAAGGGCATCTCTGCTTCAATCAATAGATGTGCACCGGAACGCTGCAATAAATGTGCACCCTTTAATAATGTATAGACGTTTCCTTTCTAAAGAGCGTACATATATTCTTCCTCAAGGGAACACCAGCTACGAGGGGTTTTATACTGAGAGAATATTTGACCTTCTCTGATAAAGAAAAACACAAACTTCTGTTGAGTGTCCGAGACCAAGGCCCAAAAAGGGTCCTCATTTCCTTTCTCCATCACTGCAGCATAGCAAATCAATATCCTACCACCACTGGCTGTTTGTGAAAAAAACACCTGCTGTTTCACCTTTGTTACTTCCTCTGGCCAGTGGTCAGCACAGAGTAGAGAGAGCAGTAGACTTGGTGGCTATCTGGATAAGATCATCAGATAACAAGTCATGGCCTGCTGCAAGGGCAGAGAGAGACACAGGGCAAGAGACAGGGCAAGAGAGAGAGAGAGAGAGACACTCTACTTGGAGTAGTTGAGACATGAAAAAGGGTATAGCCAGAAAAGTTAACTTCTCTATTACAATAAAATAAATGTCTCAATGTGTTTTGGTGTCCATATGACCCATTCTGTTGGACCAAACCTCAAATGCAAATAGTTAGTTGAAACTTCTTGTCAAGGAGGAAGATGTGATCTCTGAACTTTGTTGGCGTGAGGCAGGGAGAGGTCATTTTACTCTTGCAAAAATCTGTCCAAAATAAGGCCAATGTAATTCTATGTGCTTATTTTGGACCAAAACTTGATGCTAGACCTCCCCCCTTTGTGATGACTCCCACTGTTAAGTTAAGGCGGAAACCTGCATCTCTTCAGTATATACAGATCGCGGGTGTAAATGGGAAGGCGCACAACACAGCACAGAGGAGCGAAAGAGACAAGACCAAAAATACAACACGAGAATAAGCAGACAAACGCTTATAAAAACAAAAAAATAACACAACCTTGATATACAGGGATTTGGAATATTGTGCAAAAAAACATTAGAATTAATCAAATGTATTTGATATATCGCCCAGCTCTACATAGTCTATAGGAAAATAGCCCACCCATTTTCACCTACCTCATTCCCATACTGTTTTTTATACTGTTTTTATTTATTTATTTTTCTGCTCTTTTGCACACCAATATCTCTACCTGTACATGACCTGATCATTTATCACTCCAGTGTTAATCTGCAAAACTGTATTATTCGCCTACCTCCTCATGCCTTTTGCACACATTGTATATAGACTGCCCATTTCTTTTTTTTTTTCTACTGTGTTATTGACTTGTTAATTGTTTATTCCATGTGTAACTCTGTGTTGTCTGTTCACACTGCTATGATTTTATCTTGGCCAGGTCGCAGTTGCAAATGAGAACTTGTTCTCAACTAGCCTACCTGGTTAAATAAAGGTGAAATAAAAAAATAAAAAATAAATAAAAAATGGGGCCGTGCATTATCATGCTTGATCATAAGGTGATGGCAGCGGATGAATGGCACGACAATGGGCCTCAGGATCTCGTCACGATATATCAACATTCCTGCAGTCAGCATGCCAATTACATGCTCACTTAAAACTTGTGACAAAACTGCACCTTTTAGAGTGGCCTGTTATTGTCCCCAGCACAAGGTGCACTTGAGTGATGGTCATGCTGTTTAATTACCTTCTTGATATGCCACACCTGCCAGGTGGGTGGATTATCAAGGTAAATGAGAAATACTCACTAACAGGGATGTAAACAAATTTGTGCACAAAATGTGCCACTGTAATGCAGCTTTACAGCACTGTGGTGGGAGCCCATTTGAACAGAGTAGAAGAGGGAGAGGAATGGGGGGAGAGGAGGTTGTTTGGGTGGTAGTAGTGCAGGCAGACAGAACAGACAGCTCAGGATGGATTTGGGGGCAAACAAAGCATGTGTTGCCAGATCTCTCTGGCTCCAGATCAGTGGAGAGGAAAACATCTCCCTGTAACCACGCTGCTGACCTGACCTTTACACCCTCTAAGTTGCCACGGTCGCCGTAGCAACCCTCCCAGGGCGCAGAGGGTGGTCGGGTTCATTCTGCATGCACGGACCGTAAAGCTGTAGGGCGTGAGTCAGCAACAGCCCAACCCTGCTCTAGACTCTACCGGAGTTGAGCCAAGCCCTGCTATACAGCCACTGTTAGGTGGCGACTAGTCGGACCCTTGTACCATAGTGTGAGTGACCATTATGCACAAAGAAGGGTGACCGTTAATCCTGAGAACACCTCTCAGTATTTTAGTGTTTGCATGTGTGCGTTTCAAGCCTTCAATACCACACTTGAGGTCAAAGCTGAAGAACTTCCACATTTATGTGTCAGAGATTGAATGCATCTGTGTGTTTGTGAGAGAGAAAGAAAGGGAGTGTTTCACCATCGTGGCCCGAGTTGAGGAGGTGCTCCCCAAGGTCACAGCCAAACACCCTCTCCCGGAGGATGCCCCGCTGCTTCAGCTTCTGCTTGGTGGGCCTGGACTTCATGAAGGTGCGCAGGAACGTGATCAGCTTCCCGTGCTTCTTAGACACTGCCAGGAAAGAGAGACACACACATACAATATGTTTAACACACACTCACATGTTCAGCTGGTGTTGACCATCCATGTAACGTGAAATAACGCATTTAAAATGGTGAGCTGGCAAAGTGATGCAAACATACCAGTAAGGTGAGCTGCAAGACCTGGCTTTCATTAGATTATTGATGATTTTTAATCCAAGGTTATGCTGCATTTATGATCCAAGATTCAATGGAAACATATAACAGACCAGAGGTGTGTGTGAATAAGCCAGTCCCAACCAATACATTTAAAAAAAAAAATCTTCTTCTAATGCCAGCCATTTATTACACCATGGGAAGATTTCTTGAGACTGTATTCAGCTTCATTCCTCAATTTAAATTCGAGGGCAACTGCAAACATCCTCCACCAGAATCACCACCTCAATATGAAAGACAAACCAAAGCCCCTCATTAAAGACAATGGGTCTAGAAAAAGGTCAAAGCCTTTCAAAGTATAGGCCCAGTTGTTTTCTCCATTTGGAAAATTGTGAGAAAAAAACCTCAGCTTTCAGAGAGAACAATGGAGTTGGCATGCCTGCAAACTTTTGTTCACAAATCCTCCACTGCAAATTGTAGATCCCAGAGTCAAATTTCTCCTGAAAAAGTGGAGACACATTCTCCAACGGAGCAGAAATAAGCCGGCTGTATCGTCCGACACGTTGGGGAATCAACTTTCCCTCTACAGCAAGGCTGCCTAATTCCAGTCCTGGAGGGCCAAAACATTTATGTTTTTGGTTTCTACCTGGTAGTTAATTACACTCCCCTGGTGTCCCAGGTCTGAATCAGACCCTGTTTAGAGGGGGAATATTAAAACCAGAAGTGTTTCAGACCTCCAGGACTGGAATTTGGTAGCCCTGCTCTACAGACTACAAACAAAATACGTAACCCTATTCCAGGAACAACTTTTCTGAGTGAGTCCACTCTCTTCACCACAGATAAATACCGAAAGTACTTTCATTTGTGTTTATATTGAGTACGAGAAGCACACCGCTTCTAAATCATGAACCATACTTTTGGCATTGCTAAATTCTCAGCTGATTGGAGCCAGAATTCTCCCTATGAGAAAGATAAAAATTCCTTGGTGCTGAATCCCACCAAACTGCTGAGGCAGCTTTGTTACCAACCGTTGAGGCATCAAAAGGGCTTTGCATATCATGTAGGGCTGACAGAGCAATTGTATCAGCTTACACCAGCTGTCACTGTTATTTAGGAACCCACATCAACAGAAGCTGATGGGAGCGCAAGCCTGCAAGGCAAGAAAGACTTTCCAGAGTTGTCTGAAGACTTCTCTGCTCAATGTCAACTCTGCTGACAGTGAAGGGGCAATTCCAGAGACACTCTTCGGAAAATCAAACTGATTGTGGGACAATGACGAGGTCATTGTTTAAGCTATCTTTGGCGAAAGCCTCCAAGATGGAAAACATATGGTAAACTATCTCACAGGGTTGGGTAAAGCACTGCTGCAACTCTGATTTTATGCAGTGCCTTCGGAAGGTAATAACACCCATAGAGTTTTTTTCTTCAAATAAATAAAACATGTAAAGCTGAAATATCTTAAGTCAATAAATATTCCTCTTTGATATGGCAAGACTAAATACGTTCAGGAGTTAAAAATAGTGTTTAACATGATTTTTTAATGACAACCTCATCTCTGTACCCCACACATACAATTATCTGTAAGGTCCCTAATTCCAGCAGTGAATTTCAAACACAGACTCAACCACAAAGACCAGGGGCGTTTTCTAATGCCTTGTAAAGGGCACCTATTGGTAGATGGGTAAAGAACAAACAAACAAAGCAGACATTGAATAATCCTTTGTGCATGGAGAATTTATTAATTACACTTCGGATGTTGTATTAATACACCCAGTCACCACAAAGATACAGGCGTCATTGATAACTCAGTTGCCGGAGAGGAAGGAAAGAGCTCAGGGATTTCACCATGAGGCCAATGGTGATTTTAAAACAGTTAGAGTTTAATGGCCGTGATAGGAGAAAACTGAGGAAGGATCAACAACATTGTAATTTCTCCACAATACTAACCTAATTGACTGAGCGAAAGAAGGTAGTCTGAAAATAAAAATATTCCAAAACATGCATCCTGTTTGCAATAAGGCACTATAGTAAAACTGCAAAACATGTGGCAAAATAATTAACTTTATGTTCTGAATACAAAGCATTATATTTGGGGCAAATTCAACATGAACACATCACTTTCCAAGATGGCGTAGCAGTCAGACGTCTTTGGCTTTTGTCCTGTCGTGTCCCTTGTGTATATCTTTTTCTTCGCATATCTTTTAAAAATATTTTCCTAAACCTTAACTTCTAAATGTATTTATATTTACCTCGGATCTGGAATCCCTCAACTGAAGCTAGCCAGCTAACAACCTATCAGCTATCAGTTAGCAAACAATTGCTAGTGGTCATCAGCTAACCTTTAGCTCGGAAAGCTCTCGCCAGTTCGAACAACGTGACTTAAACCAGAGCATAACGGACCTATTTCTCTCCATATCCCCAGATTCCTACAGCAAACTCAGAACATTTTCATCTGGATCTTTGCAATTAGCTAACCGCAATTCTGGTGACCACTCCTGGCTAGCATTTCCATCCCGGAGGAAGCACCAATTAGCCTGAAGCTAACCCGGACAGGGCTCCTGTGCTACCACTGAAGCCCACTCCTGGGCTACAATATCCGGACCCCTTCTACTGCCAGTACGGGGCACGGAATCCCGCCAATCCTCTACGATTGCAATACTGACATAATCTTCCCGAGGATTCCAACAGGCCCCTCAGGCGTGATGCCTGCTGAAGGCCCATTCTGCTAACCTGCTAGCTACCTAGAGCTACTTGGAACCCTACTAACTCCACGACTGGTCTATCGACGTCACCGCACGAAGAGGCAAAAACAGACTTACCCTCATCGCGCCGTCTCCCAAAGGCTAACTTGCTAGCCCCGGTCTACTAACTGCTAGCTTGCCTGCCCCGGTCTGCTAACTGCTAGCCCCTGCTAACTGCTTGCTTGCTAACCCAGTCTGCTAACTGTTAGCTTGCCAGCACCGGTCTGCTAACTGCTAACTTGTTTAGCCCCGGCCTACTAACTGTTAGCGTGTTAACATCGGCCTGCTAACTGTCTGAATCGACGTGTTTCCAGTCAGCCCAACCACTCACTGGACCCATATGTTCACTTGGCTACGCATGCCTCTCTCTAATATCAACATGCCTCGTCCATTACTGTCCTGGTTAGTGATTATTGTCTTATATATATAATAACCAACCATGTTGTTCCACCTCCTACATATGCGATGACATCACCTGGTTTAAACATCTCTAGAGACTATATCTCTCTCATCATTACTCAATGCCTAGGTTTACTTTCAATGTACTCACATCCTACCATACCTTTGTCTGTACACTATGCCTTGAATCTATGCTATCGTGCCCAGAAACCTGCTCCTTATACTCTCTGTTCCGAACGTGCTAGACGGCCAGTTAGTATAGCATTTAGCCATACCCTTATCCTACTTCTCCTCTGTTCCTCTGGTGATGTAGAGGTTAATCCAGGCCCTGCAGTGCCTAGCTCCTCTCCCACTCCCCAGGTGCTCTCATTTGTGGACTTATGCCTTGGTTTCATGCATGTTAACATTAGAAGCCTACTCCCTAAGTTTGTTTTACTAAATGCTTTAGCACACTCTGCCAACCCGGATGTCTTAGACGTGTCTGAATCCTGGCTTAGGAAAACCCCCAAAAACCCTGAAATCTCCACCGTAACTATAACATTATCCCCCAAGATAGAACTGCCAAAGGGGGCGGTGTTGCAATCTACTGCAAAGATAGCCTGCAGAGTTCTATATTTACTATCCAAGTCTGTACCCAAACAATTTGAGCTTCTACTTCTAAAAATTCACCTTTCCAGAAACAAGTCACTGTTGCCGCATGCTATAGACCTCCCTCAGCCCCCCAGCTGTGCCCTCGATACTATATGTGAATTGATTACCCCCATCTATCCTCTGAGCTCGTGCTACTAGGTGACCTAAACTGGGACATGCTTAACACCCCGGCCATCCTACAATTCAAGCTTGATGCCCTCAATGTCACACAAATGATCAATGAACCTACCAGGTACAACTCCAAATCCGTAAACACGGGCACCCTCATAGATGTCATCCTAACTAACTCCAAATACACCTCTGCTGTTTTCAATCAATATCTCAGCAATCACTGCCTTATTGCCTGCATCCGTAATGATCTGCCACCAAACGACTACCCCTCATCACTGTCAAACACTCCCTAAAACACTTCTGCAATTGGCCTTTCTAATTGACCTGGCCGGGGTAACCTGGGATGACATTGACCTCATCCCGTCAGTAGATGATGCCTGGCTATTCTTTAAAAGTGCCTTCCTCACCATCTTAAATAAGCATGCCCCATTCAAAAAATTTAGAACTAGGAATAGATCTAGTCCTTGGTTCAATCCAGACCTGTCTGCCTTTGACCAGCACATTAGCATTGAATAGCCCCCGTGATATGCAACTTTTCAGGGAAGTTAGGAAAAAATATACACAGGCAGTCAGGAAAGCTAAGGCTAGCTTTTTCAAACAGAAATTTGCATCCTGTAGTACAAACTCAAAAAAGTTCTGGGACACTGTAAAGTCCATGGAGAATAAGAGCACCTCCTCCCAGCTGCCCACTGCTCTGAGGCTAGGAAACACTGTCACCACCGATAAGTCCACTATAATTGAGAATTTCAATTAGCATTTCTCTATGGCTGGCCATGCTTTCCACCTGGCTACCCCTACCCCGGTCAACTGCCCGGCACCCTCCACAGCAACCCGCCAAAGCCCCCACCATTTCACATTTACCCAAATCCAGATAGCTGATGTTCTGAAAGAGCTGCAAAATCTGGACCCCTACAAATCAGCCGGGCTAGACAATCCGGACCCTCGCTTTCTAAAATCTCTTTTGTATCATCTGAGATTCCCAAAGATTGGAAAGCTTCCGCGGTCATCCCTTTCTTCAAAGGGGGTGACACTCTAGACCCAAACTGCTACAGACCTATATCTATTCTACCCTGTCTTTCTAAGGACTTCGAAAGCCAAGTTAGCAAACAGATTACCGACCATTTCGAAACCCACCGTACCTTCTCCGCTCTGGTTTCAGAGCTGGTCATGGGTGCACCTCAGCCACGCTCAAGGTCCTAAATGACATCATAACTGACATCGATGAGAGACATTACTATGCAGCCGTATTCATCGACCTGGCCAAGGCTTTCGACCACATTCTTATTGGCAGACTCGACAGCCTTGGTTTCTCAAATGATTGCCTAGCCTGGTTTACCAACTACTTCTCTGATAGAGTTCAGTGTGTCAAATCGGAGGGCCTGTTGTCCGGAGTCTCTATGGGGGTGCAACAGGGTTCAATTCTCGGGCGACTCTCTTCTCTGTATACATCAATGATGTTGCTCTTGCTGCTGGTGATTCTCTGGTACACCTCTACGCCAACGACACCATTCTGTATACTTCTGGCCCCTCTTTGGACACTGTGTTAATTAACCTCCAGACGAGCTTCAATGCCATACAACTCTCCTTCCATGGCCTCCAACTGATCTTAAACATAAGTAAAACTAAATGCATGCTATTCAACAGATTACTGCCCGCACCTGCTCGCCCATCCAGCATCACTACTCTGGACGGCTCTGACTTAGAATATGTGGACAACTACAAATACCTAGGTGTTGGGTTAGACTGTAAACTCTCCTTCAGACTCACATTAAGCATCTCCAATCCAAAATTAAATCTGGAATTGGCTTCCTACAGTGGGGAGAACAAGTATTTGATACACTTCCGATTTTGCAGGTTTTCCTACTTACAAAGCATGTTCTACTGTATTATTGATTATGTTTTGTTTATTCCATGTGTAACTGTGTTGTTGTATCTATCAAATTGCTATGCTTGATATTGGCCAGGTCGCAGTTGCAAATGAGAACTTGTTCTCAACTAGCCTACCTGGTTAAATAAAGATGAAGTAAAAAAACAAAACAAAAATCACTGAGTACCATTCATATTTTCAAGCATGGTGGCGGCTGCATTACGTACTGGGTATGCTCGTCATCAGCAAGGACTAGGGAGTTTATGATACAAAAATAAACAGAATAGAGCAAAGCACAGGCAAAATCCTAGAGGAAAATCTGGTTGTCTGCTTTGCAACAGACACTGGGAGACAAATTCACCTTTCAGCAGGACAGTAACCTAAACACAAGGCCAAATATACACTGGAGTTGCTTATCAAGATGATATTGAATGTTCCTGAGTGGCCTAGTTACATTGTTTTTGCTAAATCGGCTTGAAAATCTTGGGAAAAATAATGTAATAAATAATAAGTGCTAATATTGTACAATCCAGACGTGCAACGTTCTTAGAGACGTACCCAGAAAGACTCACCAAAGGTGATTCTAACATGTATTGACTCAGGGGGTTGAATACTTATCTAATCAAGATATATTAGTGTTTTATTTTTCATATATATTTATACAAATGTTTCTTCCACTATAACGTTATAGTATTTTGTATAGATCGTTGACAAAACAATGACAATGAAATCCATTTGAATCTTTGGAAACAGTAAAGGGGTGTGAATACTTCCTGAAGGCACTGGAGTGAGCAAGCTGAAGACCAGCATTCGGGTTAGTGGATCAAGGTGATGTAAAACTTTCCCAGCGGTTGCTGAAACCTTCTTATATCATGGTATGCATTTGAAAACCTAGAAAATGGCTGAGTCATAGTCAGTGGGGCAGAGAGCTGCTCTTCGGGTGGTTGGACACAGTGGAAGTCCCCGCGGTCCACAGCAAGTCAAATAAGAGCCAGCAGCCTCACCCTGAGATTTGCATGTGGAACTCTTGGATTCCAGAGGGGGAAATGTATGTGGAATTTGGATAGTTTGGGGATAATTATTATTGTTGTGACAAAACTGGTGTGGTTGACCGTAATGATATTTCACCATGCTCATACAGTTAGAAAAGACTTTTACGACATTTTGAAAGGCAAACGTCATTAATTAGGACTTTTAAGGTGGTGTAAGGAGCCGTATGAAATTATGCCAACATAATGCAGACGGAGGTAAGCAAACACGCGGGTGCTCGCGTGGACATGCACACACTCCGATCAGTCAACACAAAGCAGCTACTGTCTGTTCTTTATCTTTACAACTTTCTCAGTTAAGTGCCACTGTATAGGAAGCTAACAATAACATTCCACATAGCACTGCATAGCTATCCTCTCAGTCAACATTGATCATTTCTCAAAACAAGAATAGACTGACAAGTTTCAGAAGAAAGATATTTGTTTCTAGCCATTTTGAGCCTGTAATCAGACCCACAAATGATGATGCTCCAGATACTCAACTAGACTAAAGAAGGCCAGTTGTATTGCTTCTTTAATCAGAACACCAGTTTTCAGCTGTGCTAACATAATTACAAAAGTATTTTCTTGTGATCAATTAGCCTTTTAAAATGATAAACTTGGATTAGCTAACACAACATGCCATTGGAACACAGGAGTGATGGTTGTTGATAATGGGCCTCTGTACACCTATGTAGATATTTTAGTTTCCAGCTTCAATTGTAATTTACAACATTAACAATGTCTACACTGTATTTCTGATCAATTTGCTGTTATTTTAATGGACAAAAAAGGTGTTTTTCTTTCAAATTTTTCTAAGGGACCCCAGACTTTTGAACGGTAATGTATTTGTAATAAAGCAGCTTTCTTGACAACATTTTTGCTTCCCCTTCCCCTACATTTATGGCTCATTCCCAAGATTATCCAGCGAAACATTTGGATCAGGATATCAGTAGGAAATATAAGCATCTGAATAAAAATATATATATTTCTGGGGCAGGATCATTTCCAATCTCTCCACGCCACGACTGCTGCTGAACTAACGTGGAGAGGGAGAAAGAATAACAAAGGGGGAGAAGGACAGAGATGGAGACAACAGAGTGCGAGAGAGACAGCGAGTGAGAAGAAGTGGAGCCAAAGCTTGGACTGCGAGCTATCAAAACTGTTGAGATTGCAGGAGCGCACGTGTGACAGGCGATGGAGGCCCCAATGCGCTCAGGGACCAGATGCGTGGTAAAGTAACCGTTACTGACATCACAGCAAACATCACGCACCCTCTCGGATGCTGGCCCACACATCAACTGCCATATCCCATTCCATTAGGCTGGGTCGTTTCAAGGGATGCGTGCAGGCCAACCGTAGGTGCAAAACCACAATGTAGAAATTAGTTTGAGGTGCATTTACACCGTATGAAGCCGTATGAAATTATGCCAACATAATGCAGACGGAGGTAAGCAAACACGCGGGTGCTCGCGTGGACATGCACACACTCCGATCAGAGTCAACACAAAGGGTTTTAGGCCAATTACAGCCTAAAACCCCAAACACCGTGCTTTTACACCTGCATTGTTTGCTGTTTGGGGTTTTAGGCTGGGTTTCTGTACAGCACTTTGAGATATCAGCTGATGTACGAAGGGCTATATAAATAAATTTGATTTGATTCATTGTTTGAAACTTCTCTGAAATGATTTGATAACGTTATGCATCTACCTTTTGCTGTACTGTATTGAGATTGTTGCCAAGATAACAATGACAGGTTATACTGATGCCATGACACTAAACCCTGCATTTCCAAGTACAGTACAACGGATATCAAGTCTGTCGATTGATATCTTATCTACTTGCAACATCAGTCCAACAATACTACTGGAGAGGGATGTCGAGGAATCCAACTATTATGTCAACTTCATGCTCTATTTAGCAGAGCCTTTTTGCAACCTGCTCATGTTCAACAGGCTTGACCGCTCCATTTACCTGCTCAATTACCCCCCATCCCCCCGTTTACAACCACATCAAGCACTTTTATAGAGGGGGGAGCATTGTTCTGCCATGAGTCAATGTTTACATTCTTCACCAAGGCAGGTCCTATGGTATTCCATGAAGAAAACTGCTATAGAATATTTAGAAATGACACCATTGAGAGATGACAAAAAGCTTTAATTGCCAGTGGGAGCAATGTTGTGTCCAAAGCAAACAGTAGAATTGCATCTGCCCATTAAATGTGGTCCTGGGAGACAGTGATCTCTGTTTGGGTATGAGAGCGCTGGAGCATGTCACAGCCAGGCCAGAATGGCTGATTGTTCCAAGCTGAATACCCCATTGGAGTAACAGAGAGTTCTGGCTGAGAGAGGGATGACATCAGCCAAAAGTGTGTGGTCTCACAGGACAACTATGCAAATGGTCCTTTAAGACAATTAACAAATAGAGCAATATTTGTCTTGGGGGACCAGAGTGAGTTCATTCTGATGTCTTATTTTCAGGGAGTCCACATGAAACTGCTTTATAAACATCCATCTCAGCCTTTGTAAGATAAGGTTGATGACATGCAAACTACAAAGCCCAATAGACCTCTAAAGGATCAATGTGGTATCTCAAAGCTATGAATCAATTTATTGCATGTGCATATGATGTAATTGCCACGACTCACAGGAGATATCAAGGGTGTAAAGAAAACGCAACACTGTTCTTGTGAGCATAAGGAAATTCCGAAGGAGTCTTAACATAAATAGGTCTGCCTATAGGACACTTAAACCTAACTACTGTTGAATATTAACAGACCCTCACAAATGACAGTCATTGAAAGCATAAGCAGTTTCAACCTGAGACATAGTTGTCTATTTCCCTCCCACTGGGTTTAAGTAATCATTTTAGAGCAATTGTCAAAGGAATGTTAGGGTTGATTTGAATTTCAACAACTGTGCTTCTAGACTAAATGACATGACTGCCCACATCACGTAAATCTAATAAAAATAATTTCAGAGAAGATCAACAAAACGGCTTGAACTTTCATCGATTGACAACATAATTTCAGAATTTAGGTGAGAAAGCAGTGAATAAGTGACAAATAAACTGAATTAAGGGGCAAAGACAGTTCTAACCCCCCAGATACAAATACACACTATAATAGGCTACAAATTAAATCCCATACAGTAATACATTCTACAGTAATACATTCTTACCTGCGTTTCAGTGGGATTCTCCCTTTATGACAGGACTTTAAATAGGGGATCCAAGGTAAACTGTAGGCATTTCCTTACAGATGCTCGTACTGTGACTCCTTATAATTTGGTTAATACGACTAATTATTTCAAAAGACACCGCCGACAAAACTTCATCTGACAATCACAAAATGTAGGGCTACCCATGGACAGTGAATAGTAGTCAAAAATAGGATTAGGATAAGTGTGCTTCTCACTCCTCAGCGAGTCTACTATGAGTTCAATCGCCCCGCAAGCAAACTTTCGTCACAGCATTCTTTCCTTTCAGTTAAACCAGCCCCCTCCAGTGTCAGTTTACAACCCAACTAGACCATTGAACTGAGAAGAGGGTTGTTGCGAACGGAGTATGGGCAAGTGGGCGTGTAGAAAGGAGAGTAGCAGGCATGTGGAAAGGAGTGGGTGTGCCGAAAGGAACGATTTGGGCTTGTGGAAAAGACAAATAATTGTACATTTTAAGTTATAAAACTGATGATTGTTTATTTTTTATTAAAAGTACTTATGATGTGCTTACTGTGACTGTCAACCTGATAAATCAAATAAAATTGTATTGGTCACATATACATGGTTAGCAGATGTTATTGCGAGTGTAGCGAAATGCTTGTGCATCTAAACTCAGCTAAAAAAGAAATGTCCCTTTTTCAAAGATCATTCGTAAAAATCCAAATAATTTCAAAGATCTTCATTGTAAAGGGTTTAAACACTGCTTGTTCAATTCACCATAAACAATTCATGAACATGCACCTGTGGAACAGTCGTTAAGTCAAGCTTACAGACGGTAGGCAATTAAGGTCACAGTTATGAAAACATAGGACACTAAGGAGGCCTTTCTACTGACTCTGAAAAACACCAAAAGAAAGATGCCCAGGGTCCCTGCTCATCTGTGTGAATGTGCCTTGGGCATGCTGCAAGGAGGCAGGAGGACTGCAGATGTGTCCAGGGCAATAGATTGCAATGTCCGTACTGTGAGCCGCCTAAGACAGCGCTACAGGGAGAGAGAACAGACAACTGATCGTCCTCGCAGTGGCAAACCACTTGTAACAACACCTGCACAGGATCGGGTACATCCGAAAATCACACCTGCGGCACAGGTACAGGATAACAACAACAACTGCCCGAGTTACACCAGAAACACACAATCCCTCCATCAGGGCTCAGAATGTCCGCAATAGGCTGAGAAAGGCTGGACAGAGGGCTTGTACGACGGAATGAGCGTTACACTGAGGGCTGTACTCTGGAGCAGGATCGATTTGGAGGTGGAGGTTCCGTCATGGTCTGGGGCGATGTGTCACAGCATCATCAGACTGAGCTTGTTGTCATTGCAGGCAATCTCAATGCTGTGCATTACAGGGAAGACATCCTCTTCCCTCATGTGGTACCCTTTGTCATCCTGACATGACCCTCCAGCATGACAATGCCACCAGCCATACTGCTCGTTCTGTGCGTGAATTCCTGCAAGACAGGAATGTCAGTGTTCTGCCATGGCCAGCGAAGAGCCTGGATCTCAATCCCATTGAGAATGTCTGGGACCTGTTGGATAGGAGGGTGAGGGCTAAGGCCATTCACCCCAGAACTGTCTGGGAATTTACAGGTGCTTTGGTGGAAGAGTGGGGTAACATCTCACAGCAAGAACTGGCAAATCTGGTGCAGTCCATGAGGAGGAGATGCACTGCAGTGCCTAATACAGCTGGTGGCCACACCAGATACTGACTGTTACTTTTGACTTTGACCCCATCTTTGTTCAGGGACACATTATTCAATTTCTGTTAGTCACATGACTGTGGAACTTGTTCAGGTTATGTATCAGTTGTTGAATCTTATGTTCATACAAATATTTACAAGTATGCTGAAAATAAACGCAGTTGACAGTGAGAGGATGTTTCTTTTTTTGCTGAGTTTAGTTCAGACAATGCAGCAATATCAACAAGCAATTTAACAATTCCACAACAACTACCTAATACATATACATCCAAGTAAAGGGATGGAAGGGGAAAAATAAAGGTATATTCCAAAAAAAGTATGTATATTCATGCATGTATGTGTATGTATGTATGTATGTATATACAGTTGAAGTCGGAAGTTTACATACACTTAGGTTGGAATCATTAAATCTAATTTTTCAACCACTCCACAAATTTCTTGCAAACAAACTACAGTTTTGGCAAGTCGGTTAGGACATGAAGTAATGTTACCAACAATTGTTTACAGACAGATTATTTTACTTATAATTCACTGTATCACAATTCCAATGGGTCAGAAGTTTACATAAACTAAGTTGACTGTGCCTTTAAACAGCTCGGAAAATTCCAGAAAATTGTCATGGCTTTTAGAAGCTTCTGATAGGCTAATTCACATCATTTGAGTAAAATAGAGGTGTACCTGTGGATGTATTTCAAGGCCTACCTTCAAACTCAGTGCCTCTTTGTTTGACATGGGAAAATCAAAAGAAATCAGCAAAGACCTCAGAAGAAAAATTGTAGACCTCCACAAGTCTTGTTCATCCTTGGGAGCAATTTCCAAATGGCTAGAGGTACCACGTTCATCTGTACAAACAATAGTACGCACGTATAAACACCATGGGACCACGCAGACATCATACAGTCTCCTAGAGATGAACGCACTTTGGTGCGAAAAGTGCAAATCAATCCCAGAACAACAGCAAAGGACCTTGTGAAGATGCTGGAAGAAACAGGTACAAAAGTATCTATATCCACAGTAAAACGAGTCTATATCGACATAACCTGAAAGGCCGCTCAGCAAGGAAGAAGCCACTGCTCCAAAACCGCCATAAAAAAGCCAGACTACGGTTTTCAACTGCACACGGAGACAAAGATTGTACTTTTTGGAGAAATGTCCTCTGGTCGGATGAAACAGAAATATACAAATAGAACTGTTTGGCCATAATGAACATGGTTATGTTTGGAGGAAAAAGGGGTAAGCTTGCAAACCAAAGAACACCATCTCAACATGAAGCACGGTTGGAAGCATCATGTTGTGGGGGTGCTTTGCTGCAGGAGGGTCTGGTGCACTTCACAAAATAGATGGCATCATGAGGGAGGAAAATGATGTGGACATATTGAAGCAACATCGCAAGACATCAGTCAGGAAGTTAAAGCTTGGTCGCAAATGGGTCTTCCAAATGGACAATGACACCAAGCATACTTCCAAAGTTGTGGAGAAACAGCTTAACGACAACAAAGTCAAGGTATTGAGTGGCCATCACAAATCCCTGACCTCAATCCTATAGAAAATTTGTGGGCAGAACTGAAAAAGTGTGTGCGAGCAAGGAAGCCTACATACCTGACTCAGTTACACCAGCTCTGTCAGGAGGAATGGGCCAAAATTCACCCAACTTATTGTGGGAAGCTTGTGGAAGGCTACCCGAAATGCTTTACCCAAATTAGACAATTTAAAGGCAATGTTTACAAATACTAATTGAGTGTATGAAAACTTCTGACCCACTGGGAATGTGATGAAAGAAATAAAAGCATTCTCTCTTCTATTATTCTGACATTTCACATTCTTAAAATAAAGTGGTGATCTTAACTGACCTAAGAAGGAATTTTTACTAGGATTAAATGTCAGGAATTGTGAAAAACTGAGTTTAAAATGTACTTGGCTGAGGTGTATGTAAACACACGTACGTACATATGTATGTATATGGATATTTACCCCAAAAATATATGGGGGATTTGAAATGATGCAGACAATTACATTGATGGAAGCAACAATCTTTCCGCAATATATAAAAGTAAAGGGATGGAATAAGAATATGTACATATAAATATATGGATGAGCAATGACTGAGCAGCATAGGCAAGATGCAATAGATGGTATAAAATACAGTACACACATATGGGATGAGTAATGCAAGATATGTAAACATCAGTATTAAAGTGGCATTACTAAAGTGACTAGTGATCCATTTGATAGAGTGGCCAATGATTTCAAGTCTGTATTTTTATTTTTTTACCTTTATTTAACTAGGCAAGTCAGTTAAGAACAAATTCTTATTTACAACGACGGCCTAGGAACAGTGGGTAAAATGTTCAGGGACAGAACGACAGAGTTGTATCTTGTCAAGCTCGGGGATTCGAACTTGCAACCTTTCGGTTACTAGCCCAACACTCTAACCACTAGTCTACCCTGCCGCCCCATGTAGGCAGTATGTAGGCAGCAGCCTCTCTGTGTTAGTGATGGCTGTGTAATAGTCTGATGGCCTTGAGATAGAAGCTATTTTTCAGTCTCCTGGTCCAAGCTTTGATGCACCTGTACTGATCTCACTACTAGTAGCTACTTCCCATGCAGTTGCCGGACCTGCCAGACAGTAGTGCCAGTGTAGTTGCCGTTCATGCCCTCCCCATTGAGTAGTAGACTGTATCCATGTATAAAAGTGGCATCTAGATGGTTATCAATTTTCATTATTTCTTGTATAGGCTGCTATGAATCCATGGGAAGGAAAGTTGACACGGTACCTACTGCCGGCGACATGTCCTGCTACAGCTGCCCATAAAGGAAGCAGGTAGGAAGCAGGTTGGCAGGCATGTCGATACAACACCACAAATCTTCCCAATTAGGTGAGTTGCTTTCTATACACCCACTCTCCTTCGACACAGCCACTCGCCCATACTCCAGTCATCATATTGTACTGCAGCTACCCATACTTGAGCGGACTGGCCGTCACAACGTCTCGCATGGAAACGCTGTACAAATCGATGGAGCATACGACCACAATTCTGTTTCAAAGAGGCAGTCACCACAACAAACCCATTTCACTTAGCACAGACGTAGCTCAGATTCAGAGTTCACAGGGTTGCAGGTGTGATTGCCGGGTATAGTGAAAATCTTAGGCTCCGAGCTCTAACATGCAGGACTAAGTGAAATAAAATTGAGAAAATTGTAATATATATATAAAATTATTTTTATGTTTGGAAAAATAACGTTCCCAAAGTAAACAGCCTATTTCTCAGGACCAGATGCTAGAATATGCATATAATTGACATCTTAGGATAGAACACACTCTATCGTTTCCAAAACTGTAAAAATATTGTCTGTGAGTATAACATAACTGATATTGCAGGCAAGCCTGAGAAAAATCCAATCAGGAATTGACTCTTATTTTGAAACCCTGTGTTCCTATACATCCCTATTGCCCATTGAAGGGGATATCAACCAGATTCCTTTTTCTATGGCTTCCCTAAGGCATCTACAGCCTTTAGACATAGTTTCAGGCTTTTATTTTGAAGAATGAGCGTGAACTGCCACATTGCGTAAGTGGATAGGTGGGGGCTCTCTCAGAGTGATTTGTGCGCAAAAGAGAGGCGGCCATTGTTACTCCCGGGCCTAGTGAAAAGCCAACTGTCCCGGTTGATATATTATCGAATAGATATTTGAAAAACACCTTGAGGATTGATTATAAAAAACATTTGACATGTTTCTGTGTACATTATGGATATAATTTGGAATTTTTGTCTGCGTTGTCGTGACCGCTCTTTCCGGTGGATTCCTGGGCATAACGCACCAAACTAACAGAGATATTTGGATATAAAAATATCTTTATGGAACAAAAGGAACATTTGTTGTCTAACTGGGAGTCTCGTTAGTGAAAACATCCGAAGATCAAAGGTAAAGGATGAATTTGATTGCTTTTCTGATTTTCGTGACCAAGTTACCTGATGCTAGGTGTACTTATTGTTTTGTTATGCTATCGATAAACTTACACAAGCGCTTGTATTGCTTTCGCTGTAAAGCATAATTTCAAAATCTGAGACGACAGGGTGATTAACAAATGGCTAAGCTGTGTTTCGCTATATTTCACTTGTGATTTCATGAATATGAATATTTTCTAGTAATATTATTTGACTATTGCGCTATGCTATTCAGCGTTGCTGATGACAAATATACCGGATCCGGGATGGGTGGTTCTAAGAGTTAAATTCATGTTTAAAATATCCCTATGTTTCTTTTATTATGGTGCTATCACTCTGTTATTAGTACGCCTGCGCGGTAGTCTCACCGCTGATGGACCTGGCCTGAGTGCAATGGCAACCATGTACTGTGGAAATACGGTTTAGTAAACGTTGTTAAACTGGAACCTAGTCCTTGTGTAATTTTAGGTTAGGGGGCAGTATTTTCACTTTGGATGAATTGCGTGCCCATAGTGAACTGCATCCTACTCTGTCCTAGATTGCTAATATATGCATATTATTATTACTATTTGATAGAAAACACTCTGAAGTTTCTAAAACTGTATGAATTATGTCTGTGAGTATAACACAACTGATAGGGCAGGCAATCTTCCAAACAGGAAGTGAAATTCTGAATACATGTCTAATTTCAAGTCATCACCTATCCACTTCCAAATAAGATATGGATCTGGTAGCACTTCCTACACCTTCCACTAGATGTCCTCATTCAGTAGAACGTGGAATGGAGCTTCTGGTGTTAACTTTGACCGAATGGGAGGGGAAATAGTCACTGTCCCGACAGAATGCCATTTTCCTGTGGCGCATTTGTCTGTGGGTGTCACCATCGTTCCATTTGGCTGCAGATGAAAACATATGCTCCGGTTGGAACGTTATTGGATATATATGAAAATAACATCATGAAGATTGATTCTGTACTTAGTTTGACCAGTTTATTCGACCTGGAATATATATTTTTGATGTTTTTTTCCGAGTTCTCCTGGACCAGCGTCAGCTTTTGGGCATGTGAGCTGAAAGTGCTAGCAAATGCAGCTAATTGGACACTAGTATTGGACATTATGGAACAAAACAACAAATTATTGTGGAACTAGGACTCCTTGCACTGCATTCTGATGAAAGATCATCAAAGGTAAGGTAATATTTATGATGTTATTTCGTATTTCTGTTGACTCCAACATGGCGGAGAAATATATTTACGTCTGAGCGCTGTCTCAGATTATTTCATGGTAGGTTTTTTTCATAACGGTTTTTAAAAAAAATCGGACACAGCGGTTGCATTAAGAACCAGTGTATCTTTAATTATATGTAGAACATGTATCTTTAGTCAAAGTATATGATGAGTATTTCTGTTATCTGGCGTAGCTTTCTATAATTCCTCCGGATATTTTGGAGGCATTTCTGAACATGGTGTCAATGTAAACCGAGATTTGTGGATATAAATATGCATATTATCGAACAAAACATAAATGTATTGTGTAACATGTTATATGAGTGTCATCTGATGAAGATTTTCAAAACGTTAGTGATTCATTTTATCTCTAATCCTGCTTTTGTTACTATCTTTGGCTGGGAAAAATGGCTGTGTTTTTTTATGTTTTATGTTTTTTATATGTTGTGTTTTCGCTGTAAAACATTTAAAAACCGGACATGATGGGTAGATGAACAAGATGTTCATCTCTCATTTGCTGTATTGGTCTTGTTAATGTGTGAAAGTTAAATATTTCTAAAGAATATTTTTTAATTCCCTGCGCCACCTTTTCAGCTGAATGGGGGGGGAGTTCCCCTAGGGGATCGCCTTGCCATAACAGGTTTTAACACCCTCAAAGTAGCCTAAAAAACATTCCCTTTGTTTTCACATTGGCGTAATATGCACAAGTTGTGTGTACACCAAAAACATGACCCAAGGGTCATAGTAGGTGTGAGCACCCTCATTCCGCATCCAAGAGGATGAGGGCTGAAGTTTCTGAGAAAATCTCCCCCAATCATTCCCCACAGGCCCAAACTACACAAGGTCTCTGTGCCTCACATACTTTCACGGCCCAGAGCATATGTGTTGGGAAATTGACCAAAGCCCCATTGGGAAAAGCATGAAAAATATTACTGTCTCCTTCACACATTCTCCATTCTATCTCTCACTTTGCTTCTCTCATAGACACATCCAGCTCATGTCTTGGCTCGCTTGCGCTCCTCACAGCTGCCCAAGTCACTCGACTGGTCCCCAGACAGGAAGCCAGCTCCAGCCCAGAGAGGAAGTAGGAGATTCAAAGAGTAGTGGGGTCAGAACATCTGGACAAACACCTGCCATACTAGGCCAGTCAGGCTGGAGAAAACAGCAGAGCTGATCACACTGTTGCTTAGACTTCAGTGTTTAAGTGTGTGGATGACGTGCGTCTCTCAGACTTCAGTGTTTAAGTGTGTGAATGACGTGCGTCTCTCAGACTTCAGTGTTTAAGTGTGTGGATGACGTGCGTCTCTCAGACTTCAGTATTTAAGTGTGTGGATGACGTGCGTCTCTCAGACTTCAGTGTTTAAGTGTGTGGATGACGTGCGTCTCTCAGACTTCAGTGTTTAAGTGTGTGGATGACGTGCGTCTCTCAGACTTCAGTGTAACCCTTCATCCAAGTCAGACAGTTTGCAGATGTCCTTTTAAACTTGAGTTAAAAAGGCTAAAAACAATTCTGAGCTTTCCAAAGTAACTTTTTTCCCCAAATGCAATTCAATACAGTGGTGTGTCCAACTGCAAAGGATCTCCTTCAATCTGCTCACTCTCTGAAATTTCAGAGGTAGAAATCTCAACCTAGTTCGCCAGCTAAAAGGACAGGAACCATTTTCTATGCAGGGGAGCTGGTGAGTGTATGTTTGAACATGTCAGGGTTCCTGTTAAGAATGTAGCCATTTCAGTGACCATGGAAAAGACTTGGCTCCTTACTGTTGCAGGACAAAGCTTAACGCTCCAAAGGATCCTTTTATAGCACCCGTCTTAAAGGGAGGACTTGAATAAATCAAGCCAGTCTAGACCCCAGCCACAGCCACAGCCGAAAGTCTTTCAAGTTAAATCAAACAGAGTAGACAACTACAGCTGGCTGGTAACCAGATAGGGGGAACACTGAAGAGGTCTGAAGAAAAAAAGCAGCAGGATCAATTCCTCAAAAGGAACCCTGATAAACCTAAATAATAAAAGGTAAATAACACAGCAACACATTCATTGGAAATAGTCTAGTAATCAACTAATTAAGTCTAGTGCAAGTGAATCTGATAAAGGAGGGTACGTTACACTCCGACAACAGTGCTCAGGTTAGAGAGTAAGTGGATTTAGCTGTTCAAGTGAGTTCCCACGCATCAAAGAGAAGGCTCCTAAAGTATTTTTCTAGACTTGACCAAAGCACTTGTGTTACATCATAGAGTGCACCAAGAACTAAGAATGAACTAAGAATGAACTGCGGACTCTGGTCCTAGTGTAGTGGTATTTTAGAGACTTGGCGAACAGACAGAGAAAGACAGTGTGCCTCAGCAGCGTGTCGTGTGCGTTAGTAGTGGGTTAGCTCTGGGGTGGTAAGGCACACGTAGGGATGGACACACGTGTCTACCTGAGCTCAGGCTGTAGAAGTTTAACGGGTCGGTCACCCATGCACTGTCCTGCTTTACACTCTCCATCTCCAAATCTGTATGCCAATCACACGAACGGATGGATAGGCAGGAGAGGTGGGTAGGAACGGAGAGGGAGAGAGATCGTCCTGTTAGAGGAGGAACATGGCAGGAACAACAGCTTTTTTTCTGTTTCGAGACTGTCACTCAGTCAGATAGCTTGGCAACTGACACTTGGTGGAGGAGGCACAAAAGGACATTACGCATTATGTGTGCATTGGTTAAAGTTCAATTAATATACAGGAAATGAATAAATCTTTCATAGTACATCATTGGGTAGTGAATACTACAAAACTTTGTCAGCAAATAAAATAATTTTCACTGTAAAAATTGGTGTCAGCCAGTACAAAGTATCATTAAGTGTTGCAATGACTATTGAATTTGACAACCAGGTGTGGAAGGAGGAAAAGCAGTGTGGGTAAGAAAAGTGTGTGGCCCTTAAGTGCATCCTTTCTTCCTCCCTCCTCTAATCTGTGATTAAGCATGATTAGATAGGTGAACCCAAGGGCTCCATCACATGGCTTTCACCTGTCCAGTAATTTCTAATCATTGACTACTTCAAGGAAAGAAAGAAGGTTGCACTTGAACGGGGCCTGTGTTTGTGAGAGGGATAGGGAGAGGGGGTGTATACCAGCACGCACAGGGTGGGAAGAGACTCCACGAGGCAGGCTGTAGACCAGAGCAGGGGAATGCTGAAGTAGGGTGGGGGGCAAAGGGGATGACAGTGAAATAAACAACAATGCACATGCATGGAGCAGAGTGAAGCCATGCAAAAAACGGCATGCAAATTTCAGGTGTGTGACCAATATGGAAACCCAATGAGTGGAGATCTAAAATGGGTGGGCAAGCAAATAGGAGCCATTTCCACAGAGTTGACTTTCTTTGTGTGCATTCAGGACAGTATGAAAGATACAACATGATGCATTATTTTATTTGCATAACACACAATCTAATATGCTTAGAAACATTGCCTTTAATTTTGTGCACCAGATAACATTGGGCCATAACCCCTAACAACATCTGAGACAGCATAGTTATGGTGATGATGCTATTCCTCATTACGGATCCTATGGGATGTGTTGTTTTTTTGTCATTGTTCCCAGCAGGCCTTGCATGGTTCTGCTCCTACCAGGCCTCCCACGTCAATTCCAAAGGGTTGGTTCTGACACTGAGTCATTGGGTGATTCACCCCTTGAATTGGAAGGGAATTTTTCAAGACTGATTTAGATAAGCTTAAGGTGTCTGTGGCTGATCGAGAGAGTACATGGGGCTGAGTCCAAAATGGTACCTCATTCCCTACATAGTGCTCTACTTTTGGCCAGAGCTCATGAGCTCTGGCCAAAAGTAGAGCATTATAGGGAATGGGATGTCATCTCAGGATATAAGATATGAATAGGATGGGATGCCATGGAAAGGGCTTGGCAAGCCTGGTCATTCCGAAACATGACATAAGCTGCACTTTTCACAAGCCATCTAAAAGTATTACCATGTAAGAGGGGGTCAAAGTCCATGCATGATAGAGTTTCTATTACGCCTATCAGAATGTCGTGGCTGTACTTTCTGATTGTGATAGGGCTTTATGGTACACTCACGTGTTGAATGACCGTGTTTGTTTTTGGACACTCATATGAGTGCGCTAGGTGGCTTATCTGTTTGCTCTGGCTACCTATAGATCAGCGATACGTGTTTGCATTGGATTAACATTGACATTGTGCAAATAGAGACATGAGACGCGAGTTTAGGTGGTTATTCAAGAGCACGATAACTATGGATTTCATTTTTCAAGTTGTGAAACGTTGAGTAGTGGGAATTCTCACTGGACACTTCATACCAATATAAGACCATCACATTCAACTAAAGAGATCAATATTATGATCTAGGTCTTATGTTTTTATTTTGCAGTCTAGTGTTGTGTTGAATACACAAGTCTCTTCAATCAATCCCTAGGTCTATACCGTCACTACATTTTCCTTTTGGATTCACCCTATTGTATTGTGGAGTCAGCCCTGAAATGCATTTAAAAAGGCCAGTTAACATGAGAAATGTTTGGGTTGGTTGTGACTTCACTCATTCAGTGGTCTCTGCAATGACATGATACGTGTTCCCTCAAATTGCTCTGTGCTTTAGCCTCAGCTGGCCTAGCCGCCTGAGACAGACCGACACTTGTGTAGAGCATCACCCTTACTCCTCCACAGAGTGGCACTAGCACCTGCTGCAGCTCAGTCACCATGACACACCACACATCCCATCCACATCATCATCACACCACACACTTACAGACGAGATCACAGTTGGGAATCCCCCCCAATCTCACCAGACATTATCATACTCTAACATTGATATGCATTTTCCATAACCAACTGCTTCCTGCTGTCATAAATATCAGATATATCTAGTTAGTAGTTTATAGTTAATGATGTCAAAATCACAACAGCACATTTTTGATAAGAACTATTATATACTTTATCCACCAAAAACAACATAGCACCCAGTGGGAGCGAATGCTAGGAGAGTCACGGATGCCTCACTGTACCTGGTTTTGGCACCGAGAGGAAATACAGTACCTGGTTTTGGCACCGAGTTGGTGACGGACTGCGGCACCTTGTCGTTTATCAGCTCCACACACTCACTGGGAAAGAAGCCAACCTGGGGAGAGAGGACAAAAAAACACTTTTTAAACACACACAGAGAGAGAGAGAGAGCGCACAAGAGTGAGCAGAGAGGATGAGTGTGTGTGAAAATGAATGAATGAATGAGTGAGTGAGAGCAGTACCACTGAAGACTGATAAACAGCCTTCAGCCACTTATATCAATATGTCTCTACTGTGCATCTGGCCTTTGTTGAGACCTCTCTCTGGATTAGGGAGTCCATAGGCAGTTGGTATAAATACATACTAAAAGGTTGGTGTGAGACCCAGGATGCCACTTGGAAATGTGCTGTGCTCGTTGCGGTGTTCAGTCAAGATCATGTGCCTAATTAGCTGCCCAAGCTATGGCTTTTAGGAATGGTCTGTGCCAGCTGAAGCGGAGGTAAAGGCCGGAGGGTGAGTGTGTGTGGGGCAATGTGTGTGTGAGACTGTGTTTACATGCTGTGTGTGTATCCCAAATATTTTATATCAGAAGAACATTTCCTTCTAGTCTATAATTGGACACAAGTCAAGAGCAGACTGTGGTAGTTTAAAATCTCTACAGTCAACCAAAAAGCAAAATATCCTTGTCGGACACAGATGTTAGTGCGTCAGGTAGCCTAGCGGTTAGGGCATTGGGCCAATAACCGAAAGGTTGCTGGCTCGATTACCTGAGCCAACAAGGTGAAAAAAAGCAAGGCACTTAAACCCTAATTTGCTCAAGGGGTGCCATACTACTATGGCTGACCCTTTAAAACAACACATTTCACTGCACCCATCCTGTGTGCGACAATAAAACATATATTTCTTTATATTATTTTTCAAATGAACATGAGTAAAACAAATTATTTCTGATTTAAAACAACTGATCCTCCCAGTGCAAATAGACATAGATGCCTCCAGGCTAGGGATGGACAGGTTTATTTGAATATGCAAACAAAGTTTTCTATCACTTTTGTGAGTATATATTTTTGTTTTTTTAAAGATGCCTATTTTAACAAATAAAATATTTTTTCTAAATGTCATGTTAGATACAAGGCTATACCATTACATTTGAAATTCTTAATGTTGTAATGACCTGACTAGATCATAAAGGAACAATTGCCCAGACTGAGGTTTGAGTTTACGAATTGACGGTTTACTAACCCAACTTTACACAGGCTACTGTTTGGCCGTAGCCCACGCCAAATAAATGAAGGATACCCCACAAACCAACCGTAACCTTCTCTTGTGAAGGCCAGACGTAAGAGAGAGAACAATGGCTAAACCTGGTCTTAACTTCCAATGCTTCATCCCCCTGCCCAACCCCCCTCCACGCCACTCCGCCAATTGCCAGGATGCCCTGCATCAGAACATTCCAGGCATTCCCGTGATTGGCAGATAGCAGGTTGATTGCCATGTCGGACTCCGCGAACACTGGTAAATGCAACACAACTCACTAATAGCCTAACACATAACACACAGCTATCTGTGCGGGCCGCTACAATGTAATAAAACAACACACTTTTGAATGTAGTTTATATGATGTGCGCCCCATGAAATAGGCTTCATATACACGTAGCTTGTTTTGTCGGCCAAGTAAAGCGGCACCACAGTCAGACTCCATGTGTAGCAAGTGAAATGACGGATCACTAATACAACGCAAGATGGAATTAAAATTACGACATGAAACATTAGCGAAATGAGAAGGAGTGGGCTACAACAAGCAACCAAAATCGCAGCAAAATGTAGACTCAATTAGCCAGGGTAGCTAGCTTACTTTTCTAGTCTACTCCAACTTATTCCAGTCAAGAAGGGCACGGTCAAATGGGATGATAAATAACACTGTGGCTGCTACAAGTTAGCTAGTGTATCAAGTCTGACGAGCTAGCTACTCTATCTCGTCCCTTTCCATCTCACACATACCTTCCCCTCCCCTGCAGCAGCAGAGCTCACACATACCGTCCCCTCCCGGTATGCTCAGGTTAAAAACATATGTACCATTTTTTTTTTACAAAACTGAAGAAAAAAATTAAATAAACCATGTATTTCGAATATCTGGAAAAATGCATGATATTATTAGAATAGTAAAATTATTTCTAACGCCCATCCCTGCTCCAGGATAAACTGTCTTCCTCAAGTCTTTGTGAGTCTTAAGAAATCTCTTAGGCTGTATAATAGAATAATATAAATCTCTATGCTGTATAATAGAATAATATAAATCTCTATGCTGTATAATAGAATAATATAAATCTCTAGGCTTCACTTAATGAGTTTGGAGGAAGACATGATATAAATATTTTTGCGTGCTTTAATGAAGACGTGGGAAACTGCCAAACCAAAGCCATTCCCAGCAGAGCAATTTGACAAAAACCCTTCTCTGTCATTATTGACTAATCATCTAGTCCCATCTCTGATTTACAAATCTTAACATGTGCGATACCTAACAAATCAGAGACCAGACTACACTAATAGACACTTAAAGAAGTGTCTATTTGCTTAGGAGTATGTAACCTACACGCTTTGCAAAATAAATGGCTTCCATCTTGTAGTAAATGTGACTGATAAGAGGGTTGAATGTGACTATCATAGGGATCCAAGGTCCAGCTGTCTTGCAACTTACAAACAGTACTATGCTATATAAAGATGTGACGCATGCTGGGCACTCAATGAAAGAAGCTCACCCTTTCCATGGTTGGATTTTCTCTCTCCCTCTTTCTCTTGGACCCTCCATATATATATATATATATATATATATACATATTTCTCCCCTCTCTCTCCTTGAGGCTCTGCAGGCAGGCTGATGTGTTGTGTCATACAGAAAGACGTGAGCTGCCTACCTGACCTTAAGCCACAGACTGACTCAGACTGCCTGTCGGGTGACTGACTGCCCTCCGGTGGAGATAGCAGGGAGGACATGGACATTTGCTTTGTGCGAGCAGATACACAATCCAATCAATGCTCCACCATCTAGTGGAGCATTGACATACAATGGCATTTCCCCAAAATCCAGATTGTTTTCAAGGACCAACATTGTGTGTAATAACCTAGTTATGACATCATTGTTGAAGACCAAACATCATGGTATGCACCAGACCATGATTATTGGTAGGAATGAGTGCCATGATTCATAATAATGAAATAATAGACAGATAATACCTTTGACAAAACCAAGGAATCTTCATCTACTTGATATTCCAAAATCACACACAAATAATGTTCCCTCTCTTTAAAACTCAGCATATGCACCCCTACAGTACAACAAAGCAACAGGCAACAACCGCCTCCAAGAGTCTTTAGCCTAACAGCTTCCCAAGTTCCTAATTGTCCTTCTGCAGTGTTTAATAACAATATGTTGTGAAGGCCCATCCAACATGGCTGCCCTCCCAGCTGGTCTGTATCAGTATTTTTCCCCCGGGGCAGCGAGCGGCAATGTTATGGGTCAGCTATGACCAGAACACTGCTAGGGGTCAATGCTAAGGGCACAGGAAGTTCAGCTGGATTAGATCAACAGACAACACAATATCAGGCTTTATTGTGCTCAAAGAAATACTATTGATCACTTTAAATGGAATACTGGAAAACGTAGCTAGGCTAATATAATCACATCACGATCGAGAACAACCACTCTGTGTACCCATTTTGTAAGATACAATGAGTATGTCTGTCTTTAACTGATTAGATAGTCCATAGAGAAATGTTTAACCCAAATGAACAATGAGCTGATTTGGTCTTTTGTATATGTATAAATATAGTAGAATTAGCTAAAAGGCCAAACCAAATGTGACTGAAAAGAGAAATTGATAGACACCAAAGCACAATAAAAATCCTGGCCTTGTGGAGTCTACAGTAGATCAGTAGACAGAAGATGAGTGGATGCCAAGCCATCCGTGCGCAACTTATAAACACCCCAGGTTCTAAACTGCAACACAGTAATTGTTTGTTTGTGTGTGTATGTGCTTCTGGGTCACAAACCTGAAAGCCGTGCTTGCCCCTCCACCATGTGGTGTCCTCTTTGGGGGGCATGTCAATCACTGACACAATGTCCCCAACCTGTCAGGGGAGGGAGAGAGAAAGTAGGGAGAGAGAAAGGGGAAGAGAGGAGAAGAGAGGGATAGCTGGATCAGTCATTGCTAAAGAAGGGACTCACTAGTCATGCTGTGAATACATCTGAGGGGAAACATCATCCTACATATAGAGGTGGTGGGTATTATTTGCTAAGAAACGTTTGGGAACCACTAACTGCATCAGAGAGTATTTGTACAGAAGAATTGCATGTTCAATCAGATGTGTGAAAAGTAGTGTGTGAAAAGAGTAATGGAGAAACAACTCCCTAGGAACAACAATGTATTGGGGCATCTGTAGAATAGTAAATATGATGCAGATTACATGTCATACAGCAAAGAACAACGTGCTCATAAAATACGTATGATTATTTATCACTGCATCCAAGCACAGCCATTTATCCATGACATTCCCATTTGTATCTGCACATATGTCCATGTGAGTGTGTGTACACGCATTTGTATGTGCACGTGTTGTGTTTAAATGCGGTTCAGCTCTCCCTGTACTTGGCAGTCACCTCGAAGGAGAGCTCGTCGGCGGCCTGTGCGATGTAGCGTTTGATGACATGGGCGGCGGCGATGGCGGGTACATTGATGGAGGACTCCTCGTGGACCAGTAAGTGGTTGCCCTTGTTATCAACCTGGAACACACACACACAATCAAGTTAGTGTCATATTTACTGTCTGTCACTGCACACATTACACTGGGTTGGTGAGTTACTGTTCTATTATACAAAGGGTGGGGCTAATCCTGGACGCTGACTGGTTAAAACTGCATTCCAGCCAGTGTTTATTCCACAAGTTACCACCAGCTAAAGCTATGACGGTTAAATGCCTATTTACTCTTATCCATCTCACAGCGCAATCCACTGTCTCATCAGCCCAGCCAAGCAAGTTATAAACTTGATCTCCACTGTAAAAATAATCTAGACAATATATCCCATTTCTTTTAGACTAGCAATTGGTTTTCAAATGCGGAGATTTGTATAAACCTTGCTTTCTGTCTCTGACATTTGCAACATTGTTTCAGTATTGAAATTCGATCTCCAGCTGTCTCATAGTAGTGAACGTGTAGATGTCAGGAGTCAGGATAAAACAGACGGAGGGAGATTTTCTCAGCCAGTCAAAGATCATGAAGAATCAGCATCATTTTTATGGATATATATACAAAGAAATGTCAATAGAAAACAGGTCAAATGAAACGAAGGGCAGCTACTGTAGTTTGCAGTCTTTCCAGCTTCAGTTTGAAGTAATTGTGTTAGCTGTGTCATTGGATAGCGCCTCTGAACAACATTGTCCTGAAATAGCACATTAGCTCATTGTTAAGGATGTATCCAAATGAATGTCACTAGAAAACAGCTTTAACAAATGCAAATTGCAGCTACTTTGTTGTTATTCTGACTAAAATGTTTGGCCATAATTGGCGAGCTAGTAAGCAAGGGAGAAGAATGTTGCCAGTCAGTATGGAAATAGAACATTTAGAACAAATGACTGGGTAGTGTCCATAGATACAGAACTTGGGTAGACGGCTTGGATAGCAACCCTAGATTTGTGTCGGACCTATATCTTGTGGAAGGATGAAATAGTATGAATAAATCCAACAAAATAATGTTTGTCTCAGGCCTAACACTCATGCCAATATACCCAAACACCGGCTTCTCTGGCATTATCACTTAATTATGTGTGAGTGAATAAGGAAAGAGAGGAGCAGTAAGCATGTGTGCATGCAAGAAAATGGGAAACTACAGTATATGTTATGTGTGGTGTATTTGTGTAGAGCATGGCTCTCCAACCGTGTTCCTGGAGAGCTACCCTCCTGTAGGCTCACACTCCAAACCCAGTTTTAACTGACCCGATTCAGCTTATCAACAAGCTAATTATTAGAATCAGTTGCTAATTAATAATTTAGGGTTGAAGTGTAAACAGAGGACAGTAACTCTCCAGGAACAGGTTTGGAGAGCTCTGGTCTAGTGTGTGTGGGAGATTGATAGACAGGACAGAGGGACAGACAGAGGGACAGACAGAGGGACAGACAGGCAGACAAACAACCTTCTCCAGACAGACAGACAGACAAACAACCTTCTCCAGACAGACAGACAGACAGACAGACAGACAGACAGACAGACAGACAGACAGACAGACAGACAGACAGACAGACAGACAGACAGACAGACAGACAGACAACCTTCTCCAGACAGACAGACAGACAGACAACCTTCTCCAGACAGACAGACAGACAGACAGACAACCTTCTCCAGACAGACAGACAGACAGACAGACAACCTTCTCCAGACAGACAGACAGACAGACAGACAGACAGACAGACAGACAGACAGACAGACACAGACAGACAGACAGACAGACAACAGACAGACAGACAGACAGACAGACAGACAGACAGACAGACAGACAGACAACCTTCTGCAGACAGACAGACAACCTTCTCCAGACAGACAACAACTTCTCCAGACAGACAACCTTCTCCAGACAGACAGACAGACAGACAGACAGACAGACAGACAGACAGACAGACAGACAGACAGACAACCTTCTCCAGACAGACAGACAGACAACAACCTTCTCCAGACAGACAGACAGACAGACAACAACCTTCTCCAGACAGACAGACAGACAGACAACCTTCTCCAGACAGACAGACAGACAGACAGACAGACAGACAGACAGACAGACAGACAGACAGACAGACAGACAGACAGACAGACAGACAACCTTCTCCAGACAGACAGACAGACAAACAGACAACCTTCTCCAGACAGACAGACAGACAACCTTCTCCAGACAGACAGACAGACAGACAGACAGACAGACAGACAACCTTCTCCAGACAGACAGACAGACAGACAGACAACCTTCTCCAGACAGACAGACAGACAGGCAACCTTCTCCAGACAGACAGACAGACAGACAGACAGACAGACAGACAACCTTCTCCAGACAGACAACCTTCTCCAGACAGACAACCTTCTGCAGACAGACAGACAACCTTCTCCAGACAGACAGACAGACAACCTTCTCCAGACAGACAGACAGACAACCTTCTCCAGACAGACAGACAGACAGACAACCTTCTCCAGACAGACAGACAGACAGACAACCTTCTCCAGACAGACAGACAGACAGACAGACAGACAGACAGACAGACAGACAGACAGACAGACAGACAGACAGACAGACAGACAGACAGACAGACAGACAACCTTCTCCAGACAGACAACCTTCTCCAGACAGACAGACAGACAGACAGACAGACAGACAGACAGACAGACAGACAGACAGACAGACAGACAGACAGACAGACAGACAGACAGACAGACAGACAGACAGACAGACAGACAGACGCTCACCTCCATCCACGTGAGGGCAGGCCCACAGTTGATCTTGTTGTCAGCGATTGCGGAGAAGCGGGAGAGGTAAGCCATCAGCATCTGGGAAACTGCCTGTGAGAGAGGAAACCAGGAACAGACAATGGGTAAAACACGTATATAAAATACTAGTTCCACACAGTGTTGAATGACCTACAGCTTCTAAAAAGGTAGTGTACAGTACCAGTCAAAAGTTTTTACACACCTACTCATTCAAGAGTTATTCTTTATTTGGGCTGTTTTCTACATTGCAGAATAATAGTGAAAGCATCAAAAACTATGGAATAACACATGTGGAACCATGTAGTAACCAACATTTTTAAACACAAGAAAATATATTTTCTATTCTTCAAATTAGCCACCCTTTGCCTTTATGACAGCTTTGCACAATATTGGCATTCTCTCAACCAGATTCATGAGGAAGTCACCTGGAATGCATTTCAATTAACAGGTGTGCCTTGTTAAAAGTTCATTTGTGGAATTTCTTTCCTTCTTAATGTGTTTGAGCCAATCAGTTGTGTTGTGCCAAGGTAGGGTTGGTATACAGAAGATGGTCTTTTACCAAATAGGGCTAAGTCCATATTATGGCAAGAACAGCTCAAATAAGCAAAGAGAAATGACAGTCCATCATTACTTTAAAACAGTACAGTACCATCAAGCGCTATGATGAAACGGGCTCTCATGAGGACCACCACAGGAAATAAAGACCCAGAGTTACCTTTGCTGCAGAGGATAAGTTCATTAGAGTTACCAGCCTCAGAAATTGCAGCCCAAATAAATCCAAGTAACAGACACATGTCAACATCAACTGTTCAGAGGAGAATGCGTAAATCAGGCCTTCATGTTCAAAGAAACCACTACTATAGGACACCAATAAGAAGATACTTGCTTGGGCCAAGAAACACAAGCAATGGACAGACAGGTGGAAATTTGTCCTTTGGTCTGAGTCCAAATTTGAGATTTTTGGTTCCAACCGCCGTGCAGAGCAGATGAACGGATGATCTCTGCATGTGTGGTTCCCACCATGAAGCATGGAGGAGAAGGTGTGATGGTGCTTTGCTGGTGACACTAAGGGATTTATTTTGAATTCAAGGCACACTTAACCAGCATGGCTACCACAGCATTGCTGGTAGCCAAGTATTAATCTAACAGTAAATGTAATGTCTCAAAAAAACGTTGCAGTTGTAGCCTGTGCACTCGCAATGGCTGATGTGCATTTCACACGCTCTGTATTTAAAAGCCATAACAAATATCATGGTTGTAAAATAGTTGCTATAGAGAGAACATTTATGTCTACAGAAAGCTTAGAACCTCTCTCTTCAACAGTGACAACAGCTGTGTTTTCCCTCAATTGGATTTTGAAATGTTTATAGCCTACAATCAGAATACTTTATTTTCTCCTGGAATGCAGGGGGAGAGGGAGTGAGTTTCGCTCATCATAGAAGCAGGCCACAGCGAAACAGGCACAGGGCAGGGCAGAGACTTTAAATACAGGAATCATAATTAAGGCTCTGAATGAATAAAAAAATGTGTTGGTAGCACTGGTGCGCTCAACTTGAAAAAGTTAGGAGCACCACATAAAATGTAGGAGCACCAGAAAATAAGATTTTTTAAATTGATTGAGATACAACCTAAATGAATTACAACCTACTACTTTTGAAGCAAATGTTGTTCTCTGTCAACTAATATGTAACCCTGTAAATGCATGCATTTATTATAAAAGCTAAAATGTTGATACAAATAGCTGTCATTGAAATTACAAAGCAATATTAGGTTTCTACATGGTGTAAAAAGCACTGTTTCCTATTGAGATGCATTGCATTGAAAATTGTACACGGTCTCTTTAAGAATGTCAGTGACGTTCTGAGTGGCAACATGCAAATTGGTCATTTATTTTTATTTGTTTATTTATTTCACCTTTATTTAACCAGGGAGGCTAGTTGAGAACAAGTTCTCATTTACAACTGTGACCTGGCCAAGATAAAGCATAGCAGTGTGAACAGACAACACAGAGTTACACATGGAGTAAACAATTAACAAGTCAATAACACAGTAGAAAAAAAAGGAAAAAAAGAGAGTCTATATACATTGTGTGCAAAAGGCATGAGGAGGTAGGCGAATAATTACAATTTTGCAGATTAACACTGGAGTGATAAATGATCAGATGGTCATGTACAGGTAGAGATACTGGTGTGCAAAAGAGCAGAAAAGTAAATAAATATAAACAGTATGGGGATGAGGTAGGTAAATTGGGTGGGCTATTTACCGATAGACTAAATACAGCTGCAGCGATCGGTTAGCTGCTCAGATAGCAGATGTTTGAAGTTGGTGAGGGAGATAAAAGTCTCTAACTTCAGCGATTTTTGCAATTCGTTCCAGTCACAGGCAGCAGAGAACTGGAACAAAAGGCGGCCAAATGAGGTGTTGGCTTTAGGGATGATCAGTGAGATAAACCTGCTGGAGCACGTGCTACGGGTGGGTGTTGCCATCGTGACCAGTGAACTGAGATAAGGTGGAGCTTTACCTAGCATGGACTTGTAGATGACCTGGAGCCAGTGGGTCTGGCGACGAATATGTATGCTGAGTAGAGTATTGGAAGCTATTTTGTAGATGACATCGCCGAAGTCGAGGATCGGTAGGATAGTCAGTTTTACTAGGGTAAGATTGGCGGCGTGAGTGAAGGAGGCTTTGTTGCGGAATATAAAGCAGACTCTAGATTTGATTTTAGATTGTAGATGTTTGATATGAGTCTGGAAGGAGAGTTCACAGTCTAGCCAGACACCTAGGTACTTATAGATGTCCACATATTCTAGGTCGGAACCATCCAGGGTGGTGATGCTAGTCGGGCGTGCGGGTGCAGGCAGCGAACGGTTGAAAAGCATGCTTTTGGTTTTACTAGCGTTTAAGAGCAGTTGGAGGCCACGGAAGGAGTGTTGTATGACGCTGAAGCTTGTTTGGAGGTTAGATAGCACAGTGTCCAAGGAAGGACCGGAAGTATACAGAATGGTGTCGTCTACGTAGAGGTGGATCAGGGAATCACCCGCAGCAAGAGCAACATCATTGATATATACAGAGAAAAGAGTCTGCCCGAGAATTGTACCCTGTGGCACCCCCATAGAGACTGCCAGAGGACCGGACAACATCCCCTCCAATTTGACACACTGAAATCTGTCTGCAAAGTAGTTGGTGAACTACTGTATGATCATTGAACTCCTGAAGAAGCTATTCCTTTTCCATTCTTCTCTGTGCCCCCAAATGTTTGGGAGCATTTTCACTTTTGGATGAATAGCGTGCCCAGAGTGAACTGCCTCCTACTCTGCCCCAGATGCTAATATATGCATATTATTAGTAGTATTGGATAGAAAACACTCTGGAGTTTCTAAAACTGTTTGAATGATGTCTGTGAGTATAACAAAACTCATATGGCAGCAAAAACCTGAGAAAAATCCAACCAGGAAGTGGGACATCTGAGGTTTGTAGTTTTTCAAAGCTTGGCCTACCTAATACACAGTGTTTATGGAGTCAAGTTGTCTTTAGAAACTTGAATGAGGATTCTACTATAAAGGAGGGGCTCATGAGACCTGTTTAAGTCAGTGGTCTGGCAGAGTGTCTCAGGCTCGTGACGCACGCTCCCGACAGAGTTAGCTCTCGTTCCAGTGCTTTTCGTTAGACATAGGAATTCTCTAGTTGGAACATTATTGATGTTTTGTGTTAAAAACATCCTAAAGATTGATTCCATACATCGTTTGACTTGTTTCTACGACATGTAACGGAACTTTTCGAGTTTTTGTCTGGACGAAGTGCTCACGCCTCTTGAAGATGAATTACTGGGCTGAACACGCTAACAAGTGGCTATTTGGATATAAATGATGGACTTTATGGAACAAATCAGTCATTTATTGTTGAACTGGGATTCCTGGGAGTGCCTTCTGATGAAGATCATCAAAGGTAAATTCATATTTATAGTGCTATTTCTAACTTCTGTTGACTCCAAAATGGCGGATATTTCTCTGGCTGGATTGGGCTCCGAGCGCCGTTCTCAGATTATGCTTTATCCGTAAAGTTTAAAAAAAAAAAATCTGACACAGCGGTTGCATTAAGGAGAAGTCTATCTTTAATTTTGTGAATAACACTTGTATCTTTCATCAATGCTTATTATGAGTATTTCTGCAAAATTGCCAGATGTTTTGGAATCAAGTCATTACTGCACGTAACGCGCCAATGTAAACTGAGATATTTGGATATAAATATGCACATTATCGAACAAAACATACATGTATTGTGTAACATGATGTCCTATGAGTGTCATCTGATGAAGATCATTAAAGGTTAGTGATTCATTTTTATCTATATTTCAGCTTTTTGTGACTCCTATCTTTGGCTGAAAAAATGGCTGTGTTTTTTTGACTTGGTGGTGATCTAACATAATCATATGTTGTTGTTTTTTAAAATTCGGACACGATGGGTAGATTAACAATAAGTTGATCTTTTATTTGCTGTATTGGACTTGTTAATGTGTGAAAGTTACATATTTCTAAAAAATATTTTTGAATTTCACACGCTGCCTTTTCAGCCGAATGTTGTCGAGGGGTTCCGCTAGCAAAACGCCTGCGCTAGAAAGGATATACTGGTGAAGTTACAAGGTTGTTAACTTGCTAGCTAATGAGGTAACATGACTTAACAAGGTGCTAATGGCCCACAAGTAGTTTAAGAACGGCTCATGACATGGTTAATGAACATAAAATACAGCCCGCCAATGGAGATGCAACCAGCTGCAGAGCCAATGCACAATAGAAGGGAACAAATGTAGCACTACTTTTGAACAGTTTGGGCTAGAGATAACCAGTTCTCTCTGTAGTAATGGTGTAACCACCACAGTCACGGATCAGCACTCACTTTTTTCTCTAGGATACTCAGAAATAGCGACACAGCAAAGCATAACCTTTACAACAATTATTATCTGGGCAAAAATTTTTTTGCACAGCTAAATATTTAGGAGCACATGCGATCAAAATGGCCACACTAGAGCCATGATCATGAAGAAAACGCACTTTACTGTTTGACCAAATCATGGTTAGAGCCTCCTAAAAAAATAGGACATTTGGAGTGAAGTGACCATGTAGAATGTGCAGCTCACACCGAAGCGACCAATTAAACATGACTTGCAACAGCCAAGTAAAAGGGCCACAAAATACAACTAAATTATCGCAGTCTGGAGCCCTGGTGTGTGTGTCTGACTTGAGCATAGGCCAAAAAGACATGTTTGACTGAGCTCATAATGTAGCCAATCCTAATGATATTAAAAGGACGGTTGTTTCTAGTTTTTCATTGGCAACTTCTTGAGTAATGCATGAGAGAAAGTGAGAACAAAAGGAAAGACTGAGTGGTGAGCGCCTAGCAGAGGAAATCAAACGCTCCACTGGAGGCCGTTTGGAGAGGAGAGGAGAAGATGAAGAGGTTAGAGAAGGGAAGAGGAGCGGGGAAGAGGGAGAGGTTAGAGAAGGGGAGAGGAGCGGGGAAGAGGGAGACATCTTAGCGGCGCCGACAGAGATGGCCGCCTCGTTTCGCGTTCCTAGGAAACTATGCAGTTTTTAGTTTTTTTTTACGTGTTATTTCTTACATTAGTACCCCAGGTCATCTTAGGTTTCATTACATACAGTCGAGAAGAACTACTGAATATAAGATCAGCGTCAACTCACCATCAGTACGACCAAGAATATGTTTTCCGCGACGCGGATCCTGTGTTCTGCCTTACAAACAGGACAACGGAATGGATCGCATGCAGCGACCCAAAAAAACGACTCCGAAAAAGAGGGAAACGTAGCGGTCTTCTGGTCAGACTCCGGACAAGGGCACATCGCGCACCACTCCCCAGCATTCTTCTTGCCAATGTCCAGTCTCTTGACAACAAGGTTGATGAAATCCGAGCAAGGGTAGGATTCCAGAGGGACATCAGAGACTGCAACGTTCTCTGCTTCACGGAAACATGGCTTACTGGGAAGACGCTATCCGATGCGGTGCAGCCAACGGGTTTCTCCACGCATCGCGCCGACAGAAACAAACATCTTTCTGGTAAGAAGAGTGGCGGGGGCGTATGCCTCATGACTAACGAGACATGGTGTGATGAAAGAAACATACAGGAACTCAAATCCTTCTGTTCACCTGATTTAGAATTCCTCACAATGTAGACCGCATTATATTCCAAGAGAATTCTCTTCGATTATAATCACAGCCGTATATATCCCCCCCAAGCAGACACATCGATGGCTCTGAACGAACTTTATTTAACTCTTTGCAAACTGGAAACCATTTATCCGGAGGCTGCATTCATTGTAGCTGGGGATTTTAACAAAGCTAATCTGAAAACAAGACTCCCTAAATTTTATCAGCATATCGATTGCGCAACCAGGGGTGGTAAAACCTTGGATCATTGTTACTCTAACTTCCGCGACGCATAAGGCCCTGCCCCGCCCCCCTTTCGGAAAAGCTGACCACGATTCCATTTTGTTGATCCCTGCCTACAGGCAGAAACTAAAACAAGAGGCTCCCACGCTGAGGTCTGTCCAACGCTGGTCCGACCAAGCGGACTCCACACTCCAAGACTGCTTCCATCACGTGGACTGGGACATGTTTCGTATTGCGTCAGATAAAAATATTGACAAATACGCTGATTCGGTGTGCGAGTTCATTAGAACGTGCGTTGAAGATGTCGTTCCCATAGCAACGATAAAACATTCGCTAACCAGAAACCGTGGATTGATGGCAGCATTCGCGTGAAACTGAAAGCGTGAACCATTGCTTTTAATCAGGGAAAGGTGTCTGGCAACATGACCGAATACAAACAGTGCAGCTATTCCCTCCGCAAGGCTATTAAACAAGCTAAGCGTCAGTACAGAGACAAAGTAGAATCTCAATTCAACGGCTCAGACACAAGAGGCATGTGGCAGGGTCTACAGTCAATCACGGACTACAAGAAGAAACCCAGCCCAGTCACGGACCAGGATGTCTTGCTCCCAGGCAGACTAAATAACTTTTTTGCCCGCTTTGAGGACAATACAGTGCCACTGACACGGCCTGCAACGAAAACATGCAGTCTCTCCTTCACTGCAGCCGAGGTGAGTAAGACATTTAAATGTGTTAACCCTCGCAAGGCTGCAGGCCCAGACGGCATCCCCAGCCGCGCCCTCAGAGCATGCGCAGACTAGCTGGCCGGTGTGTTTACGGATATATTCAATTAATCCCTATACCAGTCTACTGTTCCCACATGCTTCAAGAGGGCCACCATTGTTCCTGTTCCCAAGAAAGCTAAGGTAACTGAGCTAAACGACTACTGCTCCGTAGCACTCACTTCCGTCATCATGAAGTGCTTTGAGAGACTAGTCAAGGACCATATCACCTCCACCCTACCTGACACCCTAGACCCACTCCAATTTGCTTACCGCCCAAATAGGTCCACAGATGATGCAATCTCAACCACACTGCACACTGCCCTAACCCACCTGGACCTGAGGAATACCTATGTGAGAATGCTGTTCATCGACTACAGCTCAGCATTCAACACCATAGTACCCTCCAAGCTCGTCATCAAGCTCGAGACCCTGGGTCTCGACCCCGCCCTGTGCAACTGGGTACTGGACTTCCTGACGGGCTGCCCCCAGGTGGTGAGGGTAGGCAACAACATCTCCTCCCCGCTGATCCTCAACACGGGGGCCCCACAAGGGTGCGTTCTGAGCCCTCTCCTGTACTCCCTGTTCACCCACGACTGCGTGGCCATGCACGCCTCCAACTCAATCATCAAGTTTGCGGACGACACAACAGTGGTAGGCTTGATTACCAACAACGACGAGACGGCCTACAGGGAGGAGGTGAGGGCCCTCGGAGTGTGGTGTCAGGAAAATAACCTCACACTCAACGTCAACAAAACTAAGGAGATGATTGTGGACTTCAGGAAACAGCAGAGGGAACACCCCCCTATCCACATCGATGGAACAGTAGTGGAGAGGGTAGCAAGTTTTAAGTTCCTCGGCATACACATCACAGACAAACTGAATTGTTCCACTCACACTGACAGCGTCGTGAAGAAGGCGCAGCAGCGCCTCTTCAACCACAGGAGGCTGAAGAAATTCGGCTTGTCACCAAAAGCACTCACAAACTTCTACAGATGCACAATCGAGAGCATCCTGGCGGGCTGTATCACCGCCTGGTACGGTAACTGCTCCGCCCTCAACCGTAAGGCTCTCCAGAGGGTAGTGAGGTCTGCACAACGCATCACCGGGGGCAAACTACCTGCCCCCCAGGACACCTACACCACCCGATGTTACAGGAAGGCCATAAAGATCATCAAGGACATCAACCACCCGAGCCACTGCCTGTTCACCCCGCTATCATCCAGAAGGCGAGGTCAGTACAGGTGCATCAAAGCTGGGACCGAGAGACTGAAAAACAGCTTCTATCTCAAGGCCATCAGACTGTTAAACAGCCACCACTAACATTGAGTGGCTGCTGCCAACACACTGTCATTGACACTGACCCAACTCCAGCCATTTTAATAATGGGAATTGATGGGAAATTATGTAAATATATCACTAGCCACTTTAAACAATGCTACCTTATATAATGTTACTTACCCTACATTATTCATCTCATATGCATATGTATATACTGTACTCTACATCATCGACTGCATCCTTATGTAATACATGTATCACTAGCCACTTTAACTATGCCACTTTGTTTACTTTGTCTACATACTCATCT
Organism: Oncorhynchus gorbuscha; assembly: GCF_021184085.1. Lineage (NCBI taxonomy): Eukaryota > Metazoa > Chordata > Actinopteri > Salmoniformes > Salmonidae > Oncorhynchus > Oncorhynchus gorbuscha. Next base: position 86,820,394 of record NC_060174.1, read on the forward strand.
CATATGTATATACTGTACTCGATACCATCTACTGTATGCTGCTCTGTGGCATCACTCATTCATATATCCTTATGTACATATTCTTTATCCCCTTACACTGTGTATAAGACAGTAGTTTTGGAATTGTTAGTTAGATTACTTGTTGGTTATCACTGCATTGTCGGAACTAGAAGCACAAGCATTTCGCTGCACTCGCATTAACATCTGCTAACCATGTGTATGTGACAAATATTTGATTTGATTTGATTTAGTTAGAGAAGGGGAGAGGAGCGGGGAAGAGGGAGAGGTTAGAGAAGGGGAGAGGAGTGGGGAAGAGGGAGAGGTTAGAGAAGGGGAGAGGAGCGGGGAAGAGGGAGAGGTTAGAGAAGGGGAGAGGAGAGGGGAAGAGGGAGAGGTTAGAGAAGGGGAGAGGAGCGGGGAAGAGGTTAGAGAAGGGGAGAGGAGAAAGGTTAGAGCAGAAGGAGAGGAGAGGTTAGAGAGCTGAGCCCCAAAGAGAAGAGAGGAGTAGGTGAGATTAGAGAAGGGGCGAGGAGAGAAAAGGAGAAGTGACACGTTAAATGATAGGAGAAAAGAGGAGAGATTAGGGGAGGAGAAGAGAGGTTGGAGAAGAAGAGAAGAGGTTGGAGAAGGGGAGAGGAGCGGGGAAGAGGGAGAGGTTAGAGAAGGGGAGAGGAGCGGGGAAGAGGGAGAGGTTAGAGAAGGGGAGAGGAGCGGGGAAGAGGGAGAGGTTAGAGAAGGGGAGAGGAGAAAGGTTAGAGCAGAAGGAGAGGAGAGGTTAGAGAGCTGAGCCCCAAAGAGAAGAGAGGAGTAGGTGAGATTAGAGAAGGGGCGAGGAGAGAAAAGGAGAAGTGACACGTTAAATGATAGGAGAAAAGAGGAGAGATTAGGGGAGGAGAAGAGAGGTTGGAGAAGAAGAGAAGAGGTTAGAGGAGAGAAGAGCAGAGAAGTGCAGAGTGAGTCAGAGACAAAAAGAGCAGAGCAGACCATTGAGGTGGTGGGCATGGAGCCAAATCCTTTCCTGACCCTCTCCGGGAGGTTCCAGCCCGCTGCCTGCCACATTGATTCCAGTACATGAGCTGGAACTGTGCGTACCCAATCAGAACAGAGTCCACCAACACACATACACAGAGGCCGAGTGTTATAGCCCAGAGGAAGGGGCCTAATGGGCGCAAGCTGACGACACATGTACATGACACAGACAGCTTTGCCCTGGTTTTAAAAGGACCATAGCCTCGGAGCGTTTATTTTCTTTCCACAAGATGTGTAAACATTTATAACCAGATCAGCCCCAACTTTACCCACAGCCAGGACAAATCTGGCCACGAGGAAACGGTGAAAAAAAGGCAATTTTATATGTGAAAGATAGCAAGACGTGTAAAATGACAAAGCATGTCAGAGGTTTAAAAAAAATGTTTTTCATTAGAGACTTCACTGTGGCACAACCAGACAAAACAATGGCTAATGAGCTATCAGATCTGTCCAAATATTTAAATGAAGGACATATGTCACCTTGAGGGAGTTCAATAAAGATGAAGCTGTCAAGGATCTCTGGTTAAATCAAATTAGTCTCTAGTCAATCCTCATTTGTCAAATGTCACAGGGAGGGAGAGTACATTGAAACTGACGCCATATTTAGACTCAATGACAAAGCAGGCCGCTGACTGAAAAAAGAAAAATAACAACTGCTGAAAATAAAGCCCTGATATTCAAGTTATGAAAACAGTAGCAACAGTGCTGCAATACTAAGCACTTGATTTGGAAGGTAAGTAAGCATCTGGTATAGAAGGCTTTCTGTACAGAGCAGCAGAGGAGGGCCTTGCATGGCCAGGTCTGGTTTGGGCTTAAAGGCTATAAAGGATAAGGAAAGGAAAGCTTTTCTTTGATGACCTGGATGCTTTCCTTGTTGGGGCTCCATTTGTTGGTTACTGTTGGTGATGAATACCCTGGAGCTTCCCACAAGATTTGTCCTATTCAGAGCACTAATCCAAAAGTGAGCCTTCTCCTCTGAGTGCCAGACAGGGTATGTGCCCCAAATGGCACCCTAGTCCCTATATAGTGCACTACTTTTGACCAGGGCTCATAGGGCTCTGGTCAGAAGTAGTGCACCATGTTGGAAATAGGGTACCATTTGGGACTCCGCCAGACCCTCTCTTCAGCCCCTCTCCTTCTTGTCAACATGACCAAGAAAACATAGACCAAGAGGGCTAAGACTCTCTAGAAAGACAAAGACTAGAGAACATGTGGTACCACAACAGTAAAGCCAAGCACAACATCAAGGCCTTGAAGGGAAGGGAGGCTGGCTGGCTAACTGAATCAATAGGGAGACTGATTGGTTGATTAGCAGTGAGTTTCCTGATTTCGCTGAATATTCTTACCAACTTTGTACAGATTTTCTCTAAGCTCGTTTAGACTTAACGAGTCATGGAAGATATTGTATAAGGTAATGTCAGCTCATTTCGAACAGGCAATCTAGCTCCCCAAGTACTGGCCTACAAAACAGTGACAATCAAGTATTGGAATGCGCAAGCAATATGTTGGTTAGCATACTAGCTAGGCTAACACTATCCAAATACCTGCAGTAGCTAGGTACCAAAATATGCGCTTCAAAGAGGGGTCAGCAAAACAGCCTCTCGACAATACGGTTAGTGACATTTTAATTCAAGCCAATTTTCCCCTACCCCAATTAATCCTATAAGGACCTATGTGTATTAAATGCCTGAAGGCTACAATCAAATAATGACTGCTGTCTGAAATTACTGTACGCCAACTCTCTGCTATTACTTGTCCCAGCAGCCACGGACACGGGTTAAACTGAAAGGTCCGACATCTCGTTCCTCCAATCACGACTGAGGTATTTCCACAGCCTTTTTTTGTGAAAACCCTAATAACCTGTTTTACCAGTAGTTTTTAGCACTGAACATCCCACTACAGAAGGACCTGTGCCCACAGTTACTACGCACTGTGGGCGTAGTAATCTGACCTCCTGAGATTAGTCAACGTGCAGCCCAGTGTTTCACATTACACTTGGGACAGCTGGAGAGAGAAGTTGTGTCTCAAATGGCACCCTATGCCCTATAAACATGTGCACTAATTTTGAGCAGGGCCCAGATCTGGTCAAAAGTAGTGCACTATGTAGGGAATAGGGTGTCATTTGGGACGCAGCAGCAAAGTGGTGACTGTGAAGCCTAGTCAGCCTACCTTTGTGGGAGTCTCTTTTTAGGGGCAGAGAGTATGAGTACCAGGGCCTTTTTCCATTTATTGAAGGACTGGATGATCATATGGGTGAGCATTAACAGCCACTCCATACTTCAAAGCCCATCAATTTAGCTGTGAAAATGTGCCACAGTTCAAGAAGGCTTTCTCTGGGAAAACAACTGTAAACAGAGAGAGCGAGTGAGAGTTCCTATCGCAGGCCAGCAGGATGGAGAGGTTTTCTAAAAATATAAAACAGACTATACAGCTGCTTCCTCTAAACACCAGGCCATTAGACAGAAAAAAAAAGAAAAAAAAACACGGCACAAATGGACACTAAGAAATTTAGCCCATGAATCAGCCTGCAACGAACACGAGTTTGTAAAACAAGCTAATACAGCATTGACATTGTGCAGGTATTTCACTCTAGGACGGACATGGACGCAAAACTGTTCTCAAGTCACCTCTTGCTTCTGTCTGAACACCATTATCTTGAAGGGGAAAGATAATATAGTCCTTAAAGTCGTGAGCTCTGAGGCGGTACTCAAAGTGGGAGACTGGGAGAGACCATTTGAATGGGGATATAGGGGTGTTGGGTGGGGTGGGGCACATTGGCTGTACTGAGAAATACCGGGTATCTTACCTCGGCACGATCCCTCAGACTGTCGAATCGAGGCAGCTCAGGCAGGTGCGAGAAGCGGCGGTCATAGATGCAAAGGTGCAGGTGCTTGTCCAGGACACGGAAATCCTCATAGCTGCGCTTCACAATCCAGCTTCGGCTCTGCGGAGCAAAAATAGCAAGAGTGGGAAAGTGGCAAAGAAAAGAGAGAGAGAGAGAGGACGTTTCAAAACACAGGGGATATGCATGAGGTATGAGCCCCTGGCTGCTTTACTAGCCTGGTAACAGATACCCTCTGGGTGCCCCTCACGCCCTAATTCACAATCCACTGCTGGGACGTAGTTGCAAGAGGGGGAGTCTATGATTTTACGAGGGGGTCGGACAGGGGATATTACCTTCCTAGCTATAATCCTGCTACAGTGACTCCCCACACAATACTCCACTGTGGGACAGGGACTAGACATCTGTATGGTTCCGGATGTGGTATGGTTGTGGTTGCCCCAAGCAGAGCACCAGTCTGCCAATGTATGGCAGTGCCAAAAAACTGATTAAAGGATGGATGGTGGATAGGTGCAAGGAGGGATTGGAGAAGGGGATGAATCCAAATGGCTGGGATTATTAAGAGAGGCGGGTCAAATCTGGTGGAATTAAGAGAGTTGGTCATTATATCATTCTAGTCTCAACAAGGGGTGCATTTTAATCTGAAAAGGGGATCTCCTTCATTGGACAATGAACCCGGAATCTAGTACAGAACATCCAGTGAAAAACAACCCAGCTTTAATTATATCAGATTGGATGTACTGCTATTATTCAAACCAGACATACAGTTGAAATCGCAAGTTTACATACACCCTAGCCAAATACATTTAAACTCAGTTTTTCACAATTGCTGACATTTAATCCTAGTATAAATTCCCTGTTTTAGGTCAGTTAGGATCACCACTTTATTTTAAGAATGTGAAATGTAAGAATAATAGAAAGAATGATTTATTTCATCTTTTATTTCTTTCATCACATTCCCAGTGGGTCAGAAGTTTACATACACTCAATTAGTATTTGGAAGCATTGCCTTTAAATGGTTTAACTTGTGTCAAACGTTTCGGGTAGCCTTCCACCAGCTTCCCACAATAAGTTGGGTGAATTTTGGCCCATTCCTCCCGACAGAGCTGGTGTAACTGATTCAGGTTTGTAGGCCTCCTTGCTCGCACTTTTTAAATTCTGCCCACAAATGTTCTGTTGGATTGAGGTCAGGGCTTTGTGATGGCCACTCCAATACCTTGAATTAGTTGTCCTTAAGCCACAACTTTGGAAGTATGCTTGGGGCCATTGGCCATTTGGAAGACCCATTTGCGACCAAGCTTTAACTTCCTGACTGATGTCTTGAGATGTTGCTTCAATATATCTACATCATTTTCCTCCCTCATGATGCCATCTATTTTGTCAAGTGAACCAGACCCTCCTGCAGCAAAGCACCCCCACAACATGATGCTGTCACCCCGTGCTTCACGGTTGGGATGGTGTTCTTCGGCTTGCAAGCCTCCCCTTTTCCCTCCAAACATAACGATGGTCATCATGGCCAAACGTGTCATGTATTGTCATATATTGTCATGTCTTGTCCCTGTGCTTTCTCTTCTATTTGTTTCCCCCTGCTGGTCTTATTAGGTTTCTTTCCCTCTCTCTATCCCTCTCTCTCTCTATCGTTCCGTTCCTGCTTCCAGCTGTTCCTCATTCTCCTAACGACCTCGTTTACTCTTTCACACCTGTCCCCTATTTTGCCCTCTGATTAGGTCTCTATTTCTCTCTCGGTTTCTGCCTCTGTCCTTGTCGGATTCTTGTTTGCTGTTTGCTGTGTTCTTGTTCCGTCCTGTCGTGTTTTGCCTTTTCATCAGATGCTGCGTGTGAGCAGGTGTCTCTGTCGGCTACGGCCCGCGCCTACCCGAAGGGACCTGCAGTCTGTTGCCGCTTATCCTTGTTTGCTGTTTGCTGTGTTCTTGTTCCGTCCTGTCGTGTTTTGCCTTTTCATCAGATGCTGCGTGTGAGCAGGTGTCTCTGTCAGCTACGGCCCGCGCCTACCCGAAGGGACCTGCAGTCTGTTGCCGCTTATCCTGCAATTCCCCTCTACAACTAGAGGATTTCTGTTATTTCTGTTTGGACTTAAATAAACTCAGTTTCTGTTAAGTCGCTTTTGGGTCCTCACTCACCTGCATAACAAAACGGTTCTATTTTTGTTTCATCAGACCAGAGGACATTTCTCAAAAAAGTACGATCTTTGTCCCCATGTGCATTTGCAAACCGTAGTCTGGCTTTTTCATGGCGGTTTTGGAGCAGTGGCTTCTTCCTTGGTGAGCGGCCTTTCAGGTTATGTCGATTTAAGACTCGTTTTACTGTGGATATACAGTGGGGCAAAAAAGTATTTAGTGAGCCACCAATTGTGCAAGTTCTCCCACTTAAAAAGATGAGGCCTGTAATGTTCATCATTGGTACACTTCAACTATGACAGACAAAATTAGAAAAGAAATCCAGAAAATTACATTGTAGGATTTTTTATGAATTTATTTGCAAATTATGGTGGAAAATAAGTATTTTCCAGTTTTGGAAACGTCAGCGTGTTTTCTTTCCAAAGCTGTCAATTATATGCATAGTCGAGCATCTTTTCGTGACAAAATATCTTGTTTAAAACGGGAATGTTTTTTTATCCATAAATTAAAAGAGCGCCCCCTATATCCAAGAAGTTAATGACTCCAACCTAAGAGCATGTAAACTGCAGCGGGGTAATAACTTTGCATGTTTTATTGGTATTGCGAGTAAATCCAACAGGCATCATGCTCGACAGAATGGAACAGCTCCTAAATCGTCCACCATATCTAGCTCACCCGCTTGAACTGTGCTGGCCTGCCCTGGATAGCTAATTTTGGAATCCATTGATGAAGTTATCAATTTGCTTAAGCTATTTCTGGAGTACAACACGAGAAGTCGATACCTCCATACGTTAATTTAACTGATGATACATCTTTGGGGTAAATACATCAGAGGCCGGCTGGCACATGACAAAGCAAGGCTTTTTTTAATCTGAAGAAGAGGGTGCTGGATCAAAAAGTGACAGGAAAATACAGTTGTGATGTAAGCCTCAGGTAATGTCCCAAATGGCACCCTATTCCCTATATAGATAGGGAATAGGTTTCCATTTGGTACATGCCCTCGGTCAGCACCGGGCACACATGACTTGCCTCACTAGGTCTCTGATGAGAGGGTAGCACAACTGCCAAGTTGAGGAAAAGATTTGAAGGCACGGATGGTATGCCAGATATCTTCTCCAAGTTGTGTTTTGTTGCTACTCAACACCTCATGAGCATCATGGATGAGGCCAATTGGTGTGATTTCAGTGTCGCTCTCCTTTCCCACGAGACCCTTCTATTTAGTTGTTTGGTTGTTTCAGCTTCACTGTTCCCACAATTTTAATCATGACCAAATGGGTTTTCAGAAATGACTGAAAATGAGCCAATCACCTACTAGCTAACACATTGGACATTCATTTGGTGTGTGACAAGATTCCAAAGACAAAGGCTTTTCATGTGACTGTGTGTATTTGTGAGAGTGTGCATGCAAGTGAGAGTGCGTGCGTATGCAAATGTGAGATAGAGTATGTGTGTGTGTACCAAAAGTTTGGACACACCTAGACATTCAAGGGTTTTTCTTTATTTGTATTATTTTCTACATTGTAGAATAATAGTGAAGACATCAAAACTATGAAATAGCACATATGAAATCATGTAGTAACCAAAAAAGTGTTAAATCAAAAGTAGCAACCCTTGCCTTAATGACAGCTTTGCACACTCTGGCAGTTCCCACATATGCTGAGCACTTGTTTGTGACAATTCCTTCACTCAGCAGTCCAACTCATCACAAACAATCTCAATTGGATTGAGGTCTGGTGAATGTGGAGCCCAGGTCATCTGATGCAGCATTCCACCAGTCTCCTTCTTGGTCAAATAGCCCTTACACAGCCTGGAGGTGTGTTGGGTCATTGTCTTGTTGAAAAACAAATGATGGTAGTCATGCTGGTTAAGCGTGCCTTGAATTCTAAATAAATCCCTGACAGTGTCACCAGCAAAGCACCCCCACACCTGCTCCTCCATGCTTCAGTGGGAACCACACATGGTGAGATCATCTGTTCACCTACTCTGCGTCTCAGAAAGACACGACTGTTGGAACCAAAAATCTCAAATTTGGACTCATCAGACCAAAGGACAGACTTCCACCGGTCTAATGTCCATTGCACGTGTTTCATGGCACAAGCAAGTATCTTCTTATTATTGGTGCCCTTAAGTCGTGGTTTCTTTGCAGCAATTCGACCAGGAAGGCCTGATTCACACAGTGTCCTCTGAACAGTGTAAAATATATGTTCATTTGTTTAACACTTTTTTGGTTACTATGTGATTCCATATATGTTATTTCATAGTTTTGATGTCTTCAGTATTATTCTACAATGTAGAAAATAGTACAAATAAAAACAAATAAAAATGAGTAGGTGTGTCCAAACTTTTGACTGGTACTCTATATGAGAAAGCACTGATTGAGGACACCGCAGCATAGCACAGCACCCAGATGATTACTCGGTCATACCTGGCAGTAGATCTGGACCAAATACTGCAGCTCCTTGGACTCAAAGCCATTCCGTGTCACATCACTTTGTTCATCCGCGAGGGACAACTGGAATACAGAGAGAAAGGGAAAGAGGGAGAGGGAATGAGAAATTATGAGACGCATATGGTAGCTCTTGGTGTTTTGGGTCAAATGGCAGAAGGGCGTAGATGTGGACAAATGACAGAAAATTCTGTTTAAATAATCCTTTAACCTTTCTCTAACCCCCCTTCTTTCAAGCTAGAACACCATCCCTCACAGCCCCTGACAATTAAACACAGCCCAGTGCTCCTATTCACAAAGCTTCTGAAAGTAGGAGTCCATTTTAGATCATAATGAATATGATTATACGAACAGGTGGGAACATATCCTAGATCAGCACTCCTACGCTTTGTAAATACGAGCCCTGTACATTTTAACCCCAATCCTTTTTTCCCTTCTCGCACTTCTCTCAACTTATCCTACTGTACGACACAGAGAAGATGAACGTAAGACCTGAACGAGGTTGTTGTGGATGACAACAGAAAAGCTTAGAGTCCCAAGCCAGCCGTCCACAACTGACATACATGAAGTGCCACAAATGCACTGGCTGGATAGGCTACTTGTACCTATATATTCCAAATTATTGACTGAAATTAACCTACCAACATAGTGATTACATATACAGTGTGCATAACTTCTTATTACAGGTGCATACTAGACAATGCACCCTGCACCATTAACAAGCTGTCATGAAGTTAGTGGGTTGAACAGTGCTAGCTAACATTAGTTGCTACTTTCTAGCTACAAGATCATAACGTTTAACAGGTTGCAGATATCTAATATCACTCCTTTTTGAGTAGAAGGGTTAAAACGTTTTGAAAGGTGTGTGATGATTTATGCACCCTATTCATGAAGTTAGTGGCAAACGATGTCTGAAGTGCAGAGGTATGTGCTAGCGCACACTGTAGCAAAACGTTTTGCAGCCGAAAACAAGCATTTCTTATTGGACAAGTTCAGATAGCCCCTCCCCATTTTGGTCCGTTCACTTCTATTTGGTTCCTAGTGAATTACGACCCTGATCTGGCTGTGAGCACATTGTCAAGACCGGACGGCAAAATCAAGTAAGATGAAGGGCGGAGGGGTGTGTCTCTTTAACAACAGCTGGTGTACGACCTCAAATGTTAAGGAAGTCTTGAGTTTTTGCTTGCCCAAGTTAGAATACCTCATATGCTGCATGTCATACTATTTGCCAAGAGAGTTATCTATTTACCACCACAAACCGATGCTGGCACTAAGACCCTACTCATCATTCACCGGCTTCAATAAGTGCATCAACGACATTGTCCCCACAGTGAATGTATGTATATACCCCAAACAGAAGTAATGGATTACAGGCTACATCCGCATTAAGCTAAAGGATAGAGCTTCCACTTTCAAGGAGTGGGACACCAATTTGGACGCTTATAAGAAATCCCGCTACAACCTCTGACGAGCCATCAAACAGGCAAAGCGTCAACACAGGACTGAGAATCCTACTATGCAGGCTCTGATGCTCGACAGATGTGGCAGGGCTTGCAAACTATCACGGATTACAAAGGGAAACCCGGCTGTGAGATGCCATGCGACACAAACCTACCAGACGACCTAAATGCCTTCTATGCTCGCAACACTGAAACATCCATGAGAGCATTAGCTGTTCCGGATGACTAAGCCCGATATGAGTAAGTCCTTTAAACAGATTAACATTCGCAAGGCTGCGGGGCCAGACGGAATACCAGTATATAGAGCAGCCAGCCAAATAGAAAAAGTAGCCAGCCAGGTGCGTCTGAGCTCCAAAGGACCTCTATTTTGATGGCCACCGTTACATTCAAATTGATTTTTTATATTTAACCTTTATTTATTGCCTTGATTCCATTTGAAATACACAGCAAAATTATTTAATACTTTATCAAGTTTACCTCCCAGATTAGAAAATATTTGTGACTTGACTTTAACATTAATCTGAAGACTGTTATTTATCTAATCAACTATGTTTAATTGTTACCCAATTAAATGAATCATGTAACAATTAACTCATTAGGATGTGGGGCACCAAGGGAGCGGTTCTTTAAAAAGAGTTAACATCTCCCGAATTAAAGTCTAAAAAGGTCTTTACCACACCTATAAAGAGTCAACTTATTAATCATAACCTCGTATCATATCATCATTCTGAACAGTCGTAACCTCGTTGCATCTACAAAAACCCAAGCCTTACTTATGATTCAGTACTACACAAATGGGTTTAAATCAGTTATTTACTAGTTAATTAAATGTTAACACAGGATAAACATACACACTTAATACGTTAAAAACAGATCGCTAGCGGAATGGCAAAACATAGCTGCTTGTTACAAAAGAGATGGAGAGGGGGGCAGAGAGGGACAGAGACATAATACTTCGGTACATTTAGAAACTACTCTCACTTGCAGTAATCATATACTTTGCACACGAACCGCCACCCTGTGGCACACAAACCGCCACTCAAGTCTCATACTGTTGTCAGGTATTTGGTGACTTGTCATGCAGAGTTTATTTTCCTCCCATTCCCTCTTGAAGATGCTTATTCGAAGATAAGATAGCCAGCCAGGTTGATGGTACCTAGTAGAGTGATGATTGTAGCGTAATACGATGGTTTGAGCAGAGTAGTAGAATGGTCCCACCTAAATTCGCTTTCTAAGATACTTTACTTAGGACAGCTTATCAGCCGTACCAGTGATTGTCCAGGAGGTGAGTATAACGTCTCTGCCTCATGTTGAGATTCAGAGTTCAAACCACTTTAAGCATGCAGCTGCAGCTTCATGCTTTTCTGGTCTGATATGTTAATTCTTAACCCATCAATTTATACAGTTTCATCGAAAGGGCGGTTCCGTTAGGCTGACACGGTCTGACTTCACTCAGGGGCGTGACTTATCACTCTGCAAATTTTATGTAAAACAATTATCTCTTATGGCTCCTAAAATCCCATCCCTCATCCCCAATAATTTTTCATATTACATGCACAATGCATAGGATGGACACTTCACACATGTAGTGGGGGATCCTTTCCACATTACAGTATTTCCTTTATAAAAAATGTAATGGCATCACAAAATAAACAAAATTACATTCGTTCTATAGTTCGCCTCTGACCATTTCTAACGTTCTATGTTATTTATTATAATATTATTATATTGTTCCAGTATTCACTTTTGAACATGTTAGTGTTTCGGTGGGAAAAGTCTCTTGAAACAAAGGACATTCCTCTGGTGAACATTGGCGAGGGAGACTTGAATCTTTTCCTCTTGATTTACAACAGGATGCGAGGTTCAAGTTCAACCCTCCCCCTTTGCAGGTGAGATGGGGTCTGGTTGAAGTTATTCATTGCAAATCTGATCTGATCTATTTGGATCCTCACAGGACAGTCATGACATATCGTTGTGATATTCAAATAAAATCATGTTATTTGTCACATGCTTCGTAAACAATAGGTGTAGACTAAGTGAAATACTTACGGCCCCTCCCAACAATGCAGAGAAAAAATAATAATAATAATGAGGACAACACAATGTACTCCCTGTTCACTCATGACTGCACGGCCAAGCACGACTCCAACAGCATCATTAAGTTTGCTGATAACTTGACTATATGCACAGGGCACCAGCGCAGAGGCAACTGAGGCAGACATGAGGCAGACATGCACATACAGGCAGGGGAAAAGTCCCAACAGGGTAGACAATAAGTAGTAGCAGCAGCATATGTGATGAGTCAAAAGAATTAGTGCAAAATGGTATTGTATAAAAAGGCAATTTAAATAACTGAAAATGTATGAATTCAGTGTACTGTTGTTTTGGATATTGTCTAGGTCTAGGCCTATATGACTATGACTATTTTCTAAGTAAGAGAACAAACCAATTTAAACACTGTAAATAAGACTTTAGCCTCAAGATAGTTTACATTTTAACCCATCGTCTCTTGAGATTAAAGTCTTACTTTCAGTTTAACTGCAAGATATTAATTGCCACAATGTTTGTTCTTCAAAATATGTATTTAATAAAAATGAAGAAAAAAATGACGTAAATAGCCCACATTATCTTGAAAAATAAATTAAAGGTTTTGTTTTTCCAGGTTTCCGTTTGCCCCAGTTCTTTAAAGTTCTCTCTCAAAATCACACTTTTTAAATAGAAACATTACATTGGATGTTCTAAGCCCACAACAATGCCTAAACCACGAGACCCTTTTTAAGGTTTGTGAAAAATCTGAGAAATTTATATTTTTGAGTGTAGTTACCCTAGCTGTTGTTTAGCGGTGGTTTTGCAGCGAAAGTAGAGTTTGTAAAACAAATACCCACTTGATTGATGCAAATAATCACGATATCATTCTGCCAGGTAAATATAGGTTACTTTGTAGTTAACCTTGAATTGAGAAGTTCTTTTGGGAAAGTCTTTCAATCTACCAGAAGACCGTTTTCATTAGCATCATCGCTAACGGCTACACAAAGTGGTAGACATGCGCACCGCACACACACAGGGGCATTCTCGTTGCCTTTTCAGAAAGTTTCAGGAAATACGATTCACTGATGCATTCTGTTCAATACATTTAGTATATTGATAAATTCCGTGAGGGCCCTAATTATCATATTTGGACCAGAATGAGGCTCTCCGCTACCTATTGTTACTGCAATGATGCTCCAGCATCTTCACCGAATGTTCTCATAATTTAATTGCAGATAACCGCAAAAAAAGCAGTGACATACCAGTAGCCTATGCAAATTAGGAAGCCAAATGAATGGCTCTCTCACAGATTCAGTAGGCTACACTGACTGACGAGAGTCACTCACTTTAGCGTCACTGTTTGGCAAGCCCCGACATCTTAGGAAAGGAAACCTAGGAAATCCTTTGGTTTACTTGTCCCGATGCGATACCATATTATTTATTAATGGCAAAGGGATATAGGATATGAACTTTATTCAGTCAGTTCAACACAATTTATAAACTAGTCAACACTTGCTGTTAAGTTATCAACATGCAGTAAATAGCCTTTTATGCGCCACGATTCGGTGTGGCTGGCTATGTGAAACACGGAAAATAAAAGTGTCAGAAAACAAAAATTAGGTTGTGGATTTCGACTCATCATTACCACTTACATTACATGGGATGTGCAAATTCCCTCCGTTTAAAGAAATTCTACTGCAACCAGAGATCTGTATATAATGATGAGATGCTTGTCACCGCCCTAACAATGGGAGTCGTCTTAAAGGCAGAAAGCAGGTGACAAGCTTAGGTCCAAATAAGCCCACAAAAAAGCACTGGGTTAATTTTGTACAGAGTGAAACCTCTCACTTGGCCTCTTCTTCTCTGCTGCATTTCCCTGTCATCGCTCACTTCGTGACTGACAGGCGCCTATCCTCTCAATAGATCCCTAGAAGGTGCATATAGTTCATTCTAGAGGGAGAGGGCTCGACGGACTATCAAATTGAAACTTAAATGAAAAGTAGACTATTTAATATGAAGTGGAAAATGTAGCCAGCTGAAAATGAGCCCATAACCGGCCGATTAGCCAGCGCTAATGGAATTCACTGGTAATACCAACTCGTTTCATGCAGACCACCATTGTCCCCGTATCCCAAGAACACAAGGTAACCTGCCTAAATTACTATCGCCCAATAGCAATCGCCCGCCCAATCTTGATTGTACTCCATACTGCCCTTACCCACCTGGACAAAAGGAAAACCTACAGTTGAAGTCCGAAGTTTACAAACACTTAGGTTGGAGTCTTTAAAACTCGTTTTTCAACCACTTTCAACCAAATTTCTTGTTAACAAACTATAGTTTTGGCAAGTTGGTTAAGACATCTACTTTGTGCATGACAAGTATTTTTTTGTTGTTGTTTACTGACAGATTATTTAACTTATAATTCACTGTATCACAATTCCAGTGGGTCAGAAGTTTACATACACTAAGTTGACCGTGCCTTTAAACAACTTGGAAAATTCCAAAAAATGATAGCTTTAGAAGCTTCTGATAGGCTAATTGACATCATTTGAGTCAATTGGAGGTGTACCTGTGGATGTATTTCAAGGTCTTTCAAGGTCTCAGTGCCTCTTTGCTTGATATCATGGGAAAATCAAAAGAAATCAGCCAAGACCTCAGGAAAAAAATTTGTAGACATCCACAAGTCTGGTTCATCCTTGGGAGCAATTTCGAAATGCCTGAAGGTGCCATGTTTATCTGTACAAACAATAGCACGCAAGTATAAACACCATGGGACCCCGCAGCCGTCATACCGCTCAGGAAGGAGACGCGTTCTGTCTCCGAGAGATGAGCGTACTTTGATGTGAAAAGTGCAAAATAATCCCAGAACATCAAAGAACCTTGTGAAAATACTGGATGAAACAGGTACAAAAGTATCTATATCCACGGTAAAACGAGTCCGATATCAACATAACCCATTAAAAAAGTCAGACTACGGTTTGCAACTGCACGTGGGGACAAAGATCATACTTTTTGGAGAAGTGTCCTCTGGTCTGATGAAACAAAAAATAGAACTGTATGGCCATAATGACCATCGTTATGTTTTGAGGAAGAAGGGGGAGGCTTGCAATCCCAACATGAAGCACGGGGGTGGCAGCATCATGTTGTGGGGGTGCTTTGCTGCAGGAGGACTGGTGCACTTCACAAAATAGATGGCTTCATGAGGGAGGAAAATTATGGGGATATATTGAAGCAACATCTCAAGACATCAGTCAGGATGTCATGTTTGTCATTTATTATCTTGTCTTGTCCCTGTGCTTCCCATTCTATTCGTTTCCCTCTGCTGGTCTTATTTGGTTCTTTCCCTCCTTCTAGCCCTCTCTCTCCCCCTCCCTCTCTCACTCTCTCGCTCTCTCTTCTCTCTATCGTTCCGTTCCTGCTCCCAGCTGTTCCTATTCCCCTAATCATCATTTAGTCTTCCCACACCTGTTCCCGATCCTTTCCCCTGATTAGAGTCCCTATTTATTCCTTTGTGTTCCGTTCCTGTGCCGTCGGTTCCTTGTTTTGTATTCACCATGCTGTGATTGCGTTTCGCCCTGTCCTGTCGTGTTTTTTGCCGTGATTGTGTATCACCCTGTCCTGTCGTGTTTTGTGCCTTCATCAGACGCTGCGTGTGAGCAGGTGTCTCAGTCGACTACGGCCTGCGCCTACCCGAAGCGACCTGCAGTCTGTGGCCGCTTCTCCAGTTGTTTTCCCCTCTACAAATCTAGAGGATTTCAGTTATTCCGTTTTGAACATTAATAAACTCTGTTTCTGTTAAGTCGCGTTTGGGTCCTCTTTCACCTGCATGACAGAAGGAACCGACCAAGGAATGGACCCAGCGACTTCAGACGCTGTTTACACTGCCGTCAAGATCCAAGGAGCCATGCTCGGCAGACACGAGCAGGAATTGTCTGCTGCTCGCCATGCCGTGGAGAACCTGGCCGCTCAGGTTTCCGACCTCTCTGGACAGTTCCAGAGTCTACGTCTCGTGCCACCTGTTACTTCCTGGCCTGCCGAGCCTCCAGAACCTAGGGTTAATAACCCACCTTGCTACTCCGGGCAGCCCACTGAGTGCCGCTCCTTTCTCACGCAGTGTGAGATTGTGTTCTCTCTCCAACCCAACACATACTCTAGAGAGAGCTCGAGTTGCTTACGTCATTTCACTCCTTACTGGCCGGGCTCGAGAATGGGGCACAGCTATCTGGGAGGCAAGGGCTGATTGCTCTAACAAATTCCAGAACTTTAAAGAGGAGATGATTCGGGTTTTTGACCGTTCAGTTTTTGGTGGGGAGGCTTCTAGGGCCCTGGCTTCCTTATGCCAAGGTGAACGGTCCATAACGGATTATTCCATTGAGTTTCGCACTCTTGCTGCCTCTAGTGAGTGGAACGAGGCCGGCGCTGCTCGCTCGTTTTCTGGAGGGACTCCACGCAGTGGTTAAGGATGAGATTCTCTCCCGGGAGGTTCCTTCAGATGTGGACTCTTTGATTGCTCTCGCCATCCGCATAGAACGACGGGTAGATCTTCGTCACCGGGCTCGTGGAAGAGAGCTCGCATCAACGGTGTTTCCCTGCTCCGCATCGCAACCATCTCCCTCCGCTGGCTTTGAGACTGAGCCCATGCAGCTGGGAGGGATTCGCATCTCGACTAAGGAGAGGAACGGAGGATCACCAACCGCCTGTGCCTCTATTGCGGAGTTGCTGGACATTTTGTTAATTCATGTCCAGTAAGAGGCCAGAGCCCATCAGTAAGCGGAGGGCTACTGGTGAGCGCTACTACTCAGGTCCCTTCATCTAGATCTTGTACTACTATGTCGGTCCATCTACGCTGGACCGGTTCGGGTGCTACATGCAGTGCCTTGATTGACTCTGGGGCTGAGGGTTGTTTCATGGACGAAGCATGGGTTCGGAAACATAACATTCCTTTCAGACCGTTAGACAAGCCTACGCCCATGTTTGCCTTAGATGGTAGTCATCTTCCCAGTATCAAATTTGAGACACTACCTTTAACTCTCACAGTATCTGGTAACCACAGTGAGACTATTTCTTTTTTGATTTTCCGTTCACCGTTTACACCTGTTGTTTTGGGTCATCCCTGGCTAGTATGTCATAATCCTTCTATTAATTGGTCTAGTAATTCTATCCTATCCTGGAACGTTTCTTGTCATGTGAAGTGTTTAATGTCTGCCATCCCTCCCGTTTCTTCTCTCCCTACTTCTCAGGAGGAACCTGGCGATTTGACAGGAGTGCCGGAGGAATATCATGATCTGCGCACGGTCTTCAGTCGGTCCCGAGCCAACTCCCTTCCTCCTCACCGGTCGTATGATTGTAGTATTGATCTCCTTCCAGGGACCACGCCTCCTCGAGGTAGACTATACTCTCTGTCGGCTCCCGAACGTAAGGCTCTCGAGGATTATTTGTCTGTGTCTCTTGACGCGGTACCATAGTGCCTTCTTCTTCTCCGGCCGGGGCGGGGTTCTTTTTGTTAAGAAGAAGGACGGTACTCTGCGCCCTGCGTGGATTATCGAGGGCTGAATGACATAACGGTTAAGAATCGTTATCCGCTTCCCCTTATGTCATCAGCCTTCGAGATTCTGCAGGGAGCCAGGTGCTTTACTAAGTTGGACCTTCGTAACGCTTACCATCTCGTGCGCATCAGAGAGGGGGACGAGTGGAAAACGGCGTTTAACACTCCGTTAGGGCATTTTGAGTACCGGGTTCTGCCGTTCGGTCTCGCCAATGCGCCAGCTGTTTTTCAGGCATTAGTTAATGATGTTCTGAGAGACATGCTGAACATTTTTGTTTTTGTCTATCTTGACGATATCCTGATTTTTTCTCCGTCACTCGAGATTCATGTTCAGCACGTTCGACGTGTTCTACAGCGCCTTTTAGAGAATTGTCTCTACGTAAAGGCTGAGAAGTGCTCTTTTCATGTCTCCTCCGTTACTTTTCGGTTCCGTTATTTCCGCTGAAGGCATTCAGATGGATTCCGCTAAGGTCCAAGCTGTCAGTGATTGGCCCGTTCCAAGGTCACGTGTCGAGTTGCAGCGCTTTTTAGGTTTCGCTAATTTCTATCGGCGTTTCATTCGTAATTTCGGTCAAGTTGCTGCCCCTCTCACAGCTCTTACTTCTGTCAAGACGTGTTTTAAGTGGTCCGGTTCCGCCCAGGGAGCTTTTGATCTTCTAAAAGAACGTTTTACGTCCGCTCCTATCCTCGTTACTCCTGACGTCACTAGACAATTCATTGTCGAGGTTGACGCTTCAGAGGTAGGCGTGGGAGCCATTCTATCCCAGCGCTTCCAGTCTGACGATAAGGTTCATCCGTGCGCTTATTTTTCTCATCGCCTGTCGCCATCTGAGCGCAACTATGATGTGGGTAACCGTGAACTGCTCGCCATCCGCTTAGCCCTAGGCGAATGGCGACAGTGGTTGGAGGGGGCGACCGTTCCTTTTGTCGTTTGGACAGACCATAAGAACCTTGAGTACATCCGTTCTGCCAAACGACTTAATGCCCGTCAAGCTCGTTGGGCGTTGTTTTTCGCTCGTTTCGAGTTTGTGATTTCTTACCGTCCGGGTAGCAAGAACACCAAGCCTGATGCCTTATCCCGTCTGTTTAGTTCTTCTGTGGCTTCTACTGATCCCGAGGGGATTCTTCCTTATGGGCGTGTTGTCGGGTTGACAGTCTGGGGAATTGAAAGACAGGTTAAGCAAGCACTCACGCACACTGCGTCGCCGCGCGCTTGTCCTAGTAACCTCCTTTTCGTTCCTGTTTCCACTCGTCTGGCTGTTCTTCAGTGGGCTCACTCTGCCAAGTTAGCTGGTCATCCCGGTGTTCGAGGCACTCTTGCGTCTATTCGCCAGCGCTTTTGGTGGCCGACTCAGGAGCGTGACACGCGCCGTTTCGTGGCTGCGTGTTCAGACTGCGCGCAGAAGAAGTCTGGTAATTTTTTTCTGCTTCTGCTCCTGGTCTTGCTGGGTCTCAGTCTGTTCCCTGCCATCGCATCTCTCCTGTTCTTGTCCCTGCCCTTGCTGTGTCTCAGTCTGTCCCTAGTTCTCATTTTTTTTTTAGAGTAGTACCCTAGTTTCCCTTTTTATCGTTTTTCGTTACGGTCCTGAGGAGAGGAGTTGGGTTCTTTCTCGGGACGTGCTGGACCGTTTGATCTATGATTTCCTCCGTTGCCGCCAGTGTTCCTCCTCGAGAGCGCCAGGAGGCGCTCGGTGAGTGGGGGGTACTGTCATGTTTGTCATTTATTATCTTGTCTTGTCCCTGTGCTTCCCATTCTATTCGTTTCCCTCTGCTGGTCTTATTTGGTTCTTTCCCTCCTTCTAGCCCTCTCTCTCCCCCTCCCTCTCTCACTCTCTCGCTCTCTCTTCTCTCTATCGTTCCGTTCCTGCTCCCAGCTGTTCCTATTCCCCTAATCATCATTTAGTCTTCCCACACCTGTTCCCGATCCTTTCCCCTGATTAGAGTCCCTATTTATTCCTTTGTGTTCCGTTCCTGTGCCGTCGGTTCCTTGTTTTGTATTCACCATGCTGTGATTGCGTTTCGCCCTGTCCTGTCGTGTTTTTTGCCGTGATTGTGTATCACCCTGTCCTGTCGTGTTTTGTGCCTTCATCAGACGCTGCGTGTGAGCAGGTGTCTCAGTCGACTACGGCCTGCGCCTACCCGAAGCGACCTGCAGTCTGTGGCCGCTTCTCCAGTTGTTTTCCCCTCTACAAATCTAGAGGATTTCAGTTATTCCGTTTTGAACATTAATAAACTCTGTTTCTGTTAAGTCGCGTTTGGGTCCTCTTTCACCTGCATGACACAGGAAGTTAAAGCTTGGTCGCAAATGGGTCTTCCAAATTGACAATGACCCCAAGCATACTTACAAAGTTGTGGCAAAATGGCTTAAAGACAATAAAGTCAAGGTATTGGAGTGGCCATCACAAAGCCCTGACCTCAATAGAAAATTTGTGGGCAGTACTGGTAAAGCGTGTGCGAGCAAGGAGACCTACAAACCTGACTCAGGTACACTAGCTCTGTCAGGAGGAATGGGCCAAAATTCACCCAACTTATTGTGGGAAGCTTGTGGAAGGCTACTCGAAACGTTTCACCCAAGTTAAACAATGTAAAGGCAATTCTACCAAATACTAACTTCTGACCCACTAGGAATGTGATTAAATAAATAAAGGCTGAAATAAATCACTCTAGTATTATCCTGACATTTTACATTCTTAAAATAAAGTGGTGATCCTAACTGACCTAAATTAGGGAATTTATACTAGGATTAAATGTCAGGAATTGTGAAAAACTGAGTTTAAATGTATTTGGCAAAGGTGTATGTAACCTTCCGACTTGAACTGTATGTAAGAATGCTGTTCATTGACCACAGCTCAGCATTCAACACAACAGTACCCTCCAAGCTAATCACCAATCTGCGGACCATTGGACTAAACACTTCCCTCTGCAACTGGACTACCTGACGGGCTGCCCCCAGGCGGTGAGGGTAGGCAACAACACACCCGCCACATTTACCATCAATACGGGGGACCCACAAGGGTGTGTGATTAGTCCCCTCCTGTTCACCCAAAACTGCGTGGCTGCGCACAACTCCAACACCATCAAGTTTGCCGATGACACGACGGTGGTAGGACTGATCACTGATGACGATGAGGCAGCCTATAGGGAGGAGATCAGAGACGTGGCAGTGTGGTGCCAGGACAACAACCTCTCCCTCATCGAAAGCAAGACTAAGCAGTTGATCATGGACTACAGGAAACGGAGGGGCGAGCACGCCCCCGTCCACATTGATGGGGCTGTAGTGTAGCGGGTCGAGAGCTTCAAGTTTCTCTGTGTCCATATCGCTAAGAAATTTAACATGGTCCACACACACA
Source organism: Oncorhynchus gorbuscha (assembly GCF_021184085.1). Classification (NCBI taxonomy): domain Eukaryota; kingdom Metazoa; phylum Chordata; class Actinopteri; order Salmoniformes; family Salmonidae; genus Oncorhynchus; species Oncorhynchus gorbuscha. The sequence continues at coordinate 86,841,232 of NC_060174.1, forward strand.
CCCATAAAATTGTGAAGAGGGCATGACATCTCTTCCCCGTCAGGAGGCTGAAAATATTTGGCCCTCAAAAGTTCTACAGCTGCACTATTGAGAGCATCTTGATTGTCTGCGTCACCGCTTGGTACAACAACTGCAAGGCATCCGACTGCAAGGCGCTACAGCGGGTGGTGAGTACGGCTTAGTACATCACTGGGGCCGAGTTCCCTGCCATCCAGGACCTCTATACCAGACGGTCTCAACGGAAAGCCCCAAAAAATGTCAAAGACTCCAACCACCCACACCATAGGCTGTTTTCTCTGCTATCGCACAGCAAGCAGTACCAGTGCCTCAAGTCTGGAACCAACAGGATCCTGAAAAGCTTCTATCCCCAAGCCATAAGACTGCTAAATAGCTAATCAAATAACTCCCCAGACTACCTGCATTGACCCTTTTTTGCACTAATGCTCTTGCACTGAATCTATGCATAGACACTGGACTCTACCCACACACTCACACATACTTACACAGACACTCCTGTCATGACGTTGGCCTCTTTGAGTATAGGAACCCCATCCCCCTCTCCCTGCCTCCCCCTTTCCTCCTTCAACTAGGCTGCTGTGGTCAGAGGTCGTAAATTCCTGAGAAGACCTCATGGACACACAGTTATAGAGAGTAGTTTTTCATGGAGACAAAGGAAATCCTTCCACCTTACAGAACTTGAGGTACGAACAAATTTCATGTTCCGGACAAAGTGTAAAATATCGGTGAAGAATCTAGCTACGAACTGGTCCGTTTGTCACAACTTGGGAAGCTCATGGGAGACGGTGTGGCCACATTACCATAACGCTGTTTGTATAATAGCCCCAGATATGAGGTTTACACCTAATTGTTGTATAAGATGAATGAGTGAGTATGATACTGTTTATACAATTTCACAATGTGATTTTGGACAGTTTAATGAAGGAAAACTCAAAAAGGGAATAAATCATTAATCAGAAGACTATTGATCAGATATGAAAATACCTGAAGGGTTATATTGGGAAATTATAACTTTGTAATCTGAATTCTTTCCTTGGTGTCCCGACTTCATAGTTAATTACAGTTACATGATTATTCAGTTTAATCGCGTAATACTAATTACTGGAATCTTTGATAAAAACTAAGTCTTCAATTTAATGATAGTAAAGACACGACACTCCAAAACACTTACACGCACAGACACTACATACGGCCACACACACACATAACATGTGCACACATGCATACTGTGTGCACATGCATTCTTCCACATTTTGTTATGTTACATTCTTATTCTAAAATGTATTAAATATTTTTTCCCTCATCTATCTACACACATAATGAAAGCAAAAACAGGTTTTTAGAAATGTTTGCATATTTATAAAAACAAAAGAGAAACATCAAATTTACATAAGTATTCAGACCCTTTACTTAGTACTTTGTTGAAGCACCTTTGGCAGAGATTACAGCCTTGAGTATTCTTGGGTATGACGCTACAAGCTTGGCACACCATGTATTTGAGGGAGTTTCTCCCATTCTTCTTGGCAGATCCTCTCAAGCTCTGGTTGGATGGGGAGCATCACTGCACAGCTATATTCAGGTCTCTCCAGAGATTTTCAAAACAGGTTCAAGTCCAGGGTCTGGCTGGGCCACTCAAGGACATGCAGAGACTTGTCCCGAAGCCATCAGACCAGAGAATCTTGATTCTCATGTCCTGAGATTCCTATAGGTGCCTTTTGGAAAACTCCAAGCTGGCTATCATGTGCCTTTTACTGAGGAGTGGCTTCCGTCTGGCCACTCTACCATAAAGGCCTGATTAGTAGAGTGCTGCAGAGATGGTAGTCCTTCTGGAATGTTCTCCCATCTCCACAGAGGAATGCTAGAGCTCTGTCAGAGTGACCATCGGGTTCTTGGTCACCTCCCTGACCAAGGCCCTTCTCCCCGATTGTTCAGTTTGGACGGGTGGCCAGCTCTAGGAAGAGTCTCATTGGTTCCAAACTATTTCATTAAAGAATGATGGAGGCTACTGTGTTCTTGGGGACCTTCAATGCTGCAGACATTTTTGGGTACCCTGCCCGAGATCTGTGTCTTGACACAATCCTGTCTCGGAGCTCTGGGGACAATTCCTGGCTTGGTTTTTACTCTGACATGACCTGTCAACTGTGGGACCTTATATAGACAGGTGTGTGCCCTTCCAAATCATGTCCAATAGAAACAGGATGCACCTGAGCTCAATTTCAAGTCTCATAGCAAAGGGTCTGAATACTTATGTAACTAAGGTATGTTATTTATTTTTAATACATTTGAAAAAATGTCTAAAAACCCATCTTTGCTTTGTCATTGTGGGGTAGTGTGTGTAGATTGATGAGGGGAAAAAATAATTTTATACATTTTAGAATAAGGCTGTAACCTAACAAAATGTGGAGAAAGGGAAGGGGTCTGAATACTTTCCCAATGCACTGTACATGGCAACCTCAATTACCTCTTACCCCTGCATATCAACTCAGTACTGGTGCTCCCTGTATATAGCCATTAGGGTTAGGCGTTATGCAGATTTTCATACCATTTCTGTAACATACTGGGGTATACAGTATTCCTGGAAGTACACACAAGGGACTCTATGTAAAAATAAATATATAATACTTTTAAAAATGTAATATCAAGCACAAAACAATTTAGTCAACAGGAGGAGATTGAATGTCTCTGCTATAACAAAGAAGCTTGATATCTAGCCACTAACAAGTTAGCAAACCAAATGCATAGCTGGAGCCCTGAGCTGGATATATATATTTGACACATCTTAGATTTCTTAGTTATTCTTAACTTAGTGGCGCAGCATACATTTTTTTTTTTACAGTATTGAAAATCATAAATCATATTTTTATCTTTATCTAAATCTGCATTGTTAGAAAAGGACCCGTAAGTAAGCATTTCACCGTTAGTCTACACCTGTTTATGAATCATGTGACAAATAACACATATTATTTTATTTGCGCACTGTACCTGACAAACTTATTGATACATACAGTAGTAGGCCTACTTTACCATCAGTTACTTGCAATAATTTTATGCTGTAGGCCAAGTGTCATACATTCACATTGTAGGCCTAACACGTTTTTTGTCGAATGCAGGGGGGACATGGAATTTTTTTCTAATTTCATGGAACATTCCACAGAGTTGCATGACATTTTTGCATAATTTACAGCTGAGAAAGCTAAGTAGTAAACAAAAACCAGTGGCCTCACTTTCTCAAGCCATTGCTTTGGCATGTGACACCTTACAACACTGACAAAATCTATTGCTTAGCTACGCTGCAAGCACAATAAAATAGTTCCATTACTTCAATGCCAATTAGTGTCCAAACAAGCCCTTGTTTTCTTCCTAATTGAAAGCTACTTGCCTATATATCTCCCAATCAATCCCTTGTAAGGACAAGCATATAAAGATGTAACACACAGAGGGGATTTAACACAATGTTGCTATTGCAGAGACCATGTTTAACAATCCACCATTGATTGCTAGACGATGTAGTGAATTGTATGGTTTGTGTGTTCCTTCATACAGTGTACAGACCACAGACAAACACATCACAACAGTCTGTGTTTTCCCCCCATCATTGCATACACACAGATTACAGATACACACAAACACAATCAAACTGAATGGCCCCGCTGTCCTTTGTGCCTGAAGAGATCTGCTCCGTATCCTCCAGGCACCAGAACCCGATCCGCACCCCAATCCATCCCTGTGATTGACATGTCATTATGAAACGAGCTGGGCAATGCGTCCAAGCACTGACCTCCGAGAGCGAGTGTAAAATAATTGTATTGCATGTTTACACAGTTAAACACACACACGCTGGGTTTGGCGGGGTCTTTGTGTAACGATGAGCAAAACAAACCTAGACCCTTCAGATTCCCCCATTGCTATGGAGTGGTAGACACAGCAGCCGCTTTAGACAATAGACAGCTCAGCTCTAGCCAGGTTAGCATAGAAGTTGTTAATACACTAATCCAGGTGCAGTGGGACTGGTGCAGGACCAAACCCAACATGGTACACAACAACAGAACAGAACACCGATCAGTAGTAAGCTGCCTTTACCATTCAGAGCAGAAATTTGTGCTGTTGATTTATAGGATAAATAGAGGTACGCTTTATTTGAATTTGGGGCTACCACTTGGTTAAATTTACCCTTGAATATGTGTGATACAATTCCAATTATGCCACTTTGACAGTGTTGAGGGCTGAGGGGCCTCATCTAATGCAGCTGAACTGCTGTGGATATGGATAGTATAGATTGCATACAGCCAATAGCCACTAGGTCAACCCGCTAAAGTGGGGACGGTCATGATGTGGGCTGGCTAAGCTTGACAAACAGACGTGAATCATTTCAAACAGGTCACAAGATCGAAAAACGAGGCTAGGTTCAATATGCACCTCGATCCACACTGTTAGCCCACTTCAAAACAGACACATCATGGAAAAGGCCTCCATATTAGACACACTAGCAACAGAAGCTTACTCAAATGTGACTCAGCATTCAGACAAGGGACTCGAATCATGGGGAAATTACATGGCTCTGTCAAACAGTCAATTTCACAGTGCGTGGATGGAAAGTCATCCTTGAAAAATGGCAAAAAACAACCACGCACATCTATGGTCTACATTTTGAAGAGCTTCATTAGTGTCCTTGGTATTAGCCTCAAAGTTTTGGAATGAAATAACTACAGAAATAGCATCTTGTCAGTTCCACGTGATACGTCAATAGGTGGTTGTGAGGGCCTTTTCACCTCCATCTATGGAGCCAGCAGGTTTACTGTCTGTACAAAACAATTGTCAAGGCTAAGTGTGGGACGCAAAATAGCAGGCTTGGTTTAAGTACCACTGTAGCTCCAGACGGCTTGGCACAGCCTACTGTTTGCAGCGACTCTTTCACTTCCTCCCTCTCTCCTTCTTCAGTGTTTTCACTTTTGTTAGCTTCCACTCTCCTCATATCAACTCTCTCTCCCTATTTCTTCATCAGTGTTCTGTGTTTTCACTTTCGTTAGTTACCGCTCCAACTCTTTTTCTCAACCCTGGGGTCTAAAATCTCCAAACTGAAGTGGTACGTTTGCTCAATTAGTTCTACAGACAAAGAACCTTGAGTGAGCTCCAAGCTTGACAAAGAGCTACAGAGGAGAAAGTTGTTTGTTCTTTAAGAGCTTAGAAAGTGTGCTGATCAAACAATGTTCGGGGACGAGGGAGAGAGACAGAAACACAGATGGAAGAGTTTTTTGGGTCTCATTAAAGTTGACTTAATGTAAGAGAGATGCTGGAAAACAGCTAACGGTAATCCCCGTCCAGTTTCTGCTGGATCGTCCCAAAAAATGCATGGTAGTAGGAGAGAACATGACCTAGTTCTTCGTTCTCTGCAAGCAGAGTTCAATAATGCTGCCGCCTGCAGCATGACTAGTTAGAGAGCACGGCTGGGCTCAGGACAATGATACAGCTAGTCGTATATACCAACAGCAAGGCTTTTCTCAGTGCAGGGCAGGGGCAATGAAAGCAAACCCCAAATGCAATCCCAAAGAGATGGTCATTTGAGTTGAGCAAAACATACTTTCCCTGTTACTGCAGGAAGGTGTTAAGAGTTTGGACTTCTGAACAGAGAAAGGGTGAGTGTTGGTACATACCAACTCAAGCTGTCATGCACATAGTACACATACAAACACAATTTGTCTCACACACACACACAAATGGAAATGGTAGGCTACATGTACAAATGCACTTGCACACACATTCACTGTCAAACAGTTACGCACACACACACACACACACACACACACACACACACACACACACACACACACACACACACACACACACACACACACACACACACACACACACACACACACACACACACACACACACACACACACACACACACACCTCATTACCGATGGCGCTCAATGACAGTTCAGTGAACTGGGAGCGACACAGCAATCAGTCTATTGTTCAGCTGGGATCCCTGCTGCTGAACCACACGTTAAAAACAACTTGTTCCGCTCCGTAAAAAAAAGTGACTAATTCCAACACCAAGCCAGTGCATGTCTAGCAGTTAAATACTGACTTGTCCATTAAGACTAAATCCACCATAGTGACAGAAGACCATCCACGGTGGCCTTGCTGCAGAGAGAGAGAGAATGTATGTGTGTGTGCAGACGTGGGTGAGCAGTGGGTGAGCTAACCCACCTGCTATATTTTAGCCTAAAAAAGCTTTCACTGACACACAAGGACAAACTCAAAGGACCGTCTCCCAGCACTGAGAAAGGTGAGATAGACGAGAGAGAAAGATAAAGAGAAAGAGGGAGAGAGGTCCTCTCAGTCAGTACTCACAGCATTAGAGTCCCGTTGCCACTGCTTTGGTCACACGGCCTTTTGTTTGTTTCCTTTCACGGTGCCTGCCGGGGGCTGAACGCAGAAAGAGAGCCCCCCTACTGAACACATACACACACTGAGTCCGTCCTCCCCCTTTAGCCTGGAGTATCCATGTCTCACTGTGTGTGTGTGTGTGTGTGTGTGTGTGTGTGTGTGTGTGTGTGTGTGTGTGTGTGTGTGTGTGTGTGTGTGTGTGTGTGTGTGTGTGTGTGTGTGTGTGTGTGTCTCAAAGTGGCAGGTTCCCCAGTCCCGCAAGCCTCTGTTCCCCTCGCGTCCGAGAACAAATCCACACTCCAGGATACAGATACAGCACTGTCTCCTTGCAAGCTCACATACACTCTCTCTCTCTGTTTGTTGTCCCGTGTGTGTGGAGTGCAACCCCTCCCTGTGTGGGATTCAGAGAGAGAGGAGGAAGGCAGTGGTAGCACCAGCACCAACTGTAGAGCAGTGGTTTGTTAGGTTTGGAAGATTCCACGTTAGGACCTGTGTGTTTTTCATCCCATCTGTTTTGTTCTTTCTCTCGCCATCTCTCATCCCAGTGACGTTCTCTAGGTTCCCTTCTCTCAGTCTGTTCTTACTACTTGGTTAGCCCTTCCCCACAGCATATTTTACACTCAATTTGTCAGGCAGAAGTAGTAGTTGACGAAAAAGCGGTTTTCTTTCCTTTCTTTTTCCTGCCCTGCGCTAATCCGCTCTGTCCGTCTTTCAACCACATGCTTTCTCACTCTCCTCTTTTCCTCACTCGCCCCCTCCCCCATATCTCATTGGTACAGTCCCCAGGACAAAGCAAGAGGGTTGGAGAGAGCCAAAAGAAACAGAGGGGAGGGGTGTGTAGATGTGGTTGGGAGGAGGGGGATGCCCTTGCAGGAGAGCAGTTCTTTTCTCCAGCATGTGCAGTCTTTCAATCTTTTTCTTTCCTTTTTCCATTTCTCTTCTGGCCTGTGGAGGGGCAGAGGATTAACAGCACAGTGCAGACCCCTCAGTGAGAATCTCCCTATCCCAAATAATAAGCAGAGTTGAGAGGACAGACACACACCAGCCTGTGATCAATCCCAAAAAAGCTTGAATTATGCAACCTTTACACTTGACTGTCCATTTACATTTGTTATAAATTAAGAGATTTTGCAACCATGTTCTTTCGACCAATCGACTGCTAGAAATTTTAGAACATGTCTTTTCCCATATACAGTATTTGATACACTGCCGATTTTGCAGGTTTACCTACTTACAAAGCATGTAGAGGTCTGTAATTTTTATCGTAGGTACACTTCAACTGTGAGAGACGGAATCTAAAACAAAAATCCAGAAAATCAAATTGTATAATTTTTAAGTAATTAATGTGCATTTTATTGCATGACATAAGTGTCAGGATTTGGCCAGGGTTGTTCCGGTTTTTGGTCACTAGATGCCCCCATTGTGCCTTTTGACCTTTTGTTTTCCCTTGATCCCCATTATTATTTGCACCTGTGCCTCGTTTCCCCTGATTGTATTTAAACCCTTTGTTTTCCTCAGTTCTGTGCTCTGTGTTTGTATGTTAGCACCCAGCCCTAGTACTCTGTGAACTCTTGTTGATCCCGGTGGACTCTCTTGTGGAATTCTGTTTTTTTTGTTCTTGTTTGTTTGTTTTTTGAGTATCTTTTAAGGCTTTTTGTGCTATTCCTTCCACCTTGTGGATTTACCTTTTTGTCTTGGAGGATTACCTTAGTTCTTGTGGAATTCCTTTTGAGGTTGTGGAGTTACATGTTTTCCTGAACTTCACTTTTTACTTCATTAAATACACCGTCTCAAGTACTGCTGTGTCTGCCTCATCTTCTGGGTTCTGCCGACTATTCGTGGCTCAGTTGGTTAAGTGGCTGTTTCTCACTCCGGAGACCCGGGTTCGTAACCGGGTCCTGACAATAAGTATTTGATCACCTACCAACCAGTAATAATTCCAGCTCCCACAGACCTGTAAGTTTTTCTTTAAGAAGCCCTCCTGTTCTCCACTCACTACCTGTATTATCTGCACCTGTTTGAACTCGTTACCTGTATAAAAGACACCTGTCCACACACTCAATCAAACAGACTCCAACCTCTCCACAATGGCCAAGACCAGAGCTGTATAAAGACATCAGGAATAAAACTGCACAAGGCTGGGATGGGCTACAGGACAATAGGCAAGCAGCTTGGTGACAAGGCAACAACTGTTGGCGCAATTATTAGAAAATGGAAGAAGGTCAAGTTGACGGTCAATCACCCTCGGTCTGGGGCTCCATGCAAGATCTCACCTTGTGGGGCATCAATGATCATGAGGAAGGTGAGGGATCAGCCCAGAACTACACGGCAGGACCTGGTCAATGACCTGAAGAGAGCTGGGACCACAGTCTCAAAGAAAACCATTAGTAACACACTACGCCGTCATGGATTAAAATCCTGCAGCGCACGCAAGGTCCCTCTGCTCAAGCCAGCGCATGTCCAGGCCCGTCTGAAGTTTGCCAATGACCATCTGGATGATCCAGAGGAGGAATGGGAGAAGGTCATGTGGTCTGATGAGACAAAAATTGAGCTTTTTGGTCTAAACTCCACTCACCGTGTTTGGAGGAAGAAGAAGGATGAGTACAACCCCAAGAACACCATCCCAACCGTGAAGCATGGAGGTGGAAACATCATTCTTTGGGGATGCTTTTCTGCAAAGGGGACAGGACGACTGCACCGTATTGAGGGGAGAATGGATGGGGCCATGTATCGCGAGATCTTGGCCAACAACCTCCTTCCCTCAGTAAGAGCATTGAAGATGGGTCGTGGCTGGGTCTTCCAGCATGACAATGACCCGAAACACACAGCCAGGGCAACTAAGGAGTGGCTCCGTAAGAAGCATCTCAAGGTCCTGGAGTGGCCTAGCCAGTCTCTAGACCTGAACCCAATAGAAAATATTTGGAGGGAGCTGAATGTCTATATGTAGGAGTATGTATGGAGGAGTGGGCCAAAATTACAGATCTCTACATGCTTTGTAAGTAGAAAAACCTGCAAAATCGTCAGTGTATCAAATACTTGTTCTCCCCACTGTATTGACATACCCTGTGTTTTAATCAAATTAACTATATGATTGAGCTTGTCTGACACTTTAAGCTTCAGGTTTGATGCCTCAAGAGGTCACCAGAGATCTAGATAACAAGAAGGAAAACATTTTTCACCTGACCCAACTATTCTCTCACTTTTGCAGATTCTGCCATTACTCTGCTGACGTTGCCGGTAATAGGCTACAGGAGGAGTAGGCAACCTTTCATGTGAAATGCCAATTTATCTTACCATTTCTACCGATCTGCGTGCCAGTTATGGTTTTCATATACACATTTTTGTGAAAGTTTAGTTTAATTTATAATGTCTTCGCATCTCAAAATCATTGTTGTGGTTAATCAAAATTTTACCCAAATCTAAATTAAAATTATACAAACCTAAAAAGTTGCCATTGCCAACTACTTACAAACAGCTTACAAAAAGCCAACAAATAAAAACATTGCAGGTAGAAAATGTCCTGACAAAAATATCCTAGAAATCATATTGGCTACACATGGCCTGTGTGCAACAAGCTTTAATTAACTGGGGTGGCAGGTAGCCTAGTGGTTAGAGCATTGGAGTAGTAACCAAAATGTTGCCAGATCAAATCCTCAAGCTGACAAGGTAAAAATCTGTCGTTCTGCCCTTGAACAAGGCAGCTAACCCACTATTCCTATGCAGTCATTGACAATAAGAATTTGTTCTTATTAACTGACTTCCCTAAAAAATAATAACAACAATAAATATATATACATACACACATACAAGGCATTACTAATGAGATATGAGGTAACAACAGGTGTTTAAAAAAAGTACAAATTGTTTGGTAGGTGTTAACCTTGTGTTAAGATGCCTATGATTAAAAAACAAAAAGCAATTATTATTGTGTTGAATTGTGCTTGGGAAATAAAGATAGAGATGGTTTTATAAAGGTAGTGGTAATATTTAATTCAATACAGAACATTGTAGACAGTTTAAATTACCCTATCCTGAAGCTCAACTTTCCCAATACCCAGGAATAAAAGGCCACTCTAAAATGTGCAGTTTTTTCACACAACACAATGCCACAGATATCTCAAGTTTTGAGGGAGTGTGCAATTGGCATGCTGACTGCAGGAATGTCCACCAGAACTGTTGCCAGAGAAGTGAATGTTTTTTCTACCATAAGGTGCCTTCAACGTTTAATTTGGCAGTACATCCAACCGACCTCACAACCGCAGACCACGTGTATGGGGTCATGTAGGCGAGCAGTTTGCTGATGTGAATGTTGTGAACAGAGTTCCCCGTGGTGGTGGAGGGGTTATGGTATGGGCAGGCATAAGCGACAGACAACGAACACAATTGCATTTTATTGATAGCAATTTGATTGCAGAGATATTACATTACATTTAAGTCATTTAGCAGACGCTCTTATCCAGAGCGACTTACAAATTGGTGCATTCACCTTATGACATCCAGTGGAACAACCACTTTACAATAGTGCATCTAAATATTTTAAGGGGGGTGAGAAGGATTACTTTATCCTATCCTAGGTATTCCTTAAAGAGGTGGGGTTTCAGGTGTCTCCGGAAGGTGGTGATTGACTCCGCTGTCCTGGCGTCGTGAGGGAGTTTGTTCCACCATTGGGGAGCCAGAGCAGCGAACAGTTTTGACTGAGCTGAGCGGGAACTGTACTTCCTCATTGGTAGGGAGGCGAGCAGGCCAGAGGTGGATGAACGCAGTGCCCTTATTTGGGTGTAGGGCCTGATCAGAGCCTGGAGGTACTGAGGTGCCGTTCCCCTCACAGCTCCGTAGGCAAGCACCATGGTCTTGTAGCGGATGCGAGCTTCAACTGGAAGCCAGTGGAGAGAGCGGAGGAGCGGGGTGACGTGAGAGAACTTGGGAAGGTTGAACACTAGACGGGCTGCGGCGTTCTGGATGAGTTGTAGGGGTTTAATGGCACAGGCAGGGAGCCCAGCCAACAGCGAGTTGCAGTAATCCAGACGGGAGATGACAAGTGCCTGGATTAGGACCTGCGCCGCTTCCTGTGTGAGGCAGGGTCGTACTCTGCGGATGTTGTAGAGCATGAACCTACAGGAACGGGCCACCGCCTTGATGTTAGTTGAGAACGACAGTTTGTTGTCCAGGATCACGCCAAGGTTCTTAGCGCTCTGGGAGGAGGACACAATGGAGTTGTCAACCGTGATGGCGAGATCATGGAACGGGCAGTCCTTCCCCGGGAGGAAGAGCAGCTCCGTCTTGCCGAAGTTCAGCTTGAGGTGGTGATCCGTCATCCACACTGATATGTCTGCCAGACATGCAGAGATGCGATTCGCTGTGACGAGATCATTGTCGTACCATTGATCTGCCTACATCACCTCATGTTTCAGCATAATGCACGGCCCTATGTCGCAAGGATCCGTTCTCATCTGAGTGGAGAAGTGCAACTGAAGCACGAAATGTATCTGATGCCGAGAAGATATTACAATAATAAGCATTTTACATCTGAGTTTACAAAACGCAGCAAGATATTTCTTGTGCGTTTTATATTTTTTCCTTCGTGAAAAACTCAGAATGCTGCATTAATGCGACCCCTAAGTTTACCTTGCCAGTTAATGTAAGTAAGTGGCTGAAATAATAAGGTAACGGGGCATCATATTGTGTTAGCTTTCTGCCGTGTTTGAGAAGTCAAAGCTCTTTGGATGAGTTATTTGTACAGTTGTACAGCCTCTTACACTGCACCAAGTACGAACAAACAAACTGCTGCCATTGACCTAAGGGAATTGCAGGCGTTTCAAATAATGCAGGGATTCGGTACGAAGGAGCATAAGCAACTTTTTGTTTGTTTGCCAGAGAGAAGTGGGGGACTGCAGAGGTAGATGAGTTATTTGGAGTGTCCCTCCCACACAACAAACTTCACATGCTGGTATTTTTGTCAGGCTGTAGAAAAGGAGGCTTTCAAGTGCTGTTCACCTTTGGGGCTACACTGCAGTGCTTCGGAATAAACCGAGAGAAACATTGAAAGATATATTCAATATGACCAACTGGAAGGTAAGCTACTGTTTCAGGGCTCTACAGTGCTACAATTTTGATAGAATATGCTCCAAAATATTTTGCTGGGCTACCTGGAATTTTAATTTAGGAGCACCAGCCCCCTATAAAAGAAATCACCCAGATAATAATTGTAATAATTACTTTGCTGTACCGTAGTTTCTTAAATGCCATAGAGAATAGACTGAGGACAGATTCGAACGGCTTGTTTCTAGACCAAACTTTTCAAATACTACCGACATCATTTTTTGTTGTTGTAACTGTACTCCTACATCTCTTTATATGCGCCTACATTTTTCAACTTAGGAGCACAAATGTCAGCCTGTATGGACTGGACGGAGATCGCAGCAGTAAGTGGATGAGATTAAGGATCGGGAGTGGTGTGTGAAAAATTGCAAAGCTGCTTATGAAACAAATAACATAGCAGTTGACTTACTCACTGTACACACTGTTACTGCACACACAAGCACAGTGTCATGCAATGACACAAACATAGGCACACAGATGTGCAGGTACAAAGTCATGCGTATGTCAGAGGCTGGTGGAAGTCACTATAGGAGGATGGGCTCATTGTAATGGCTGGAATGGAATTAATGGAAAGGAATCAAACACATCCAACATATGGAAAAACATTTGACTCAGTTCTTTTTACTCCATTCCAGTCGTTACAATGAGTATGTCCTCCTATAGCTCCTACAAGACTCCTCTGGCATACACACGCACACAGCATGTCAAGATAGCACTGAAAACACTAGGACTGTTTCTGCTGCTGTGACGTCACTAAGAGTAGACTACATTGACAGGGCAGGCGGGCAAGCATTCATTGGGGCTAAAAAAATATTTACACCGAAGCTCCGAGCAGCTCGTCAATATGGTGCTACTGCCCTGTTATGCACGGAACTCTCCAGCAGCATAGTGCTATGCTGACTCTTTTGCAGCATGGTACGTTCCTAGTTTCCCCAGTAGTCACACACTGCAAATGACTGCGGTCTCCGTAATAACCGTTAGAATAGCAAAACTATGTGCTGCCATAGAAATAGAATGAACAGAACGGGCATCCCCGTTCTTGTCAATGATGCCATAATGGATGGCCTGGCGGCCATTGCAAGTGTACCCATAGGAGCAAAACAAAAAGTAAAAAGCTGGACGTGTACCCATCAAATGTGGCAAACATGTTAGGATTCAGTCTCATGTCAGGTGAACTTCGGTCTAATACTTTTCCCATAATCTCGAAACTGTTCCCTTTCAATTGCTACAATGGTTATGCATATGCTTTTCATATTTCTTCTGTAAGAAACATTTCAATTTAGCCCTATCCATATAGGCCAATTCCCACAAGTGTAAAGGTTACGAGTGTATCATACCCTAATACATCAGATAATAATCACTGAGCTCTATATTAACAGAGCCATGCAGATTTTTTGCCAAAACTTGAGAATTTTACATGTTGTGGTGGACACCTTCAAAATTGTTTCCGCGGGTTGCAAATAAGCTAAATTAGCATGACAAGAGCTGAATTAAATGTAAAGGCCTTGAAAATAAAAGCTCAGTGCTCTGTTGACATTTCACAGAGATATGCTTGTTTGTGAGAAATCTTTGAAACAATAATTTAGCATTATCTGAAAAGTGTATACTTAAATATGAAAATAGCACATATGTCTCAAAATCAATATCCATCTTTCATTGTTTTATGTCCTGCGGATACGAGAAGGAAGATGATGAGCTCAACAGGAAAGTGAGCCTGTCAGGTAGCCATCATTCTCGCACCACGTTCAGCTTAGCTGACGTAATGCTGTGTGCAATTTTCCTAATTTTGGACTTTTTCTCCCTCTGGCCTCTATTGATTTAGTCACCATAATTTTGAACATCCTACAAGTATAAAAACATGAGATTTACACCATTGGTTTTCTTAGAGGATTATCTACACAACAAATTATTGAACAAATTGGTCAAATTATTTGTTTTTGATTGGACATCCTAGTCCATGTTACCGCAGAAACGGACTCAACTGCACGAACACCCGGCTGTCCCGCCTTCTGGCAGCTGTTTGTAAAAAAATCTATCAATAAAATAACAGTTGACAGTCTTCATTCGTAACCGTCAGTTACACAGTAAGTGTGCCAGTTATAGGTAGCCTACATTAGATTAAGCTTTGCAGCAATGCTAAGCTAAGTGCACTGTACAGAAGGGGGGAGTTTCGCATGGGCACAGATTCTATGTGAATTTGGTTGGGTAGCCCAAAAAAGTTACATATGTGTCACGTTCTGTCCATCGCTCGTATGTGTTTTCCTTGTTTTAGTGTTGGTCAGGACGTGAGCTGGGTGGGCATTCTATGTTGTGTGTCTGGTTTGTCTATTTCTATGTTTGGCCTGATATGGTTCTCAATCAGAGGCAGGTGTTAGTCATTGTCTCTGATTGGGAACCCTATTTAGGTAGCCTGTTTTGTGTTGGGTTTTGTGGGTGATTGTTCCTGTCTCTGTGTTTGCACCAGATAGGACTGTTTAGGTTTTCACTTTTCTTGTTTTGTATAGTCTGTTCATGTATAGTCGTCTTTATTAAAAACATGAATAACCACCACGCTGCATTTTGGTCCGCCTCTCTTTCACCAGAAGAAAACCCTTACAATATGGCAGATTTAACTATTTGGTTGTAATTTCATCACCTCTTGAAAAGCATAGTCAGAACTATACATTTTGGATTATTCCATGCAAAACAAATGCAACATTTAGCTCTATCATCAGCTTTAGGCGTTTACAGCAAGTAACTGCATGCTTTCATGACCAGTAAACATCAACTGATCATGTTGAGGGAGATACGTGAGGGTAGCCTCACGATATGTCAATATTGGATACTATTAGTTGGATATTTGAGTGATACAAAATAAAAGTAAACTATACCTGACAAGTACAAGTGGTTTAGGTTAATTTCCCACGTTCAACACCATAGTGCCCACAAAGCTCCTCACTAAACTAAGGACCCTGGAACTAAACACCTCCCTCTGCAACTGGATCCTGGATTTCCTGACGGGCCTCCCCCAGCTGGTAAGGGTAGGCAACAACATCTTCCACGCTGATCCTGAACACTGGGGCCCCTACGGTGTGCGTGCTTAGTCCCCTCCTGTACTCCCTGTACACCCACGACTGCATGGCAAAGCACTACTCCAACAAAATCATTAAGTTTGCTGATGACACAACAGTGGTAGGCATGATCACAGACAATGATGAGACAGCCTATAGGGAGGAGGTTAGAGACCTGGCAGTGTGGTGCCAGGACAACAACCTCTCCCTCAATGTGAGCAAGAAAAAGGAGCCGATTGTGGACTACAGGAAAAGGAGGGTAGAACAGGCCTCATTAACATCAACGGGATGTAGTGGAGTCGAGCGTTTCAAGTTCCTTGGTGTCCACATCACCAACAAACTATCATGGTCCAAACACACCAAGACAGTCATGAAGAGGGCACGACAACACTTTTCCCCCCTCAGGAGACTGAAAAGATTTTGCATGGGTCCCCAGATCCTCAAAAAGTTATACAGCTGCACCATCGAGAGCCTCCAAACTGGTTGCATTAACACTTGGTATGGCAACTGCTCTGCATCCGACCGTAAGGCACTACTGAGGGTAGTGCATACGGCCCAGTCATAGACTCACCCAAGTCTCGGAAGCCAGCGGCACCAATGTGTTGGAGGAAACACTGTTCAACTGACGACTGGGGGTCAGCCTGCAGGCCCCCGGCCCCCCACAAGGAGCCACTAGAGCGCGATGAGCCAAGTAAAGCCCCCCCGGCCAAACCCTCCCCTGACCCGGACGATGCTGGGATAATTGTGTGCCACCCTATGGGACGTCCGATCACGGCTGGTTGTGATACAGCCCGGGATTGAACCTTAGACCGCTGCACCACTCAGGAGGCCGAAATGGCTGGCTTTCTATGAAGCTTGCTCCTCCATTGTCCGATGATTAGGTGAGAATAGCGATTCACCGTTCAGTTTGAACCTATTGGAGCTCCTATTAGAGCTCCTCCTTCACTGTCCGATGATTAGGTGATAATAGCGATTCACCGTTCAGTTTGAACCTATTAGAGCTTCACATCTAGGAAGCTGGGACTGGGAGCAGTGTATCCCATTTCCCCTCTCTCTCTCTCTCTCTCTCTCTCTCTCTCTCGATAGAATCTTTAACAGACAGTGACAATGACCAAAAAACTCTTGGCTGAACTACAACAACCGTTGTCAGGTGGAATCACATTATTTGCAAAACATTTTCGCTTACTACTTTCAATAACTATTTAATAAAACTCTACATTTAACTTCTTGAGTGTAGGGGGCAGGATTTTCGTTTTTGGCAAAAAAACGTACCCATTTGAAACTGCCTATTTGTCAGGCCCAGAAACTAGAATATGCATACAATTGTCAGATTGGGATAGAAAACACTAAAGTTTCCAAAACTGTCAAAATATTGTCTGTGAGTATAACAGAACTGAAATTGCAGGCGGAAAACTGAGGAAAATCAAACCAACATTGTGTCAATATTGCCAAAGCAACAATGTATACAATATACATTGTAATAAAATTATAAACAATAACAAATAATAATACAAAATTCATTACAAAAATAATAACAATAAAATGGTAAGTCAATAGTAGAATGTAATGTAATAAATATAAAAATATAAATATGGAAAATGAAACTATAACTACCTTATAACTAAATAACGGTCATCTTCACCATTACATCACTACTAGAACTATCATCATTACCACTACTACTACCACCACCATCACTAAACTGTTATCATTACCATTACCACCCATACCACAAATAGTAATAACAATAGTAATAATAAGTAAGTTACTGCTTACTATGCAGATGTTATTATTCAGTGTCCCTCAGGCTATTTGGCTGCAAGAGGAGCCATTGCGCCTTCGCCCATGAGTATTTTTAGTTTTGCCTCTGGGTTTAATAAGTTCAAATTTGGAGTAAATTTGGAGTAAATGTAGTCATTTCTGTAAATAATGAATCTCTTTGTGAGGAATGTTTATCGCAGTTAAGGAGAAAGTCTCCCCTGTCATGCAGTGACCCCATACACGCTCCTCTTTGGATAGCCATGTCTTTTTATGTCTGCTGGTTTCTATTGCCAATCGGTGGTCACTCAGCCTGTACTTGGTAAGGATCTGTCTCTGCTTCGTATCTCTGACAATGTAGAGATACTCAGCCAATTCATATTCTCTGTTTAGGTTCAGATAGTAATTTAGTCAGCTTTGGGGTTCTGTTTCGTTTTTTCCAATGTTGTAAATATGAGTCCTTTGATTGGTTCATGATTTTGTTTATTGGAATTATTTCTTTTGAAGCAGTGCTGGTGTCAGCTTGGTTGGTTAGGTCCAACAACAGCTGACAGAAAGCTCGTTTCTGGGCTCAGCTCTTGGGTTTGAAGTGCTTTAAATGGCAGACTCGAATTTGGACATGATTTTATGATATTTTCTGTATTTTCATTATTACTGGAAAGCGGCCCAATTCTGCCCTACATGCATTAGTTGGTGTATTTCTCTGGACTTGTAGGATTTTCCGACAGAATTCTGCATGCAGGGCTTCAATTGGATGTTTGTCCCACATTTTAAAGTCCAGTTTATTGGACTTGGATTATACTGTCAAATATTTTGGGATGTTGATCTTGAATTATTTCATTTTTATTGCATACAATGCTCTGCAGGGTTTTCCTTTGAGTGCATTCACTGCCATATTAAAGTTTCCCGATGCAGATATGGTCAGACCAAGGTAGGTGTAATTTTTAGTGTGTTCAATTATGGTGTTGTTCGGGGTGAATTTACATGTGTTTCTGACATCTTGTTTTTTTTTGGGGGGGGAAATCATGATTTTCGTTTTTGGGAAATTTACTGCCAGGGCCCAATTATAGCAAGATTGCTCTAGAATATTAATGTTCTGTTGAATACATTCTTTGGTTGGTGATATAAGTACCAAGTCATCAGCATATAGCAGGTATTTCACCTCTGTGTCAAATAGTGTGAGTCCTGGGGCTGGAGAATGGTCCAAATTGTCTGCTAATTCATTGATATAAATGTTGAAAAGATTTGGACTCAAACTGCAGTCTTGTCTCACACCTCGACGTTGTGAAAATAATTCTGTTCTTTGGTTTTTCTTTTTCTTTTTTTCTGTGTCCATACATTTATTAAGTCATACACCTTACCACCAAGCCCACTTTGGAGAATTTTGTAGAATAGCCCTTCGTGCCAAATAGAATCAAATGCTTTCTTAAAGTCAATAAATCAGTAGTAAAATTAGATTTTGGTCCTCTTTTTTTTATTAATTAGGTGGATGTGTTTATTAATTGGTGTGTGTAAGGTGTATATATGGTCAGTATATGATGGTCATTAGTGTGATGGTGTTATTAGTGTGTGTAAGGTGTATATATGGTCAGTAGTGTGATGGTGTTTATTAATTAGTGTGTGTAAGGTGTATATATGGTCAGTAGTGTGATGGTGTTTTAATTAATTAGTGTGTGTGATGGTGTTTATTAATTAGTGTATATATGGTCAGTAGTGTGATGGTGTTTATTAATTGGTGTAAGTGTATATATGGTGTATATATGGTCAGTAGTGTGATGGTGTTTATTAATTAGTGTGTGTAAGGTGTATATATGGTCAGTAGTGTGATGGTGTTTATTAATTAGTGTGTGTAAGGTGTATATATGGTCAGTAGTGTGATGGTGTTTATTAATTAGTGTGTGGTGTAAGGTCAGTATATATGGTCAGTAGTGTGATGGTGTTTATTAATTAGTGTGTGTAATATATGGTCAGTATATGGTGTTTATTAATTAGGTCAGTAGTGTGATGGTGTTTATTAATTGGTCAGTGTGTGATGGTGTTTATTAATTAGTGTGTATATATATGGTCAGTAGTGTGATGGTGTTTATTAATTAATGTATATATGGTCAGTAGTGTGATGGTGTTTATTAATTAGTGTAATATATGGTGTATATATGGTCAGTAGTGTGATGTGTTTATTAATTAGTGTGTGTAAGGTGTATATATGGTCAGTAGTGTGATGGTGTTTATTAATTAGTGTATATATGGTCAGTAGTGTGATGGTGTTTATTAATTAGTGTGTGTAAGGTGTATATATGGTCAGTATGGTCAGTAGTGTGATGGTGTTTATTAATTAGTGTGTGTAAGGTGTATATATGGTCAGTAGTGTGATGGTGTTTATTAATTAGTGTGTGTAAGGTGTATATATGGTCAGTAGTTTATTAATTAGTGATGGTGTTTATTAATTAGTGTGTGTAAGGTGTATATATGGTCAGTAGTGTGATGGTGTTTATTAATTAGTGTGTGTAAGGTGTATATATGGTCAGTAGTGTGATGGTGTTTATTAATTAGTGTGTGTAAGGTGTATATATGGTCAGTAGTGTGATGGTGTTTATTAATTATGGTCAGTAGTGTGATGGTGTTTATTAATTAGTGTGTGTAAGGTGTATATATGGTCAGTAGTATGGTGTTTATTAATTAGGTCAGTAGTGTGATGGTGTTTATTAATTAGTGTGTGTAAGGTGTATATATGGTCAGTAGTGTGATGGTGTTTATTAATTAGTGTATATATGGTCAGTAGTGTGATGGTGTTTATTAATATGGTCAGTAGTGTGATGGTGTTTATTAATTAGTGTGTGTAAGGTGTATATATGGTCAGTAGTATGGTGTTTATTAATTAGATGGTGTTTATTAATTAGTGTGTGTAAGGTGTATATATGGTCAGTAGTGTGATGGTGTTTATTAATTAAGGTGTATATATGGTCAGTAAGGTGTTTATTAATTAGTGGTGTAGGTATATATGGTCAGTAGTGTGATGGTGTTTATGGTGTTTATTAATTGATGGTGTTTATTAATTAGTGTGTGTAGGTGTATATATGGTCAGTAGTGTGATGGTGTTTATTAATTAGTGTATATATGGTCAGTAGTGTGATGGTGTTTATTAATTATGGTCAGTAGTGTGATGGTGTTTATTAATTAGTGTGTGTAAGGTGTATATATGGTCAGTAGTGTGATGGTGTTTATTAATTAGTGTGTGTAAGGTGTATATATGGTCAGTAGTGTGATGGTGTTTATTAATTAGTGTGTGTAAGGTGTATATATGGTCAGTGTGATTGTTTATTAATTAGACATTTATGGTTATTACATTTTTTTTATTAATTAGTGTGTGTAAGGTGTATATATGGTCAGTATTTGACATTTACTTATTACATTTTTTTTCTTGAAGGTTTGAATTCAAAATGCTACAAAAAACCTTTCAAGTTAATTCTTACTCAAATTCCCCTGTAATTATTGGGGTCTGATTTGTCTCCACTTTTGTGGATAGGAGAGATGAGCCCCTGGTTCCAGACATCAGGGAAGCAGCCAGAAGTTAAAACCATGTTGAACAATTTAAGCACAGCATTTTGCAACTCAGGTGTGCTGTTTTTCAGCATTTCATTTCTGATGTTGTCTAGACCACAAACCTTCTTTGATTGAATAGATTTGAGCTTTTCATTTAGTTCTTGTTGGGTTATTGGGTAATCTAATGGATTTTGTTTGTCTTTAATGACTGATTCAAGGATGTTACATTTTTCTTGAATTTCTAATTGGTTCTGTTTTAAGGCTTTTTGTGGGATGTTTTTGTATATATTATCAAAATAAGTTTTCCAAATTCCTACATCTTGTATGGCTCATTCTTGTGGCTTTGTTGTGCTTAAATTGTTCCACGTCCCAGAACTGATTTTGGTCAATTGCATTTTCATTTTTTTTTCTCTATTTTTTGCGTTTCAGTGTTTGTTTATACTGTTTCAGAGTATTCATATCGTAGCTCTGGGTTGTTTTGCTGCTTTGTTTGTCACGGCCGTCAAAAGTGGACCAAAGTGCGGCATGGTGAGCGTACATTTTCCTTTTAATTAAAATGTTGCCAACAAAACAACAAACTAAGAAATAACCGTGAAGTTTACAGGGCTATATTTCCTCTAACAAAAGTCAACTTCCCACACTGAAAGGAGGGAAAAAGGGCCACAACGCCAGACAGCTGTCCCTGATTGAGAACCATACCCGGCCAAAACATAAGAATAAAGAAACATAGAATGCCTACCAAAATCTCACCCTGACCAAACAAAAATAGAGACATAAAAAAGGCTCTCTCAGGTCAGGGCGTGACAATGTTTTTCGTTTGACATTTGTCTTAGGTGTTTTCTAATTGTTTTACATTCATTATCAAACCATTTGTCAGAAATATTTCATTTTTTTGTTTCTGATGTTACATTTCTTTGGTTTTCTCAAATTTGCTTTGGATGCTGCTTTTTGGAATATGCAGTTGATGTTTTGGGTAGCCGAATTGACAGCATCTTTATTGTTTTGGTATTGTGAGTTATTGAAAAACTGTATAGAGTTCATCATTTCATTTGAGTTCAACGTTTCAATGAATGTCTCTGCACTGTTTGAAGCCCATCTGTACGATTGATTTATGTTGTAGAGTTTATTGGGCTGTTTTTTAAAATTAATATTGCCGGTTAATTTCTTCAGGAACACGTTGATCTGACTGTGATCTGACAATGGTGTCTGTGGTCTGACAGTGAATGCACTAATGGAGGAGGGGTCAATGTCAGTGATGGCATAATCGACTACACTTGTCCCAAGAGCTGAGCAGTAAGTAAACTGACCTAAAGAGTCCCCTCTGATTCTACCATTAAGCATGTACAGGCCCAAGGCTCGACAGAGATGCACTAACTCCTTCCCATTTTTGTTCAGTATTTGGTCAGGATTGTTTCTATTATTTATAATAGGGCTACCGTACAAGGAGGGGTGTCCAAATATGTGGTGGTAACCTCCAGCATCAGTGTAGTCAGGCTCAGAACCTGTTCTTCCATTGAAATCTCCACAAAGAAGCACTTTACCCTCTGCCTGAAATGTAATGATTTCTGTATGGAGATTGTAAAAAAAAACTGATGAATCTGGAGGAGCATAAGCTGCACATATGTATACATCATTGTCACAATAGATTGTACCTTTGTTAAGTTTTAGCCAAATGTGAGTGGTACCTTTTTTCATTTCATTCAGTGCTAAGTCCTGCTTATGCCAAATGATGATTCCACCCGAGTCTTGGCCCCGTTTAACATTTTTATGTTTGATTGATGGTAGTAAACTTTCTCTATAGCCTGAGGGACACTGAGTATCTATGTATCAACAACACCATGTTTCCAGCAGGATTAGGATGTCCTGTCCCTTGATGTTTTTAATCAATTCTGGATTTGTTGTTTTATAACCAAAATGTGAAGACTATAGGCCCTGGATACTCCAAGAGCTGATAGTTAATGATCTCATTTATAATAAGTGATATTCACTGGTTTGTACATTGAAAAATCAAATAATAATAATTATGTATACACACACACACACACACACACACACACACACACACACACACACACACACACACACACACACACACACACACACACACACACACACACACACACACACACACACACACACACACACACACACACACACACACACACACACACACACACAATACCGGTGGCAATAAAATTAAGAAGTTGTAAACAAATGAATAAGAATGGAATAAGATTGCACAAAAAAATAAGTACAATATAATCTGCAACCCTGTGTGTGTGTGTGTGTGTGTGAATTAAAGGGACTGTCTAGCTCAGTAGTCTGCATATTAGTCGCAGTAGTTGGCGCACCTCACCAATCTCTGATTGTTCTAGGTGTCTTTTGCCAGAGGTTACCTCAGCATATGTAGGCTAATGATCTGAATGATACATGGTGTGGACTGCATCATGTGGTGTACTTCTCTGAAAGACAGTGTTCTGTCTGACCCTGGAGTAGTGGCCAGAGCTGTGTTGTGATGGTCCAGGTCCAGTAGAGCTGTGTTGTGATGGGCCTGGTCTAGTAGAGCTGTGTTGTGTTGTGATGGGACGGGTCTAGTCGTGCTGTCCTGAGGCGGGTCTGGTCTGGTAAATCTGTGCTGTGTTGGGCCTGGTCTAGTAGAGCTGTGCTCCGTCTAAGCCATGCCTGGCTCTTTTCTCCTGGGGATGGTGGAGGTACTGTTGTTTCAGAACGTGGGGCGGGAGACCTCTGTTGCTGGGGTAATGGGTGTGTGGATCCCTGCCAAGTGTTGCATCTTTTAGGTCCTTGGCAAAGGTTCTGATACTGTCCTAATCAAGATGTACATTATCGTAGAAGTGTTGACATGTCAGAGTGGGGTGGTGAGCCGTTCTGACGTTGAGCAGTGAGGCACAGTCCACAGTGATCTGTTGATTTATTTTGTCAATCAACTTTCCTGGGAAGTCTTTTCTTGGTAGGAGGGTGGACACAACTATCCTGGTTGTTGGGAACATAGCCTGCGCCCGTTCTGCCACTCTTCTCACTGCCCCAGGTACATTTTCAACTTTGTCATGAAGGTTGTTAGTGCCAGTGTGGATGTTGTCGGGGGTGTCAATCCTGGTCTGACTGAGTAGCTGCATTGCACTCTCAGTTGTAGGACACCAGAACTTATACACCTGGTGTCTAGTGATAATCTTTCCGGGACTAAGATCTTCCCATTTGAATCAATAAGGATTGCAGTTGTAGGTGATTGTCTGGGTGGAGCAGACTGGGAAGCAGGTAGGGTGACATGGGCTAGAGTAGACTGGGATGCTGGTTGGCTGATCAGGGCTAGAGTAGACTGGTAGGCTGGTGCAGTGTCATCAGGCTGTGTGGTGGAGGCCATGCTGGTCTCAGGTTCTGCTTGTGTTGTACCAAGCTGGTGGACATGTTCTCTAGATTCAGAGGACACAATGACTCTCTGCCGGTTGAGGGTGTCAATGTACCTCTCTTTTTGTTCGAGCTCCATTCTTGTTGTGCTCAGATGGTCTCTGAGGTCATCATTTGTCTGACTCAGCTTGTCCATTCTGCTTTCTAATTTAGCAATAGATGCTCTGCTCTCCTCCCTGACCTGTTTCATCTCTTCTTTAAGTTTCTGGACAGTGTCCTCCTCTTGAAGCTTGTTCTCTCTGTTCTATGACCTCTGCTTCGACTAGAGAGAGGGTGTTGTGGAAACGTTGCATAGCAGTTGTTCGTAGTGTTGTAGACATGTCCTTGGCTCTGTCTGCTGCAGGTGAGGAAGGTAGAGGGACACTGAGGGCTTCTTGCTGGGTCACAGAGACCGTTGGGGCCTGCTTTTCTCTATCTCCCTCCTAGACTTTTTCCTCAGTTTCTGAGATGATTTCAGCTTCTGCTTTGAGGGTAGCAAACCTATTCTCAAAAGCCTGGAGGCTTGAATCATTGCCTTGTATCAATACAGTTCCATTATTATATAAGTGTATTGTTTGATACATGTTACTCTGATCAGCTTCTTCAAAAATGCTGATCTGACATCCTTGGCTGATGCCTCTTTTTTTTAGAAAGGGAAATGGTTGCAAATAAGTATTTTCCATATGTGCCCTCTTTAGGTATTAAAAATTACATTTGCTCTTGTTTTGCAACTGGTAAGATCTGCAAACGGGCATTTATGGTTCTGTCCCATCAACAAACCTTTGAAACTTTTCTTAGCTTTCTCTGTTTGGATGTCTGGTGGGTAAACAATTTTCATAGCAACGATTCTTGTATTATGTCTCTTGTGTCTTTAGAGAACTGTTTCACTTTGATGTCCTTTTCCTTCTGTCCTTATTATGTCTTTCTTTTCTTCTGTTAGATAGATATTCTTTCTTATTCTTTGTTAGCTAGCGAGCTTCTTCCAGGAGAGTCCCTAGCAACTGCTTAGCAACTGGTAAACAATTCAGCTAGCTAAGATAACTGTACAATTTAATGATAATATATATAATATATGCCATTTAGCAGAAGCTTTTATCCAAAGCGACTTACAGTCATGTGTGCATACATTCTACGTATGGGTGGTCCCGGGGATCGAACCCACTACCCTGGCGTTACAAGCGCCATGCTCTACCAACTGAGCTACAGAAGGACCACCACCAACCTCTCGCTCGCTCTCTCTCTAATGAAAAATAGTTACTTTTTCCAAAGCCTATCTTCTTTGCTTGTTGCTTGTTTTGTCTCCTATTCAGTCTTGCAGCTTTCTTTCGATGTACTTCACTCGAAAAACCATGTAAATTTCAATATTTGTGGAATATGGCTCATTGTAGAATACATTTTTTTTCAGCAGCTACTGCTCAATTTGAAACTCCGGAACCCACACACGCGCTCTCTCTCAACCTCTCTCCCTCTCTCGCAACCTCTCGCTCAACCTCTCTCCCTCTCTCGCAACCTCTCGCTCGCTCGCTCTCTCGCAACCTCTCGCTCAACCTCTCTCCCTCTCTCGCAACCTCTCGCTCAACCTCTCTCCCTCTCTCGCAACCTCTCGCTCAACCTCTCTCCCTCTCTCGCAACCTCTCGCTCAACCTCTCTCCCTCTCTCGCAACCTCTCGCTCAACCTCGCTCGCTCTCTCGCAACCTCTCAACCTCTCAACCTCTCAACCTCTCTCTCAACCTCTCGCTCGCTCTCAACCTCTCGCTCGCTCTCAACCTCTCGCTCGCTCTCAACCTCTCGCTCGCTCTCAACCTCTCGCTCGCTCTCAACCTCTCGCTCGCTCTCAACCTCTCGCTCGCTCTCAACCTCTCGCTCGCTCTCTCAACCTCTCGCTCGCTCTCAACCTCTCTCAACCGCTCGCTCTCAACCTCTCGCTCGCTCTCTCTCAACCGCTCGCTCTCTCTCAACCTCTCGCTCGCTCGCTCTCTCTCAACCTCTCGCTCGCTCTCTCTCTCAACCTCTCGCTCGCTCGCTCTCTCTCAACCTCTCGCTCGCTCGCTCTCTCTCAACCTCTCGCTCGCTCGCTCTCTCTCAACCTCTCGCTCGCTCTCTCTCAACCTCTCGCTCGCTCGCTCTCTCTCAACCTCTCGCTCGCTCGCTCTCTCTCAACCTCTCGCTCGCTCGCTCTCTCTCAACCTCTCGCTCGCTCGCTCTCTCTCAACCGCTCGCTCTCTCTCAACCTCTCGCTCTCTCTCAACCTCTCGCTCTCTCTCAACCTCTCTCTCTCTCAACCTCTCGCTCGCTCAACCTCTCTCTCCTCTCAACCTCTCGCTCTCTCTCAACCTCTCGCTCGCTCGCTCTCTCTCAACCTCTCGCTCGCCTCTCGCTCTCTCTCAACCTCTCGCTCGCTCGCTCTCTCTCAACCTCTCGCTCGCTCGCTCTCTCTCAACCTCTCGCTCGCTCGCTCTCTCTCAACCTCTCGCTCTCTCGCTCCTCTCTCAACCTCTCAACTCGCTCGCTCTCTCTCAACCGCTCGCTCTCTCTCAACCTCTCGCTCGCTCTCTCTCAACCTCTCGCTCTCTCTCAACCTCTCGCTCTCTCTCAACCTCTCGCTCTCTCTCAACCTCTCGCTCTCCTCTCAACCTCTCGCTCTCAACCTCTCAACCTCTCGCTCTCTCTCAACCTCTCAACTCTCTCTCAACCTCTCGCAACCTCTCAACCTCTCGCTCTCTCTCAACCTCTCAACTCTCTCTCAACCTCGCTCGCTCTCTCTCAACCTCTCGCTCGCTCGCTCTCGCAACCTCTCGCTCGCTCGCTCTCTCGCAACCTCTCAACCTCTCGCTCGCTCTCTCTCGCAACCTCTCAACCTCTCGCTCTCTCGCAACCTCTCAACCTCTCGCTCTCGCTCTCAACCTCTCAACCTCTCGCTCGCTCCTCTCGCAACCTCTCAACCTCTCGCTCGCTCTCAACCTCTCAACCTCTCGCTCGCTCGCTCTCAACCTCTCAACCTCTCGCTCTCTCGCAACCTCAACCTCTCAACTCGCTAGCTCTCTCGCAACCTCTCGCTCGCTCTCAACCGCTCGCTCGCTCTCTCTCAACCTCGCTCTCGCTCAACCTCTCGCAACCTCTCAACCTCTCGCAACCTCTCAACCTCTCGCAACCTCTCAACCTCTCGCTCGCTCGCTCTCTCTTCAACCTCTCAACCTCTCAACCTCTCGCTCTCTCAACCTCTCAACCTCTCGCTCGCTCGCTCTCAACCTCGCAACCTCTCAACCTCTCGCTCTCTCTCAACCTCTCAACCTCAACCTCGCTCTCTCTCAACCTCTCAACCTCTCGCTCGCTCGCTCTCTCGCAACCTCTCAACCTCTCGCTCTCTCTCAACCTCTCGCTCTCTCTCAACCTCTCGCTCTCTCTCAACCTCTCGCTCTCTCTCAACCTCTCGCTCTCTCTCAACCTCTCGCTCTCTCTCAACCTCTCGCTCTCTCTCAACCTCTCGCTCGCTCTCTCTCTCTCGCTCGCTCTCTCTCAACCTCTCGCTCGCTCTCTCGCAACCTCTCAACCTCTCGCTCTCTCTCAACCTCTCAACCTCTCGCTCTCTCTCAACCTCTCGCTCGCTCTCAACCGCTCGCTCGCTCTCAACCGCTCGCTCGCTCTCTCTCAACCTCTCGCTCGCTAGCTCTCTCGCAACCTCTCGCTCGCTCTCAACCGCTCGCTCGCTCTCTCTCAACCTCTCGCTCTCTCGCAACCTCTCAACCTCTCGCAACCTCTCAACCTCTCGCTCGCTCGCTCTCTCGCAACCTCTCAACCTCTCAACCTCTCGCTCGCAACCTCTCAACCTCTCGCTCGCTCGCTCTCTCGCAACCTCTCAACCTCTCGCTCTCTCGCAACCTCTCAACCTCTCGCTCGCTCGCTCTCTCGCAACCTCTCAACCGCTCGCTCGATCTCTCGCAACCTCTCAACCTCTCGCTCGCTCGCTCTCTCGCAACCTCTCAACCTCTCGCTCGCTCGCTCTCTCGCAACCTCTCAACCTCTCGCTCTCTCGCTCTCTCGCAACCTCTCAACCTCTCGCTCGCTCGCAACCTCTCAACCTCTCAACCTCTCGCTCGCTCGCTCTCTCGCAACCTCTCAACCTCTCAACCTCTCGCAACCTCTCGCTCGCTCGCTCTCTCTCTCGCAACCTCTCAACCTCTCGCTCGCTCGCTCTCTCGCAACCTCTCAACCTCTCGCTCGCAACCTCTCGCAACCTCTCAACCTCTCGCTCTCTCACAACCTCTCAACCTCTCGCTCTCTCGCAACCTCTCAACCTCTCGCTCGCTCGCTCTCTCGCAACCTCTCAACCTCTCGCTCGCTCGCTCTCTCGCAACCTCTCAACCTCTCGCTCGCTCGCAACCTCTCAACCTCTCGCTCGCTCTCTCGCTCTCTCTCAACCTCTCGCTCGCAACCTCTCAACCTCTCGCAACCTCTCAACCTCTCGCTCTCTCGCAACCTCTCAACCTCTCGCTCGCTCTCTCGCAACCTCTCAACCTCTCGCTCGCTCGCTCTCTCGCAACCTCTCAACCTCTCGCTCGCTCGCTCTCTCGCAACCGCTCAACCTCGCTAACCTCTCTCGCAACCTCTCAACCTCTCGCTCTCTCGCAACCTCTCAACCTCTCGCTCTCTCTCTCAACCTCTCAACCTCTCGCTCGCTCGCTACCTCTCAACCTCTCGCTCGCTCGCAACCTCTCAACCTCTCGCTCGCTCGCAACCTCTCGCTCGCTCGCTCTCTCTCAACCTCTCGCTCGCTCGCTCTCTCTCAACCTCTCGCTCGCAACCTCTCGCTCTCTCGCAACCTCTCAACCTCTCGCTCTCTCGCAACCTCTCAACCTCTCGCTCTCTCGCAACCTCTCAACCTCTCGCTCGCTCGCTCTCTCGCAACCTCTCAACCTCTCGCTCCTCGCTCTCTCGCAACCTCTCAACCTCTCGCTCGCTCGCTCTCTCTCAACCTCTCGCTCGCTCGCAACCTCTCAACCTCTCGCTCGCAACCTCTCGCTCGCTCGCTCGCTCAACCTCTCTCGCAACCTCTCAACCTCTCGCTCTCGCTCTCTCTCTCTCTCGCAACCTCTCGCTCGCTCGCAACCTCTCAACTCGCTCGCTCGCTCGCTCGCAACCTCTCAACCTCTCAACCTCTCGCTCTCTCGCAACCGCTCGCTCGCTCGCTCGCAACCTCTCAACCTCTCGCTCGCAACCTCTCGCTCGCTCGCTCGCAACCTCTCAACCTCTCGCTCGCAACCTCTCAACCTCTCGCTCGCTCGCTCTCTCTCAACCTCTCGCTCAACCTCCGCTCGCTCTCTCTCAACCTCTCGCTCTCGCTCGCTCGCTCGCTCTCTCTCAACCTCTCGCTCGCTCGCTCGCTCGCTCTCTCTCAACCTCTCGCTCGCTCGCTCTCGCTCTCTCTCAACCTCTCGCTCGCTCGCTCTCGCTCTCTCTCAACCTCTCGCTCGCTCGCTCTCCCAATGCTCTCTCTCTCAACCTCTCAACCTCGCTCGCTCGCTCTCTCTCAACCTCTCGCTCGCTCGCTCGCTCTCTCTCAACCTCTCGCTCGCTCGCTCTTGTCCTCTCTCTCTCAACCTCTCGCTCGCTCGCTCGCTCTCTCTCAACCTCTCGCTCGCTCGCTCTCTCGCTCTCTCAACCTCTCGCTCGCTCGCTCTCTCTCTCTCAACCTCTCGCTCGCTCGCTCGCTCTCTCTCAACCTCTCGCTCGCTCGCTCGCTCTCGCTCTCTCAACCTCTCGCTCGCTCGCTCGCTCTCGCTCTCTCAACCTCTCGCTCGCTCGCTCGCTCTCTCTCTCAACCTCTCGCTCGCTCTCGCTCTCTCAACCTCTCGCTCGCTCGCTCTCTCAACCTCTCGCTCTCTCAACCTCTCGCTCGCTCTCTCTCTCGCTCTCGCTCTCTCAACCTCTCGCTCGCTCGCTCTTCTCTCGCTCTCTCAACCTCTCGCTCGCTCGCTCTCTCCTCTCGCTCTCTCAACCTCTCGCTCGCTCGCTCGCTCTCTCTCTCTCAACCTCTCTGCTCGCTCGCTCTCTCAACCTCTCTCAACCTCTCTCAACCTTCGCTCGCTCTCTCTCTCTCAACCTCTCTCAGCTCGCTCGCTCTCTCTCAACCTCGCGCTCGCTCGCTCTCTCTCAACCTCTCGCTCGCTCGCTCTCTCTCTCAACCTCTCGCTCTCTCAACCTCTGCTCGGCTTTGAAATCTCAACCTCCTGAGCTGCTGACCTGTTCAAACTCTTCAACCTCCCTGGTCAAATGCTCTTCAAGCTCTGCTCCATGTACTCAATCAACCTCTCGCTATCAGCTTCCTAAGCTGCTTTCTCTCAACCTCATCTGCGGCTGCTTATAAATACACGCTCATCCATCTCAGACCTCTCGCTCGCTTTTTTCACGCTCTCTCTCTAAATGTAAGCCCTGCCTTTCTGGGAAAGGAAAATTTGACATCTGCTGAACCTCTCGCTGCTGTGTGGCAGGCTGAACTGTTCTTTATCCAATGTTGAGCTCTTCTCAACCTCTCGCATGATGCTACAGTATCGCTCTCTGTGCTCAACCTCTCGCTGCTGCTCAACATTCATCATCACATACCTTCGCACTAAACAGGATTCTCTCTCAACCTCTCGCTGTATCGCTGGCTGTATGCTCTCCTCAACCTTCGCTCGTGTATCGTGATTTGTGTCTTCCATTATCAACCTCCACAACAGGAGCTCGCTCGCTCAACACCTTCTCTCAACCTCTCGCTGCTCTGGGAGGGGAGCTTGAGCTCTCAACCTCTCGCTCTCTCTCAACCTCAATGCTCGGCTTTGAAATGCCAAATGACATTTACTCCTGAGGTGCTGACCTGTTGCAAACTCTTCAACCACTGGGATTATTATTTGACCCTGGTCAAATGTTTAAACATCTTCAAGAACGATCTGGTCTTAATGGCCATGTACTCAATCTCCACCCGGCACTGCTAGAAGAGGACTGGCCACCCCTCAGAGCTAGGTTTCTTCCTAAGTCCCTGCCTTTCTAGGGAGTTTTGACTGGGTTCCTGTAAAATCACTTTGACATCTGCTGATGTAAAAGGGCTTATAAATACATTTGATTTATTTATTTATTGAAAACAGTGATACATGCCATCTGAGAATGACAGGATTTGACAGGATTGACAGGATTTGTTTGCACAGAAGTCAGTGTGGAAAACTTGTTCTTTATCCAATGTTGATTTTGAATGATGCAAATTATTTGTGTATTACCACTGTGAGATTGTGCTGGTTGGTGGAGCTCCTGGTGGAGAGGGAGAGTGAATGCAGGATTCTGCCCATCATGATGCTACAGTATATTCCTGGAGTATCTCTCCTGTGCTAACAAGTGTGACAATGCTGACCTCTACTGGACGTGGAGAAGTATTACATCAACATTCATCATCACATACCAATCAGAGGGGATAAGTTACCAAGCTACTTCTGAGACACTATAACAGGATTCAGATGGTTCTTGTCCTCTTCCAGTGCTTGCAGATCTGTCTGTGTATCATTATCCGTCTGTGTGTGTATGCATTGTGATTCCTGTGTGTGTGTGAGTGAATCATGATCTGTTTGTGTGTGTATCGTGATTTGTGTGTTCCATTATCGAGCAAGCAACACCACAACAGCGGAGCTCTGGGCTCCCTGGTGGTATTGCAGCACCTTCTATGTGTGTTTCGCCTCCGCCTGCACTGGGAGGGAGCCATTGAGCCAGGCTCAGATAATACACTTCTCCTTTCACCATATGGAGATGCACTCAATAGAGGTAGGAGTCAGCAGAGGTGGGTATTAGGCATTATGTATAGCGGATTTATGATGTAATATACATTGGGTAATAGCGCAGACGTGACTGGTGGAAATACCTCTCATGCTAACCATGCAGATTTGGTGTTTAATTTGCAAAAAACATTTTAATATAAAGGCATTGGATTAAGTTCAAAGATTTGTATTACTCGCTGCTCGTGTTGCTTCCCTCCTATTCTCAGTTTAGAATGGATGCTGAATATTTTTGCCCATAGTCAACAGAAACCAATATCAGATTTTCTAAGGAGAAATGCTTAGTATAGCCCACCAGAAAAAAACAGGCTAACTTGCCAACTATTAACACAGGGTCTAGCTGTGCTAAATGACTTAAATGTAAATGTAAATGTAAGAAACATAGCTAAAAATAATAATAGCATCCTCACCACATATAGCCTATTCCACCAGCATACACTAGAGGTCGACCGATAAATTACATTTACATTTAAGTCATTTAGCAGGTGCTCTTATCCAGAGCGACTCGGTAATCGGCATTTTTGGACGCCTATTATGGCCGATTTACATTGCATTCCACGAGGAAACTGCATGGCAGGCTGACCACCTGTTACGCGAGTGCAGCAAGGAGCCAAGGTAAGTTGCTATCTAGCTAGCATTAAACTTATCTTATAAAAAAACTATCAAGCTTCACATAATCACTAGTTAACTACACATAGTTGATGATATTACTAGGTTAACTAGCATGTCCCACATTGCATATAATAAATGCGGTGCCTGTTAATTTATCATCAAACCACAGCCTACTTCGCCAAACGGGTGATTTAACAAAAGCACAATCGTTGCACGAATGTACCTAAACATAAATATCAATGCCTTTCTTAAAATTAATACACAGAAGTATATTTTTTTAAACCTGCAAATTTAGTTCAATAAATGCATGTTAGCATGCAATATTAACTGCTTGGATATAGGGGGCGCTCTTAATTTATGGATAAAAAAAACGTTCCCATTTTAAACAAGTTAGTTTGTCACGAAAAGATGCTCGACTATGCATATAATTGACAGCTTTGGAAAGAAAACACTCTGACGTTTCCAAAACTGCAAAGATATTATCTGTGAGTGCCACAGAACTGACGCTACAGGCGAAACCAAGATGAAACTTCAAACAGGAAATGAGCAGAATTTTTGAGGCTCTGTTTTCCATTGTCTCCTTATATGGCTGTGAATGTGCCCTGAACGAGCCTATGCTTTCTGCCGTTTGCCCAAGGTGTCTGCAGCATTGTGACGTATTTGTAGGCATATTTTGAAAGATTGGCCATAAGAGACTACATTTACCAGGTGTCCGCCCGGTGTCCTTTGTCGAAATTGATGCGTAATCTCCAAGCTGCACGCATTCATCCATGTGATTCAGGGGAGAGAGGAGACTTCCACGGACGATATATAATCGAAGAGTAAGGTGAAAAACACCTTGAGGATTGATTCTAAACAACGTTTACCATGTTTCAGTCGATATTATGGAGTTCATTTGGAAAAAAGTTCTGCGTTTTGATGACTGAATTTTTTTCTTTTGGTAGCCAAACGTGATGTACAAAACGGAGCGATTTCTCCAACACAAATAATCTTTTTGGACAAACTGAACATTTGCTATCTAACTGAGAGTCTCCTCATTGAAAACATCTGAAGTTCTTCAAAGGTAAATTATTTTATTTGAATGCTTTTCTTGTTTTTGTGAAAATGTTGCCCGCTCAATGCTAACGCTAAATGCTACGCTAGCTATCAATACTGTTACACAAATGCTTGTTTTGCTATGGTTGAAAAGCATATTTTGAAAATCTGAGATGATAGTGTTGTTAACTAGGGAAATTGTGTCACTTCTCTTGCGTTCATTGCAGGCAGAGTCAGGGTATATGCAACAGTTTGGGCCGACTGGCTCGTTGAAACTAATTTGCCAGAATTTTACATAATTATGACATAACATTGAAGGTTGTGCAATGTAACAGCAATATTTAGACTTCTGGATGCCACCCGTTAAGATGAAATACGGAACAGTTCTAAATGTTTTGTGTTTGAAAAGACATTTTCATTATATTATAATTAAGTCTATGATTTGATAGAGCAGTCTGACTGAGCGGTGGTAGGCAGCAGCAGGCTCATAAGCATTCATTCAAACTTTACTGTGTTTGCCAGCAGCTTTTAGCAATGCTTGAAGCACAGTGTTGTTTATGACTTCAAGCCTATCAACTCCAGAGATTAGGCTGGCAATACTAATGTGCCTATTAGAACATCCAATAGTCGAAGGTATATGAAATACAAATGGTATAGCGAGAAATAGCCAACGCGACATAATTCATATAATAACTACAACCTCAACTTCGAAACTGGGAATATTGAACCACCAGCTTTCATATGTTCTGATCAAGGAACTTAAATGTTAGCTTTTTTTTACATGTCACATATTGCACTTTTACTTTCAACACTGTGTTTTTGCATTATTTACAACAAATTGAGCATGTATCATTATTTATTTGAGACTAAATAGATTATATTAAGTTAAAATAAAAGGGTTCATTCAGTGTTGTTGTAATTGTCATTATTACAAATATATATAATATATATATATAAATAAAAATTGGCCAATTAATCGGTCAACTTTCTTTTGGTCCTCCAATAAATCGGTCTTGGTGTTGAAAAATCATAATCGGTCGACCTTTAGCATACACCACATTAAACAAAGAGGTGGAGTCAAATGACCACTGTCTTCATGAACTGTGTCATCAGAAAAGACTAAGACTGGGATATACACTCGAAACACCACTGTTTTCATTGCAATGTCAATATAGTGTATCACAACCAAGGTTGGAATCTTATCTACCACCACAGCACACCAGACAGTCCAACATTTTAGGAAAATATAGCAGCACCACAGTGCTCTGCTAAGTGTCTGATTACCTGGATTGTGCCAAAGTCCACATTCTCGTAGTGGAAGTGGGCACACTCAGCCAGCATGGGGAAGTGGCCTTTGGTGAAGGACAGTCTGAAATACAGAGACGGACTGTGGTTAGGATGAAGGCCTTAGGCCTAGGGGTCTGATAGATAATGAAGAGAGTAAAGGAAGAGGGAGGGTGGAGAAGAAGAAAACATAGTACAAGAGAGGGGAGGAGAAAGAGATCAAAAATAGATCAAATCCAGTAGAAAGGGCAAAATTGAAGGAGAGCGGGAGAGAGAGACTGAGAAAGGGACATGTGTGAGGGACACAGATAACAAGAGTGAGGAAGAGACAGAAAGAGATGTAGAGCGATAGCTGAAGAGAGAAAAAGGTTGCAAGAGAGAACATGGTGGGAGCCGAAAGAGAGAGCAAAATGGAGAGAAAAGAGATGATCGATAGAGATGTGTAGCAGATGTAAGGAGTTAAGGCCGTATCAGAAGGCCCATAGCAGGGTAAGTCTACTCAGTCAGATGGTCCACTCACTTCTTGACGTTCTTGACCTTCATGCTGGCCGTGCTGCTGCAGGTGCGCAAGAGGGTCTCGGCGCCCAGCTCGGGGACCTCGGCGCTTCGCGCCTGCATGTTGGAAAGGAAACAGACACTCGTCAATACATGACCTGTGACTTCACCTCTGACAAACAACTCCATATGAGTTGACCTGCATGCGAGAGAAACCTAGGGACAGTGCAAACCAAACCAAATTTGTTCAAAGAAACAATTCCAGGATGTAGTGACTGTTGTCAAAGTAGCTACTTAATATTTTTGTATTTTTCATGTTAATTGGATAGAGACAGTGAAAGAGTGGAAGAAAAGTTAGGAGAGTGTATTAGAAGGGCAGTTGGTTGGATTCAAACCTACCAAAGGCAAGACCACTCCAGGCCCCTACTAGCTACGTTTGACCCAACATGGTAAAGTCTGACCCCTGACAGAGTAATCTGTGACCAAGTGAGGTTAAAACGCACTTGACAACATTACAGCAAGTCATCCTGTGTGACTAAAGTCAACAAGGGAAAACAGAAACACCAAGCTAACAGAGAGAGACCTAAAGAGCAGGAACCCAGACTTAAAAGAAATTGGAAATACAGACATTGTCATCCTACAAGAAACATGGTATAGAGACCACTGGTTGCTCTCTAGGTTACAGAGAGCTAGTAGTCCCATCCACCAAACTACCAGGTTTGAAACAGGGAAGAGACCCAACTCACTATTAAATTAGTCAAAAAAGGAACATTTTAAATCTGTATAGAAATTAAGAAGGAAATGATCTCAACAGAGAAAAATGTCCTCATGTGTGCTACCTGTATCCCCCCACTTTAACAATGACAGCTTCTCCATCCTAGAGGGGGAGATCAACCATTTCCAGGCCCTGGGACGTATTAGTCTGTGGCAACCTAAATGCCAGAACTGGACAGGAACCTGACACTCTCAGCACATTTGGGGACAAACACTTACCTGGAGGTGACAGTATTCCCTCCCAAATATGCCCCCCAAGACACAACTATGACAAAACAACCACCAAAAATGGGTCGCAGCTCTGTCGCACACTGGGTCTGCACATAGTCAATGGTAGAATTCAAGTAGACTCCTATGGTAGGTACACCTACAGCTTAACCCTTGGCAGTAGTGCTGTAGACTACTTTATCACTGACCTCAACCCAGTCTCTCAGAGAGTTCACAATCAGACCACTGACACCCCTTTCAGATCACAGTAAAATCAGTCTACCTGAACAGAGCAATACTTAATCATGAGTCATCAAAGCCAAAAGAACTGCACAATATTAAGACATGTTATAGATGGAAGGATAGTAGTGTAGAGACCTACCAAATAAAATCAATCAGGCAACAAAACATTCAATCCCTTTAAGACAACTTCCTGGACAAATCATTTCACTGTAATAGTGAAGGTGTTAACCTTGCAGTAGAAAGCCTAAACAGTATATTTGACCTTTCGGCTCCCCTATCTTTGATGATGTCAAAAAAGCTTTTGACTCAATGTGGCACGAGGGCCTGCGATAGAAATTCTTGAAAAGTGGTGTTGGGGGTAAAACATACGACATTATAAAATCCATGTACACATAGTGTGCGGTTAAAATGGGCAAAACACTTTTATTTCCACAGGGCTGTGGGCTGAAAGGCCGCTCAGCAAGGAAGAAGCCACTGCTCCAAAACCGCTATAAAAAAGTCAGACTACGGTTTGCAACTGCACATTGGGACAAAGATCGTACTTTTTGGAGAAACGTCCTCTGGTCTGATGAAACAAAAATAGAACTGTTTAGCCATACTGACCATCGTTATGTTTGGAGGAAAAAGGGGAGGCTTGCAAGCCGAAGAACACCATCCCAACCGTGGAGCACGGGGGTGGCAGCATCATGTTGTGGGGGTGCTTTGCTGCAGGAGAGACTGGTGCACTTCACAAAATAGATGGCATCAGGAGGAAAACATGTGGATATATATATATATATTTTTTTCCACCTTTATTTAACCAGGTAGGCAAGTTGAGAACAAGTTCTCATTTACAATTGCGACCTGGCCAAGATAAAGCAAAGCAGTTCGACACATACAGTGACAGAGAGTTACACATGGAGTAAAACAAACATACAGTCAATAATACAGTATCAACAAGTCTATATACGTCGCGACGGAGGAGCCAGCGGGATAACTCCTTCGGGTAGATAACGTCGGTAGTCCAGTTTTGAAGGCCCGGTGGGGCTCCGCGTTGGCAGTAAAACGGGTCCGGATAGGTGATTGTAGCCCAGGAGTGACTGATGGAACTCTTCAGCTGGCTAGGTCCGGAATAATTGATGTTGGCTCCGGAATCGACGAAAGCCGATAGTCACACGGATAGCAGCTAGCTAGCTGCGAGATCCAGGTATGAATGTCCAGAGTTAGCGGTTGAAATCCAGGGACATGGAGAGAAAAATAGGTCCGGTATGTTTCGTTCCGAACCGCACAAAACTGGCGATAGACTTTCGAGTTAAAGGATAGCTGATGACCACAAACTGTGGTTAGCTGAATACTAACGATTAGCCAGTAAAGAAGCTAACTAGTTTATGATTAGCTTCTGGCTAGCTTCTGGATTAGCTTCTGGCTAGCTTCTGGATTAGCTTCTGGCTATCTTCTATGGAGGATTACAGATTTGAGGTAAACAGGACTTTTTTTATAAATATAAATTGGTGAGGCGGGTTGCAGGAGTGTTTTGACGATGAGTTTATGGAAAATAAAAAAATATATAAAAAGGTATGCGAAAAAAGTTATATATATATATAATTTACACGGACACGACAAGACGAGGACAAAAGACGTCTGAACTGCTATTCCATCTTGGAACAATATGCCATATTGAAGCAACATCTCAAGACAAGAAGTTCAAGCTTGGTCACAAATGGGTCTTCCAAATGGACAATGACCCCAAGCATACTTCCAAAGTTGTGGCATAATGGCTCAAGGACAACACAGTCAAGGGATTGGAGTGGCCATCACAAAGCTCTGACCTCAATCCCATAGAAAATTTGTGGGCAGAATTTAAAAAGTGTGTGCGAGCAAGGAGGCCTACAAACCGGACTCAGTTACACCAGCTCCGTCAGGAGGAATGGGCCATAATTCACCCAACTTATTGTGGGAAGCTTGTGGAAGGCTACCTGAAATGTTTGACTCAAGTTAAACAATTTAACGGCAATGCTACCAAATACTAATTGAGTGTATGTAAACTTCTGACCCACTAGGAATGTGACGAAAGAAATAAAAGATTCTCTCAACTAAAATAAAGTGGGGATCCTAACTGACCTAAGACATGTGAGTTAGCATAGGTCCCAAAGACATTTTTACTAGGATTAAATGTCAGGAATTGTGAAAAACTGAGTTTCAATGTATTTGGCTAAGGTGTATATAAATTTACATTTACATTTACATTTAAGTCATTTAGCAGACGCTCTTATCCAGAGCGACTTACAAATTGGTGCATTCACCTTATGACATCCAGTGGAACAACCACTTTACAATAGTGCATCTAAATATTTTAAGGGGGGGTGAGAAGGATTACTTTATCCTATCCTAGGTATTCCTTAAAGAGGTGGGGTTTCAGGTGTCTCCGGAAGGTGGTGATTGACTCCGCTGTCCTGGCGTCGTGAGGGAGTTTGTTCCACCATTGGGGAGCCAGAGCAGCGAACAGTTTTGACTGAGCTGAGCGGGAACTGTACTTCCTCAGTGGTAGGGAGGCGAGCAGGCCAGAGGTGGATGAACGCAGTGCCCTTATTTGGGTGTAGGGCCTGATCAGAGCCTGGAGGTACTGAGGTGCCGTTCCCCTCACAGCTCCGTAGGCAAGCACCATGGTCTTGTAGCGGATGCGAGCTTCAACTGGAAGCCAGTGGAGAGAGCGGAGGAGCGGGGTGACGTGAGAGAACTTGGGAAGGTTGAACACTAGACGGGCTGCGGCATTCTGGATGAGTTGTAGGGGTTTAATGGCACAGGCAGGGAGCCCAGCCAACAGCGAGTTGCAGTAATCCAGACGGGAGATGACAAGTGCCTGGATTAGGACCTGCGCCGCTTCCTGTGTGAGGCAGGGTCGTACTCTGCGGATGTTGTAGAGCATGAACCTACAGGAACGGGCCACCGCCTTGATGTTAGTTGAGAACGACAGTTTGTTGTCCAGGATCACGCCAAGGTTCTTAGCGCTCTGGGAGGAGGACACAATGGAGTTGTCAACCGTGATGGCGAGATCATGGAACGGGCAGTCCTTCCCGGGAGGAAGAGCAGCTCCGTCTTGCCGAAGTTCAGCTTGAGGTGGTGATCCGTCATCCACACTGATATGTCTGCCAGACATGCAGAGATGCGATTCGCCACCTGGTCATCAGAAGGGGGAAAGGAGAAGATTAGTTGTGTGTCGTCTGCATAGCAATGATAGGAGAGACCATGTGAGGTTATGACAGAGCCAAGTGACTTGGTGTATAGCGAGAATAGGAGAGGGCCTAGAACAGAGCCCTGGGGGACACCAGTGGTGAGAGCGCGTGGTGAGGAGACAGATTCTCGCCACGCCACCTGGTAGGAGCGACCTGTCAGGTAGGATGCAATCCAAGCGTGGGCCGCGCCGGAGATGCCCAACTCGGAGAGGGTGGAGAGGAGGATCTGATGGTTCACAGTATCGAAGGCAGCCGATAGGTCTAGAAGGATGAGAGCAGAGGAGAGAGAGTTAGCTTTAGCGGTGCGGAGTGCCTCCGTGATACAGAGAAGAGCAGTCTCAGTTGAATGACTAGTCTTGAAACCTGACTGATTTGGATCAAGAAGGTCATTCTGAGAGAGATAGCGGGAGAGCTGACCAAGGACGGCACGTTCAAGAGTTTTGGAGAGAAAAGAAAGAAGGGATACTGGTCTGTAGTTGTTGACATCGGAGGGATCGAGTGTAGGTTTTTTCAGAAGGGGTGCAACTCTCGCTCTCTTGAAGACGGAAGGGACGTAGCCAGCGGTCAGGGATAAGTTGATGAGCGAGGTGAGGTAAGGGAGAAGGTCTCCGGAAATGGTCTGGAGAAGAGAGGAGGGGATAGGGTCGAGCGGGCAGGTTGTTGGGCGGCCGGCCGTCACAAGACGCGAGATTTCATCTGGAGAGAGAGGGGAGAAAGAGGTCAGAGCACAGGGTAGGGCAGTGTGAGCAGAACCAGCGGTGTTGTTTGACTTCAACTGTATCAACACATTGGCGAGAGCACTAGAACAGTCTGAAGCACCTGGCATCAACCTACTAGAATCTGAAGATAAATGTCCAATGTTGGCTGATGATCTGGTGCTTCTGTCCCCAACCAAGGAGGAACTACAGCAGCACCTAGATCTTCTGCACAGATTCTGTCAGACCTGGGCCCTGACAGTAAATAATGGTGTTCCAAAAAGGTCCAGTTGCCAGGACCACAAATACAAATTCCAATCTAGCCCTAGAGCACAAAATCCAGCA
Organism: Oncorhynchus gorbuscha; assembly: GCF_021184085.1. Classification (NCBI taxonomy): domain Eukaryota; kingdom Metazoa; phylum Chordata; class Actinopteri; order Salmoniformes; family Salmonidae; genus Oncorhynchus; species Oncorhynchus gorbuscha. The sequence goes on from NC_060174.1 coordinate 86,882,191, forward strand.
AAGAGCCATTCAATTCTACAACCACAACTACAACCTAAAAGTAAGCGATTCCCAAACCTTCCGTAACAAAGCCATCGACTACAGAGAGATGAATCTGGAGAAGAGTCTCCTAAGCAAGCTGGTCCTTGGGCTGTGTTCACAAACACAAACAGACCCCACAGAGCCCCAGGATAGCAACACAATTAGACCAAACCAAATCATGAGAGAACTTGACACATTGGAAAGAATTAACAAAAAAACAGGAGCAAACTAGAATGCTATTTGGCCCCAAACAGAGAGTACCTGACCAATGGCACGGTCCAGAAATTAAGGAAAGCTTTGACAATATACAGATTTAGTGAACATGGCCTTGCCACTGAGAAAGGCTGCCGCTGGCAGACAATGGCTCTAAAGAGAAGACAGGCTATGTGCACACTGCCCACGAAACAAGGTGAAAACTGAGCTGCACTTCCTAACCTCCTGCCCAATGTATCACCACAAAGAATTAAAAACCAAATCCAATTTTGATAAACTCCCATATCTACTGGGTGAAATATCAGTGTGCAATCACAGCAGCAAGATTTGTGACCTGTTGCCACAAGGGCAATCAGTGAAGAACAAACACCAAACCCCATATTTATTTATTTTTCCTTTTGTAGTTGAACTATTTGCACATCATTACAACACTGTATAAAGACATAATGACATTATCTTGTGTACCGTTTACTGTTCATTTTTTATTTCACTTTTGTTTATCTATTTTACTTGCTGTGGCAATGTAAACATATGTTTCCCAAGCCAATAAAGCCAATTGAGAGAGAAGAGAAAGTTTGGTCTCTTTCTAGCTGGTTGCAGACAAAAACCGGGAAGGCGATAAGCAGATAAGCATGAGGCAATGAGGTCAGAGACAGGAGCCAGGTGGGCCGGTGTACAGATAGCATCATGTCAGGCCTGCAGTAGCTGTGAACGGGAATGTAGAATCGCTTAGCCTGTGTGCCAGTCTCTTTCTATTCTTTCTGCTTTAGCCGACTCCAATGTTATTGCTGTTTGGCATCGAATGATTCTGCTTAAGCAAAAACAGAGTGACAAGCAGGCTATTAAGAACTACTCGGAGCAGACAAACACTGGTAGCAACCTCTTAAGTGCTTCCCTAAGGGGAGAGGCTTATCAAGTCTAGCTTATACATTCTCAGAGGTTCAGCTGTACCTATAAAATATTCAACGGTGTCTTGAAGAAGGCGAGGGCTCATCAAGACTTGCTAAATAAAGGAATACAGTGCAGGTGTTGCCAAATTTCACCTGGGTTGTTGGATATTATGCAGTCACCTATGTCGAATTAAGTGACGATGAATGAGAAGGATTCTGCTTATGTATTGCATTTAGGCGTTATCCACATATATTTATTGACTAACAACTGGTAAATTACTTAGTCAATAACTTTCAGCATGTCCATTTATTCATGTAAGTCTATTTTTTATAAATTGTACTTTCATTTAACCACTGAAAGCACATTCTCTTTTGCAATAAGACCAAACCAATGTTCTGTTAACAATGTGCCCTCAGTCAATCGTTGTGGCACGTCGAGAGCTTGGCAGACTTATTTATCGATTCATCCTCTGAATTGCAGCACACCACCATCTGCCACGCATGTCGGCTCCTGCCATTTGGGCACATTGTGACAACTAACGCTAACTAGCTTAGTATTTTGAACACTGCGACCCACTGTGATAGCTAACGTTAATTAGTTGTTTGTTGTAGACTAACAGTGAAATGCTTACTTATGGGCAATGCAGAGAAAGAAAATAAATAGAAAAATAATAAGGAATAAATCAAGACGATGTCCCCAATCCACAAGAGAGATTTATTGCGTGTAATTTATTCACATCTAGGCCCCTTTTAAAAGCTGCTCCCTTCATAATAACATAATAAAACATCTAAAAACAGCAGACATGCCACGCCTTTAATGTTTCAAAAGTGATCAATATTAATTAGCTGGAACGAGATGAAAGTTCACCCCATTGGCTTTGTAGTGTACTACTTTTGACCAGGGCCCATAGGGTTTGTCAAAAGTAGAGCACTATATAGGGAATAGGGTGCCATTAGGGACCCAGTGTGTCTTCTCCACTGTATCAAATTTTTGTGGTTCCAAAGTGCGAGTGGTGGGGGACATGTCATGTTACCATGGAGACAGCCCCATTTCAAATAGCAGCTCAGCTGGAGAGAAAAAAGAAGCTGGGCTTGGATGGTGTTGAAATAACTGAATGAGTTTCGGGACCATTTGATTAATGGAGACTTTGGTATATTATACATTGAGATAATTACACACAAAAAAATGGATTGCTTGAATATGACAAGGATTACATTAATTTATTAATACAATAATAATAATTAGATTAATATTGAATAAATCTGATTTAAGTGGTTGGTTTAAACAATACAAAGTCTTCATTACAATTCTTCTTAAGTTTAAGTTTAGCCAACATATATAATTCATGTACATGATACTAAGTGCTGATACATCCCCACCCCAAAAACCTACACTCGATCCCTCCGATGTCAACAATTACAGACCAGTATCCCTTCTTTCTTTTCTCTCCAAAACTCTTGAACGTGCCGTCCTTGGCCAGCTCTCTCGCTATCTCTCTCTGAATGACCTTCTTGATCCAAATCAGTTCGGTTTCAAGACTAGTCATTCAACTGAGACTGCTCTCCTCTGTATCACGGAGGCGCTCCGCACTGCTAAAGCTAACTCTCTCTCCTCTGCTCTCATCCTTCTAGATCTATCGGCTGCCTTCGATACTGTGAACCATCAGATCCTCCTCTCCACCCTCTCCGAGTTGGGCATCTCCGGCGCGGCCCACGCTTGGATTGCGTCCTACCTGACAGGTCACTCCTACCAGGTGGCGTGGCGAGAATCTGTCTCCTCACCACGCGCTCTCACCACTGGTGTCCCCCAGGGCTCTGTTCTTGGCCCTCTCCTATTCTCGCTATACACCAAGTCACTTGGCTCTGTCATAACCTCACATGGTCTCTCTTATCACTGCTATGCAGACGACACACAATTAATCTTCTCCTTTCCCCCTTCTGATGACCAGGTGGCGAATCGCATCTCTGCATGTCTGGCAGACATATCAGTGTGGATGACGGATCACCACCTCAAGCTGAACCTCGGCAAGACGGAGCAGCTCTTCCTCCCGGGGAAGGACTGCCCGTTCCATGATCTCGCCATCACGGTTGACAACTCCATTGTGTCCTCCTCCCAGAGCGCCAAGAACCTTGGCGTGATCCTGGACAACACCCTGTCGTTCTCAACCAACATCAAGGCGGTGGCCCGTTCCTGTAGGTTCATGCTCTACAACATCCGCAGAGTACGACCCTGCCTCACACAGGAAGCGGCGCAGGTCCTAATCCAGGCACTTGTCATCTCCCGTCTAGATTACTGCAACTCGCTGTTGGCTGGGCTCCCTGCCTGTGCCATTAAACCCCTTCAACTCATCCAGAACGCCGCAGCCCGTCTGGTGTTCAACCTTCCCAAGTTCTCTCACGTCACCCCGCTCCTCCGTTCTCTCCACTGGCTTCCAGTTGAAGCTCGCATCCGCTACAAGACCATGGTGCTTGCCTACGGAGCTGTGAGGGGAACGGCACCTCAGTACCTCCAGGCTCTGATCAGGCCCTACACCCAAACAAGGGCACTGCGTTCATCCACCTCTGGCCTGCTCGCCTCCCTACCACTCAGGAAGCACAGCTCCCGCTCAGCCCAGTCAAAACTGTTCGCTGCCCTGGCCCCCCAATGGTGGAACAAACTCCCTCACGACGCCAGGACAGCGGAGTCAATCACCACCTTCCGGAGACACCTGAAACCCCACCTCTTTAAGGAATACCTAGGATAGGATAAGTAATCCCTCTCACCCCCTTAAGTTTTAGATGCACTATTGTAAAGTGACTGTTCCACTGGATGTCATAAGGTGAATGCACCAATTTGTAAGTCGCTCTGGATAAGAGCGTCTGCTAAATGACTTAAATGTAAATGTAAAATGTAAATTTAAAGTTACTTCACATCATGTACGAGAGACAAAATCATAATTTCATGAATGGGAGCCAAGACTGGATGTTGTTCCCGCATTTCAGTTTCATATAATGACATTTCCCTAACAGTTAAGACAGTTAATTTAAGGAGACTGAGATAAGACTTTCCAGAGTCAACGAGCCCCAACCAATCGAGTCTTTGAAATGACTAAATACTAAGAGCTTGTCTACGGTCCAATATTATAACACATTTTTATTTTCTGAATAAGTGTCATTGTCACGTTCTTTTATGCTGTCATAAGTCATTTTTCTGGTTTTGTTTGTCTTTCAGGTTCTTTTTCATTGTTGAACTCACTGATGTCTGATTGTTATAGTTGATACACCAAAAAAAGGGGGAGCCTTGTTATCTAAGAGGTTAATGTTTGATTAGCGTTGATACTGTTGGGATCGCTCTAAGCTAGGATGCATTGATGCGTTGTGTGTGTGTGTGTGTCATGGAAGCTATATACTGTATGTGCATACAGTGCAATCGAAAGTATTCAGACCCCTTTTACCTTTTCCACAGTCTTACGTTACAGCCTTATTTTAAAATTGATTAAATCAATATTTTTCCTCCTCAATCTACACACAACACCATATGACAACGCGTTAACAGTATTTTACAATTTTCTGCAAATGTATATTAAAATAAAAACGTATTTACATAAGTATTCAGACCCTTTGCTATGAGACTCGAAATTGAGATCAGGTGCATCCTGTTTCCATTGATTATCCTTGAGATGTTTCAACAACTTTATTCGAGTCCACTTGTGGTATATTTCAATGATTTAGAATAAAAAATAAAATAAACGCACACCTATTAAGACGAGCTGCTGGCTTGCGGAGAAGAAAACTTGAAAATAAAAGAGAGCCGCACACTCTAGGAGCTCAGATGCAATAATTGAATTACCAACGTTTCAACAGCCAAGCTGTCTTCATCAGGGTATAATTATTTATTATTATTATACCCTGATGAAGACACCTTGGCTGTCGAAACGTTGGTAATTAAATTATTGCATCTGAGCTCTTAGAGTGTGCGGCTCTCTTTTATTTAAAAAATTTCAATGATTGGACATGATTTGGAAAGACACACAACTGTCTATTTAAAATCCCACGGTTGACAGTGCACGTCAGAGCAAAAACCAAACCATGAGGTCAAAGGAATTGTCCGAGAGCTCCGAGACAAAATTGTGTCAAGGCACAGATCTGGGGAAGGACACCAAAATATGTATGCAGCATTGAAGGTCCCCAAGAACACAGTAGCCTCCATCATTCTTAAATGGAAGGAGTCTGGAACCACCAAGACACCGCCGGGCCAAACTGAGCAATCGGGGGAGAAGGGCCTTGGTCGAGCAGGTGACCAAGAACCCGATGGTCACTATGAAGGAGCACCAGAGTTCCTCTGTGGAGATGGGAGAATCTTCCAGAAGGACAACCATCTCTGCAGCACTCCACCAATCAGGCCTTTATGGTAGAGTGGTCAGACGGAAGCCACTCCTCAGTAAAAGGCACATGACAGCCCGCTTGGAGTTTGCCAAAAAGGCACCTAAAGGACTCTCAGACCATGAGAAACAAGATTCTCTGGGTCTGATGAAACCAAGTTGCACTCTTTAGCCAAGCATCACATCTGGGGGAAACCTGGCACCATCCCTACAGTGAAGCATGGTGGTGGAAGCATCATGCTGTGGGGATGTTTTTCAGCGGCAGAGACTGGGAGACTAGTCAGGATTAGAGAAGAAACAGTATGAACATTTTATATCACGATTATAGTGACCAAAATTATCACGGTTATCAGTATTATCGTGGTATTGTTCAAATGTGCTGGAAATGTTCAAAAAGTACTGATACATACACTGAAATCATTTCACCATGTTTTATATTGAAAACCAACAAACTACTAATATAATTAGCAGCACTATGCACTTTTTGTCTGCATAAACATAAAAAATGGCACCATGTGGCCATGAGGTAAAAGTTTCCCTAGTGCAGGTTTTAATGAACACAACCTTAAGCAAATCAAATGCGCATATAAAAGCAACACAAGTAAAGCAATGTGCATGTAAGAAGAATACAACCATATGTAAACAAATCAAATGAACAGCACTGATTGTACGTCCGTTCTCTCCTTCATAAAGAAATAAGGTGCTGCTGGCCGAACATACTGTATGTATGCATCTCTGTTCACTTGAGATTAAAACGTAAAACTCTCTCCAAAAGGCATGTTGGTTGCTGGGACGCACAAAAGCTTCCTGGCAACCCTGGCAAGGTGAGGCAGCTCTGATGCATGGCCCCTCCACCACACTTGTGGATCATCTTCTGCTGGAATGGGAGACAGGTAGACCTTGATCTATTATTTTACTCTGTCTTCTGGGGTGGTCGGAATCTGACGCTCTTCACCTCTCTGCTGCCTTGTTGAGATCATCTTCTTAGCAACCCAGCCAGGCATTCCCCTCCGATGCCACTGTGGTGGTGGAGGTGCAGCTGGTGCTTTGTGGTTCTTCCCTGACTTGTGCAGCTGCCAGCTTCAAGGCCTCCTGGACACAGGTGTCAGTGTCAGTATCAACTTTTGCTGCCTCGAGCTCATCTAAAAAGCTCCCTTTGAAGCAGGGGTCAATGAAACAAGCCATGTGCATGACTCTCTGCCTTCTCTGTGTATCTGTTGATAAGGTTTTCTCTCATTACCCTTTTCATCCCCTTGGTCAGGGATGGCTCCGTATCCTTTTCCACCAGAACATCACACGTGATGTGGTCCAGGACAGGCTTGATGGCTGACAGTGTCACTTGTGTCTCTGAGGCAAGTACATCTGTAAACTTGCTTAGAGGTACAAGGAGCTGGCACAGTTGCTCCATGACACTAATGTCGGCATCAGATGCCATGATACTCTTTCTCCAGCCAGTGTCACATAGCCTGGTTGCTGTTGGCTGAGGAAACTCAAGGATCTTGTGTGTCGATCCCCATTGGGTCACAACATCATGGATCAGAGCCTTCTGTGGCATGTTGAGGGCAGCTTGCTTTTCTCTCAGTTCACTCCTTCTCTTCCAGCTCCGTGAGAAGCCTTGGACCAGATGACGGCAGACCTTGACTGCTGTGTCAACTCTCTGAATTTTCAGAGCCTTTGAGATGGCCAGGTTCAAATTATGGCCAAAGCACCCAAGCCACAGATCTGGGAACTTTTCAAAAGCCTTGATCGTGTTGGTTGCATTGTCTGTGGTTATGCAGACCAGGTCTTTCTTGTTGATCCATCACTCTTCCGGCATATTCTCAAACTCTCTGATGTTGTGAGCCGAGTGATCTTCTGGGAAGAACAGTTTCCAGGCAGTTTGATTCCAGTTGCCAGTCTGGGGTGATGTAATGGATAGTGAAGCTGATGTAGGGTTGATCACCCCCACTTTCACTGGTCCAGAGGTCAGTAGTTGCAGCAAACCATGTACCTTGAACCAAACTTTTTCCAACATCAGCTTTAACCTGGTTGTACAGGTATGGGATTTCAGTCTTGAAAAATAATGTTTGTGATGGCACTTTGTAGTGAGGCATGGCAACCTTCATCAGCCTCAGAAAGCCAGGACTCTCAACAATTTGAAATGGCATCATGTCCTTTGCAATGTTATATGAAAGGGCTGCCATGAGGTCTTGAGCTTTTTTTTGATGTGGGTGCTTCAGTAGCCTGTCTTTTTAAATGCTTGCTCGAGTGTCTGTCACAACTGTAGATGAGGGACCAATAGCATCACTGGGTTTGCCTGCTGCACACCCACTCTGTAAACAAGGGAATAGCAAATGTATTATTATTGGTGGTTACATTAAAAAATATAATCACTCACTCAGTCTATATTCTGTGTTGCATTTGATTATATGCAATGACCCCATGCACAATTGAAATAAATACACATAATAATAACACAGTGATAGTAATTGCAATGAGCCCAACAATTGACATAAATGTATTTCATTTCATTACAGCACAACGGTTTGATTTGTTTGATCGTAGCTAGCTACATAGCTAGCTACATAGCCGTCTGTGTATCAAAGATAATTGTGTAGTCTAGAGCGATTTTCTAGGTTAGCTAGCCAGCTATTGTCGTTCTTTTAACGCAACGTAACGTAATCAACACTGCTAGCTAGCCAGCTAGCCCCCGAATAGCAGCACTGTAGAAACTACTACACTCAACGGAACGACTTGATTAGTGTAGTGTCAACAACGCAGCCACTGTCAGCTAGCCTACAAAGTCAACAACGCAGCCACTGCCAGCTAGCCTACTTCAGCAGTACTGTATCATTTTTAATAATTTTAGTCAATAAGATTCTTGCTACGTAAGCTTAACTTTCTGAACATTCGAGACGTGTAGTCCACTTGTCATTCCAATCTCCTTGCATTAGCGTAGCCTCTTCTGTAGCCTGTCAACTATGTGTCTGTCTATCCCTGTTCTCTCCTCTCTGCACAGACCATACAAACGCTCCACACCGCGTGGCCGCTGCCACCCTAATCTGGTGGTCCCAGCGCGCACGACCCACGTGGAGTTCCAGGTCTCCGGTAGCCTCTGGAACTGCCGATCTGCAGCCAACAAGGCAGAGTTCATCTCAGCCTATGCCTCCCTCCAGTCCCTCGACTTCTTGGCACTGACAGAAACATGGATCACCACAGATAACACTACTACTCCTACTGCTCTCTCTTCGTCCGCCCACGTGTTCTCGCACACCCCGAGAGCTTCTGGTCAGCGGGGTGGTGGCATAGGGATCCTTATCTCTCCCATGTGGTCATTCTCTCTTTCTCCCCTTACCCATCTGTCTATCGCCTCCTTTGAATTTCATGCTGTCACAGTTACCAGCCCTTTCAAGCTTAACATCCTTATCATTTATCGCCCTCCAGGTCCCCTCGGAGAGTTCATCAATGAGCTTGATGCCTTGATAAGCTCCTTTCCTGAGGACGGCTCACCTCTCACAGTTCTGGGCGACTTTAACCTCCCCACGTCTACCTTTGACTCATTCCTCTCTGCCTCCTTCTTTCCACTCCTCTCCTCTTTTGACCTCACCCTCTCACCTTCCCCCTACTCACAAGGCAGGCAATACGCTCGACCTCATCTTTACTAGATGCTGTTCTTCCACTAACCTCATTGCAACTCCCCTCCAAGTCTCCGACCACTACCTTGTATCCTTTTCCCTCTCGCTCTCATCCAACACTTCCCACACTGCCCCTACTCGAATGGTATCGCGCCGTCCCAACCTTCGCTCTCTCTCCCCCGCTACTCTCTCCTCTTCCATCCTATCATCTCTTCCCTCTGCTCAAACCTTCTCCAACCTATCTCCTGATTCTGCCTCCTCAACCCTCCTCTCCTCCCTTTCTGCATCCTTTGACTCTCTATGTCCCCTATCTTCCAGGCCGGCTCGGTCCTCCCCTCCCGCTCCGTGGCTTGACGACTCAATGCGAGCTCACAGAACAGGGCTCCGGAAGGCCGAGCGGAAATGGAGGAAAACTCGCCTCCCTGCGGACCTGGCATCCTTTCACTCCCTCCTCTCTACATTTTCCTCCTCTGTCTCTGCTGCTAAAGCCACTTTCTACCACTCTAAATTCCAAGCATCTGCCTCTAACCCTAGGAAGCTCTTTGCCACATTCTCCTCCCTCCTGAATCCTCCTCCCCCCCTCCCCCTCTGCAGATGACTTCGTCAACCATTTTGAAAAGAAGATCGACGACATCCGATCCTCGTTTGCTAAGTCAAACAACACCGCTGGTTCTGCTCACACTGCCCTACCCTGTGCTCTGACCTCTTTCTCCCCTCTCTCCAGATGAAATCTCGCGTCTTGTGACGGCCGGCCGCCCAACAACCTGCCCGCTCGACCCTATCCCCTCCTCTCTTCTCCAGACCATTTCCGGAGACCTTCTCCCTTACCTCACCTCGCTCATCAACTTATCCCTGACCGCTGGCTACGTCCCTTCCGTCTTCAAGAGAGCGAGAGTTGCACCCCTTCTGAAAAAACCTACACTCGATCCCTCCGATGTCAACAACTACAGACCAGTATCCCTTCTTTCTTTTCTCTCCAAAACTCTTGAACGTGCCGTCCTTGGTCAGCTCTCCCGCTATCTCTCTCAGAATGACCTTCTTGATCCAAATCAGTCAGGTTTCAAGACTAGTCATTCAACTGAGACTGCTCTTCTCTGTATCACGGAGGTGCTCCGCACCGCTAAAGCTAACTCTCTCTCCTCTGCTCTCATCCTTCTAGACCTATCGGCTGCCTTCGATACTGTGAACCATCAGATCCTCCTCTCCACCCTCTCCGAGTTGGGCATCTCCGGCGCGGCCCACGCTTGGATTGCATCCTACCTGACAGGTCGCTCCTACCAGGTGGCGTGGCGAGAATCTGTCTCCTCACCACGCGCTCTCACCACTGGTGTCCCCCAGGGCTCTGTTCTAGGCCCTCTCCTATTCTCGCTATACACCAAGTCACTTGGCTCTGTCATAACCTCACATGGTCTCTCCTATCATTGCTATGCAGACGACACACAATTAATCTTCTCCTTTCCCCCTCTGATGACCAGGTGGCGAATCGCATCTCTGCATGTCTGGCAGACATATCAGTGTGGATGACGGATCACCACCTCAAGCTGAACTTCGGCAAGACGGAGCTGCTCTTCCTCCCGGGGAAGGACTGCCCGTTCCATGATCTCGCCATCACGGTTGACAACTCCATTGTGTCCTCCTCCCAGAGCGCTAAGAACCTTGGCGTGATCCTGGACAACAAACTGTCGTTCTCAACTAACATCAAGGCGGTGGCCCGTTCCTGTAGGTTCATGCTCTACAACATCCGCAGAGTACGACCCTGCCTCACACAGGAAGCGGCGCAGGTCCTAATCCAGGCACTTGTCATCTCCCGTCTGGATTACTGCAACTCGCTGTTGGCTGGGCTCCCTGCCTGTGCCATTAAACCCCTACAACTCATCCAGAACGCCGCAGCCCGTCTAGTGTTCAACCTTCCCAAGTTCTCTCACGTCACCCCGCTCCTCCGCTCTCTCCACTGGCTTCCAGTTGAAGCTCGCATCCGCTACAAGACCATGGTGCTTGCCTACGGAGCTGTGAGGGGAACGGCACCTCAGTACCTCCAGGCTCTGATCAGGCCCTACACCCAAATAAGGGCACTGCGTTCATCCACCTCTGGCCTGCTCGCCTCCCTACCACTGAGGAAGTACAGTTCCCGCTCAGCTCAGTCAAAACTGTTCGCTGCTCTGGCTCCCCAATGGTGGAACAAACTCCCTCACGACGCCAGGACAGCGGAGTCAATCACCACCTTCCGGAGACACCTGAAACCCCACCTCTTTAAGGAATACCTAGGATAGGATAAAGTAATCCTCACCCCCCCTTAAAATATTTAGATGCACTATTGTAAAGTGGTTGTTCCACTGGATGTCATAAGGTGAATGCACCAATTTGTAAGTCGCTCTGGATAAGAGCGTCTGCTAAATGACTTAAATGTAAATGTAAATGTATAGGAGTCTATAATGTTTCTCCGGTTGGAACACTTTTACAACCAAGTTGAATGCCGGATTTTAAATGAACAAAATATGTTGGTTGAGTGACTAACCTACATAACATGTTATCGTGTGCAATGGTAGGCTGGATACATTACATTTTTAAGAACACCTTTTTCTGATAAAAACTAGTTCATTGCATCTGCCGAGTTTCAAAATATGACCATATTCCCCAGCTGCTTGCCGTCGTTTTGAAGTAATCGCGGGGAAAAAAATAGGCCTTATTTTAGGGCATTTTTCAACCTATCAGCTCCTATTAGTTCTATTGAGCACCATGGCACCAACTCGCCTTCTGAAGGTTCTATTGCCAGCTTATTGTTCTACGTTGCAATGCCTGCTTCGCTATTGTTGGCAATGAGACCTGCTCACGTTGTTTATAGTTCAAATGTAAACAAAAATGACTCATGGAACTCTGAGGCCGTCCCATTGTTTCCTATGGGGGAATATAGGCATGTCTGTCTATTTCATCAAATATCTCCAATATGTATGTTTTGATTTTTTTCAAGGCGGACGGCATTTTAATCATTATAATCTACTCTTTATAATTATGTAAGTCTGTGCAGCGATTTCGGGTGTCATCAAATGATTGGACCAAAATACTTTTTGCCCTTGAACGCTCAGCTCACCCCATTGTTTCCTATGGAGAGGCATGCCGGTCTATTTCGCCAAATATTTCACAATGTGTATATTCAAGTCGGGCATAATTTTAAAAATCAGGAGAATCTCCTCTTTGTAATTATGTAAGTCTGGGCAGCAAGCTCGTTTGTCATTGATCACTAGACCAGAAATAGTCAGAAGTTTTCATGTTTTCCGTACTTTCTCATTAAGCAGACATAAGCACAGTTGACACCATCAAGGTGTGGATGTAACTTTCTACACAAGTTGGGATTTTTTCGCCAGCTTCGTCCGACGAACAGATTGTAGTGGTAAAAAAAAGGATACATTTTTTTGTGCCATTTAGGCTAAATGGAATTCAAGCATCACGTCAGTGAAAACAGGCTCTGCGAACGTTTGATTCCATTCATTTGCTACGGGATTGCGCTAGTGTTCCAGCTTAGCCAATGGTATTTTGCTGTTTTTCAGCCTTGGGTGAATTTGACTTGTTATATTGTCCAGCCTATCAATGGGCGAATAGAGTCGGCAGACACACAACGCATACAGCAGCAGAACAATGTGTAGTGTTTTTACAAGAGTAGGTAACACCGCAAGCTTCAGTTCACCTCATTGACAAGCTATTAGCAAGTTAGACAGACAAACCATTACATTTCCCCCCATTCCGAAGTCCCCACATCATGCATTGAGCTAAAAGTTAACTTACCTTGCATTCGCTATAAAGTGGTGGTCACGAAGACGACTCAAGTGATGTCCCCTTTCGTAGCGTTTTTTTGTGCATGTTCTGTAAACAGGGTGACCATCTTTGATTAAGTTTCCCTCAGCACTCTTGTAAAACCCAAAATATGACCACACTTCAGATTTGGTCCTCTTACAAGTGTTTTCAAAGTCAAAATGAGGCTCAGTAGTGTGTGTGGCCTCCACGTGCCTGTATGACCTCCCTACAACGCCTGGGCATGCTCCTGATGAGGTGGCAGATGGTCTCCTGAGGGATCTCCTCCCAGACCTGGACTAAAGCATCCGCCAACTCATGGACAGTCTGTGGTACAACGTGGCGTTGGTGGATGGAGCGAGACATGATGTCCCAGATGTGCTCAATTGGATTCAGGTCTGGGGAACAGGCGGGCCAGTCCATAGCATCAATGCCTTCCTCTTGCAGGAACTGCTGACACTCCAGCCACATGAGGTCAAGCATTGCATTAGGAGGAACCCAGGGCCAACCGCACCAGCATATGGTCTCACAAGGGGTCTGAGGATCTCATCTCGGTACCTAATGGCAGTCAGGCTACCTCTGGCGAGCACATGGAGGGCTGTGCGACACCCCAAAGAAAGAAAAAATTCCACCCCACACCATGACTGATCCACCGCCAAACCGGTCATGCTGGAGGATGTTGCAGGCACCAGAACGTTCTCCACGGCATCTCCAGACTCTGTCACGTCTGTCACATGTGCTCAGTTTGAACCTGCTCTCATCTGTGAAGAGCACAGAGCGCCAGTGGCGAATTTTCCAATCTTGGTGTTCTCTGGCAAATGCCAAACGTCCTGCACGGTGTTGGGCTGTAAGCACAACCCCCACCTGTGGATGTCGGGCCCTCATACCACCCTCATGGAGTCTGTTTCTGACCGTTTGAGCAGACACATGCACATTTGTGGCCTGCTGGAGGTCATTTTGCAGGGCTCTGGCAGTGCTCCTCCTGCTCCTCCTTGCACAAAGGCGGAGGTAGCGGTCCTGCTGCTGGGTTGTTGCCCTCCTACGGCCTCCTCCACGTCTCCTGATGTACTGGCCTGTCTCCTAGTAGCGCCTCCATGCTCTGGACACTACGCTGACAGACACAGCAAACCTTCTTGCCACAGCTCGCATTGATGTGCCATCCTGGATGAGCTGCACTACCTGAACCACTTGTGTGGGTTGTAGACTCAGTCTCATGCTCCCACTAGAGTGAAAACACCGCCAGCATTCAAAAGTGACCAAAACATCAGCCAGGAAGCATAGGAACTGAGAAGTGGTCTGTGGTCACCACCTGCAGAACCACTCCTTTATTGGGGGTGTCTTGCTAATTGCCTATACTTTCCACCTGTTGTCTATTCCATTTGCACAACAGCATGTGAAATTTATTGTCAATCACTGTTGCTTCCTAAGTGGACAGTTTGATTTCACAGAAGTGTGATCGACTTGGAGTTACATTGTGTTGTTTAAGTGTTCCCTTTATTTTTTGAGCAGTATATATATATACTTATTTTCCACCATAATTTGCAAATAAATTCATTAAAAATCCTACAATGTGATTTTCTGGATTTTTCTCCTCATTTTGTCTGTCATAGTTGAAGTTTACCTATGATGAAAATTACAGGCCTCTCATCTTTTTAAGTGGGAGAACTTGCACAATTGGTGGCTGACAAAATACTTTTCTGCCCCACTGTATGTATGTATGTATGTATGTATGTATGTATGTATGTATGTATGTATGTATGTATGTATGTATGTATGTATGTATGTATGTATGTATGTATGTATGTATGTATGTATGTATGTATGTATGTATGTATGTATGTATGTATGTATGTATGTATGTATGTATGTATACAGATACACATATATACGCATATATATACATACACATATATATACACATACATATACACATACATATACGTGCTTCTACACCTGCATTGCTTGCTGTTTGGGGTTTTAGGCTGGGTTTCTGTACAGCACTTTGAGATATCAGCAGATGTACGAAGGGCTATATAAAAAAAATTGATTTGATTACACACACACACACACACACACACACACACACACACACACACACACACACACACACACACACACACACACACACACACACACACACACACACACACACACACACACACACACACACACACACACACACATATATATACATACACACATATATATATATACACACATATATATCTACATATACACATATATATCTACATATACACATATATATCTACATACACATATATATCTACATACACACATATATCTACATACACACATATATCTACATATACACACATATATACAGTGCCGTGCGAAAGTATTCGACCCCCTTGAACTTGACCTTTTGCCACATTTTAGGCTTCAAACATAAAGATATAAAACTGTATTTTTTTGTGAAGAATCAAGAACAAGTGGGACACAATCATGAAGTGGAACGACATTTATTGGATATTTCAAACTTTTTTAACAAATCAAAAACTGAAAAATTAGGCTTGCAAAATTATTCAGCCCTTTTACTTTCAGTGCAGCAAACTCTCTCCAGAAGTTCAGTGAGGATCTCTGAATGATCCAATGTTGACCTAAATGACTAATGATGATAAATACAATCCACCTGTGTGTAATCAAGTCTCCGTATAAATGCACCTGCACTGTGATAGTCTCAGAGGTCCGTTAAAAGCGCAGAGAGCATCATCAAGAACAAGGAACACACCAGGCAGGTCTGAGATACTGTTGTGAAGAAGTTTAAGGCCGGATTTGGATACAAAAATATTTCCCAAGCTTTAAACATCCCAAGGAGCACTGTGCAAGCGATAATATTGAAATGGAAGGAGTATCAGACCACTGCAAATCTACCAAGACCTGGCCGTCATTCTAAACTTTCAGCTCATACAAGGAGAAGACTGATCATAGATGCAGCCAAGAAGCCCATGATCACTCTGGATGAACTGCAGAGATCTACAGCTGAGGTGGGAGACTCTGTCCATAGGACAACAATCAGTCGTATATTGCACAAATCTGGCCTTTATGGAAGAGTGGCAAGAAGAAAGCCAGAGTATCTTAAAGATATCCATAAAAAGTGTTGTTTAAAGTTTGCCACAAGCCACCTGGGAGACACACCAAACATGTGGAAGAAGGTGCTCTGGTCAGATGAAACCAAAATTTAACTTTTTTGGCAACAATGCAAAACGTTATGTTTGGCGTAAAAGCAACACCCTGAACACACCATCCCCACTGTCAAACATGGTGGTGGCAGCATCATGGTTTGGGCCTGCTTTTCTTCAGCAGGGACAGGGAAGATGGTTAAAATTGATGGGAAGATGGATGGAGCCAAATACAGGACCATTCTGGAAGAAAACCTGATGGAGCCTGCAAAAGACCTGAGACCGGGACAGAGATTTGTCTTCCAACAAGACAATGATCCAAAACATAAAACAAAATCTACAATGTAATGGTTCAAAAATAAACATATCCAGGTGTTAGAATGGCCAAGTCAAAGTCCAGACCTGAATCCAATCGAGAATCTGTGGAAAGAACTGAAAACTGCTGTTCACAAATGCTCTCCATCCAACCTCACTGAGCTCGAGCTGTTTTGCAAGGAGGAATGGGAAAAAATTTCAGTCTCTCGATGTGCAAAACTGATAGAGACATACCCCAAGCGACTTACAGCTGTAATCGCAGCAAAAGGTGGAGCTACAAAGTATTAACTTAAGGGGGCTGAATAATTTTGCACGCCCAATTTTTCAGTTTTTGATTTGTTAAAAAGTCCAATAAATGTCGTTCCACTTCATGATTGTGTCCCACTTGTTGTTGATTCTTCACAAAAAAATACAGTTTTATATCTTTATGTTTGAAGCCTGAAATGTGGCGAAAGGTCGCAAAGTTCAAGGGGGCCGAATACTTTCGCAAGGCACTGTATACATATACACACACATATATACACATATATACATATACATATATACAGATATATATATAAGAAACATGTTCTTAGGTCTGATGAGTCCAAATTTGAGAATTTTGGTTCCAACCATCATGTCTTTGTGAGACGCAGAGTAGGTGAACGGATTATCTCCATGTGTGGTTCCCACTGTGAAGCATGGAGGAGGTGGTGTGATGGTGCTTTGCTGATGACACTGTCAGTGATTTATTTAGAATTCAAGGCGCAGTTAACCAGCATGGCTGACCCAGCATTCTGCAGAAAAAACCCAATCCCATCTGTTTTGCCCTTATTGGGCCTATCATTTGTTTTTCAACAGACATGACCCCAAACACACCTCCAGACTGTGTAAGGGCTATTTGACCAAGAAGGAGCGTGATGGAGTGCTGCATCAGATGACCTGGCCTCCACAATCACCCCAACTCAACCCAATTGAGATGGTTTGGGATGAGTTGGACCGCAGAGTGAAGGAAAAACAGCCAACAAGTGCTCAGCATATGCAGGAACTCCTTCAAGACTGTTGAAAAATAATGTCTCATGCAGCTGGTTGAGAGAATGCCAAGAGTGTGCAAAGCTGTCATCAAGGCAAAGGGTAGCTACTTTGAAGAATCTAAAATATATTTTGATTTGTTTAACACTTTTTTGGTTACTACATGATTCCATATGTGCTATTTCATAGTTGTGATGTCTTATTAACTACTATTCTACAATGTAGAAAATAGTTAAAATAAAGAAAAACCCTTGAATGAGTAGCTGTGTCCAAACACAGCAAAATGATCTGTTTCTCTGGTTTTACTATTTATAGGTATGTGTTTGGGTAAAATGAAAATTTTTGTTTCATTCTATGAACTACTGACAACATTTTGCCCAAATTGCAGATTAAAATATTGTTATTTAGAGCATTTATTTGGTCTGGTCAAAAATATGCAGTGTTGTCAGACCTCACAGCTTTCATGTGTCTTGGTAAGCTCTCCACCAGTCTTTCACATTGATGTTGGGTGAATATGCCACTCCTGGCACAAAAATTCAAGCAGCTCAGCTTTGTTTGATGGCTTGTGACCATCCACAATATGTGATTCTCCAGGAGTGGCATAAAGTCACCCAACATCAATGTGAAAGTCTGGTGGAGAGCATGCCAAGACACGTGACAGCTGTGATTGAAAATCAGGGTTATTCCACCAAATATTGATTTCTGAACACTTCCTAAATTAAATCATTAGTATTGTGTTGTTTAAAAAGGAATATGAACTCATTTTCTTTGCATTATTCAAGGTCTGACAACACTGCATCTTTTTTGTTATTTGGTCATTTTCTGAAAATAAATGCGCTAAATGGCTAAATGTATATTTGGGAGAAATGTTGTCAGTAGTTTAGAGAATAAAACAAACATTTTCATTTTACCCGAACACATACCAATAAATAGTCAAACCAGAGAATCTGATAATTTTGCAGTGATCTTAATTTTTTCCAGAGCTGATTACACACACAAGCTGTGCATTTGCACGTGTTGTAATGGGTTTGTGTGCACGTGTTTGTCTCTGTGTGTGTACGTTTATGTAGTATGTAAATGTGTGTGTGTCTGCCAGTGTTCTCCATCTCACCATGGCGCTGATGGTCTCATCCCAGTCAGGTCTCTCTCGGGGGTAGACTAGGCAGGTCAGCTCAGGCACTATGTCATCCTCCTCTGGGTGACGCCCTGGCCTCAGGCCGCTAGAGCAGAGTGAGAGGGAGGGAGGGTGAGGGAATTTGAATTTCAATTAAATTTATTGGCTCAATATTAGAGAACGAGAGAGAAGGAGCGAGAGACTTTCTGCTCTTATCGCATTAGCAAAAACACTTTCTGTGATAAGAACCCCACCAGTCCTCCCAGGCAAGTCTTCAGATTAAAAACATACACACCCACACCAGGGTGCCTTAGAAGTTGTGGCTTCCATATTGAGTTGACAATACATGACCATATAATATCAGTGTATGAGTGTCAGTTATAAGGCACCCTGGAGGTTGGCACTTTGATCAGGGTGTGTTAATGGATGCGCCATTTACATTAGAGGAGATGTCATAACCCATCAGTGGGCACTGAGAATGAAACTCACATGCACAGCGTGTGAAAGACACATCAGAGTTAGGGCGTAACACTGCTCAGGGGTCTGGGGCAAGTAAAACTAATTGCAGGACAAGCGGATTTTAGATATAGGTAATTTTCTATGTTTTTAATCGCGCAAAAAAAAAATCTAACAATAAGGCTACTTTGATCAGAATGACGAAGGTGCAAAAATATGGAGGAATTCAGATATGACCTCATTGTTTAAGTACTACCTACAAAGATTTTAAACTACGGTTCAATATGCCAATGAATCAGCACAATATACTTTTTTGTTTTTCCAAATTGCCGCAGTCTTGGAGCTAGAATAAGGATCACATTTACTGTGCTAATGCAGATACATACAAAATAAAGTTAATGAAAAGCACTATTACACAGCTAACTTAGCAAATGGAGGCATTTGTGGTAAGTACATGGGGGCCACCATCTTTATGCATGTCCGCTATTGGATCAAAGTGTCCTCCAGATGAGATGTGTTGCACACTGTCCTCCCACTTGCCCAGTGTTTTGACAGATCAAGTGTGCAGACATGTGCACAGCCTTGCACAAATGTTTCCCCCTGGCACATTTTCTGGCAAGCACTTGCATTGCCTTAATTGTTGTTTTCCTTACAAATAATAACTTCACATGTGTGCGTTCCTATTAAAGTAAGTGCCTTATTTTCTGTATGTATGTATGTAGCATAATGTATTTACAGTTTTATTCACATGGTGACAATACAAAATACTTTAAGGTTGTACCAATTGCGATGAGCTAATCCTAAGATATTTGTCAGCTATATGTGGCGCCGTGTTTGTTAACATTATACTACGCATTCTGGGTGTCACGTGAACGTCTATTGAAGGGAAGGAATGGTTGACTCATCTTTCGAGTAAACTTCTGGAAGTGTGAATGATCGTAGATGAGACACCCCCTTCAACATGCATACTGAAAACAGATCAAACTCATCTCGTCTCCTCTTCTGATCTTTGGTTGACGAGAAAAAACTAATGTCTTGGCGCACACAAACTACACAACGTCGGATTACTTCTGACATTTAGAAAGTGTTTTACTCAATTATTTAGATAAAATAGTGAGCTCACCTGTGATGTGATGAATTGCAAATAGTAATTGCTATTAGCAAATTCATTTTGTGGTTTCTGTCAGCAAAGAGTGACCTAAATATGACTGCTTGAGTTATGTCAATCTTTCCTCAGTTAGCGCTACGACTAATGTAGCCTACATTTTCCGGTTTGGAAGATTGTGTTTTGCAGTCGCTACTTCTGTGAATATCTGAACATTGCATCCAAAAATAAGCTGGTAACATTCAGGGCATAACTTTGTAAGGACTATGTTAGCGCAAAATGTTTGTGAAAAAAACAGTGTTGCCAGATCAAACGCTAACTGTTGCATCAATCGAAATTGGACGTTCTAAATCAGCACTCTAATCACAGCGTACACTGCAGGGACTACTGTAGAATGATCCCATCTGTTTGTTGGTACGTGTCAAGGGGTTAAGCGGAGAAACCGATTCCAGGGAAGTGATCTCCAACATCAAACAACAGGGCGACAACATCAGTCACTCTAACCACGTCCACCAATCTGGTCTAGAGGTCAACCGTGACTTTTCAACGCCGATACTGATTATTGGAGGACCCAAAAAAAAGCCGATACCGATTACATGGGACATTTACATTACATTTAAGTCATTTAGCAGACGCTCTTATCCAGAGCGACTTACAAATTGGTGCATTCACCTTATGACATCAGATTTTTATACAATTTTTATACATATATATTTGTAATAATGACAATTACAACAATACTGAATGAACACTTATTTTTACTTAATATAATACATCAATAAAATCAATTTATACTCAAATAATTAAACATGTTCAATTTTGTTTAAATAATGCAAAAACACAGTGCTGGAGAAAGTAAAAGTGCAATATGTGCCAGGTAAAAAATCTAACGTTTAACTTCCTTGCTCAGAACATGAGAACACATGAAAGCTGGTGGTTCATTTTAACAGTCTTCAATATTCCCAGTTAAGAAGTTTTAGGTTATAGTTAGAGGAATATTTCTCTCTATACCATTTGTATTTCATATACCTTTGACGATTGGATGTTCTAATAGGCACTATAGTATTGCCAGCCTGATCTTGGGAGTTGATAGGCTTGAAGTCGAACAGCGCTGTGCTTCAAGCATTGCTAAGAGCTGCTGGCAAATGCAGGAAAGTGCTGTTTGAATAAATGCTTACGAGCCTGCTGCTATCCACCACTGCTCAGTCAGACTGCTCTCTCAAATCATAGACTTAATTATAATATAATAAAAACACAGAAATATGAGCCTTTGATCAATAATATGATCAAATACGGAAACTATCACTTAGAAAACAAAATGTTTATTCTTTGCAAATTAATTACGGTCTTGGTTAGGAAGAAATGGTCTTCACACAGTTAGCAACGAGCCAGGCGGCCCAAACTGCTGCATATACCCTGACACTGCTTACACAGAACGCAAGAGAAGTGACACCATTTCCCTTGCTAATATTGCCTGCTAACACAAATGTCTTTTAACCAAGTATGCAGGTGTAAAAAAAGATATACTTCTGTGTATTGACTTTATGAAAGGCATTGAGGTTCATGGTTAGGTACATTAGTGCAACAACAGTGTTTTTTTTGCAAATGTGCTTGCTAAATCATCACCCGTTTGGCGAAGTAGGCTGTGATTTGATGATAAATTAACAGGCACCGCATTGATTATTTGCAACGCAGGAAAAGCTAGTTAAACTAGTAATATCATCAACCATGTGTAGTTAACTAGTGATTATGTGAAGATTGATTGTTTTTTATAAGATAAGTTTAAATACTAATGAGCAACTTATCTTGGCTCATTGCTGCACTCGTGATACTGGTGGTCAAGCCTGCCACGTAGTCTCCTCGTGGAATGCCTTTGGCCATAATCTGTGTCCAAAAATGCTGATTACCAATTGTTATGACAACTTGAAATCGGCCCTGCCGATTAATCGGGGTACCTAGAGTCTGGTCCTCCTTCAGCTGGCAGACCGTGCCCTCTGTCCCCAATAGAGGACCGCCTTACTGCGGGATTTCCGCGATTTCAGACCACCGAGCCAACGGAGGCCCTCGTTGCCCTTTGCAAAAAAAAATATCTTCTAGGCAGCCACCTCTTTCTACACAACGGCACTCCTCGCTGCCTCGTGTATAAACAAGCAACCTAGAAAAAAATCCCAAAATAGCTTATATTGTAGCCTGAGAAACAAGGTTCCAGAAATGGACAAATTACCAACATCAGAAAACATTCAGTCTGGCCATCTCTGAAACACACTTAGATAATTCCTTTGATGATGCAGTAGTAGCTAAACATGGTTTTAGCATAAACAGGAAAGGCTGAGAGAAGATCAAATTAAAGTTCATTTGTCACGTGCGCCAAATACAACAGGTGTAGACCTTACAGTGACATGCTTACTTACAGGCCCTTACCAACAGTTAGATTTTTTTAAGTAAAAAAAAAGGTATTAGGTGAACAACAGAAGAAATAAAAACAACAGTAAAAAGACAGTAAAAAAATAACAGTACAATGGCTATATACAGTAGCAAGGCACCGGTTAGTCGGGCTAATTGAGGTAGTATGTACATGTAAGTATGGTTAAAGTGACTATGCATACATGATAAACAGAGAGTATCAGTAAGGTAAAAGAGGGGTTGGCGGGTGGCGGGACACAATGCAGATAGTCTGGGTAGCCAATGTGCCGGCGCACCGGTTAGTCAAAAAAAAAAAGTCTATATACAAATAAAGTCTATGTGCAAATGGTGTGAGGATGTAAGGCAATAAATAGGCCATAGTAGCGAAGTAATTACAATTTAGCAAATTAACACTGGAGTGATAGATGATCGGATAGTGATGTGCAAGTGATGTCCAAAAGAGCAGAAACATAAATAAAAACTATGGGGATGAGGTAGGTAGATTGGGTGGGCTATTTACAGATGGGCTATGTACAGCTGCAGCGATCGTTTAGCTGCTAAGAAAGACTATGTTTAAAGTTACTGAGGGAGATATGAGTCTCCAGCTTCAGCAATTTTTGCAATTCATTCCAGTCAGTGGCAGCAGAGAACTGGAAGGAAAGGCAGCCAAAGGGGGTGTTGGCTTTGGGGATGACCAGTGAGATATACCTGCTGGAGCGTGTGCTACGGGTGGGTATGGTTATCGTGACCAGCGAGCTGAGAAAAGGCGGAGCTATACCTAGCAAAGACTTATAGATGACCCGGAGCCAGTGGGTCTGGCGACTAATATGTAGCGAGGGCCAGCCAAATTGAGGACACAGGTAGCAGTGGTGGGTGGTATAAGGGGCTTTGGTGACAAAACGAATGGCATTGGGATAGACTGCATCCAGTTTGCAGAGTAGAGTGTTGGAAGCTATTTTGTAAATGACATCGCCAAAGTCGAGGATCGGTAGGATAGTCAGTTTTTACGAGGGTATGTTTGGCGGCGTGAGTGAAGGAGGCCTTGTTGCGAAATAGGAAGCCAATTCTAGATTGAATTTTGGATTGGAGATATTTAATATGAGTCTGAAGAAGAGTTTACAGTGTGGCCAGACACCTAGGTATTTGTAGTTGTCAACATATTCTAAGTCAGAACCGTCCAGAGTAGTGATGCTAGTCGGGCGGGCGGGTGCAGGCAACGAACGGTTGAAAAGCATGCATTTGGTTTTTACTAGCGTTGAAGAGCAGTTGGAGGCCACAAAAGGAGTGTTGTATGGCATTGAAGCTCGTTTGGAGGTTAGTTAACACAGTGTCCACAGAATGGTGTCGTCTGCGTAGAGGTGGATCAGAGAATCACCCGCAGCAAGAGCGACATTGTTGATATATACAGAGAAAAGATTAGGCCCAAGAATTGAACCCTGTTGTACCCACAGAGACTGCCAGACGTCCGGACAACAAGCCCTCCGATTTGACACACTGAACTCTGTCTGAGAAGAAGTTGGTGAACCAGGCGAGGCAGTCTGAGAAACCAAGACTGTTGAGTCTGCTGATAAGAACACGGTGATTGACAGAGTCGAAAGCCTTGGTGTCACGTAGAGTAGGCCAGAAGGCTAAACTGGATAACCTAACCTCTATCAAAATAAAAAGATGGCGGAACCGCAAAAGTTCTTCTGTGCAAAGGTGTTTATTTACAAGTGATTCCGGAACAAAAAAACAACAGTACTGCCATCAACGTCTACCTTATGGGACAGCTTAAAAACAATGCTGCCCCATCCACAGCTCAATCCAAAACAAAAAACCTCCCCATGACTGAAAGAGAGGCTCCTTTTGTAGGGCTAGCCCCTCCCCTCAGAACAATTAACCCTAATTAATTAATCAATTAACAAAACAAACCTACATTTTCCATGAACTACACATACTAAAGGATATACATTGCAACACGGTTTTAAACAATATCACAACATAACATTTACAACATTACATCACTACTGACAATATCTTTCAATAAGCCCATATGCATTACTGAGCCATTTGGGACAGGCACTATAAAGCCAACCCAATTCCCTTAGCTCGGGTTCTTTTCCAGCATACCCGGAAGCTACAGAGATGGAGAGAGAGGAACAGAACAAACAAACAATGTGCTCATCCACAACATTGATAAGTAAAATAATTATTGTATCTCTCAAATATGAACACTGACAGGTGTGAAATGCATGCACCAAGACAGAAGTTAATTTGTGTGTCGACCCACATTGTTAACTTATCTTATAATGGCGCAGGGAGGAGTGAAGAATATGTGTGTGCGTTAAAGAACCAAATGCTGCCCGCGGCCAGTGACGGACTTCTACGTCACACTTGGCCAGGTCGATGAAGACGGCTGCACAGTACTGTCTTTTATCGATGGCGGTTATGATGGCGGTTATGATATCGTTTAGTACCTTGAGCGTGGCTGAGGTGCACCTGTGACCAGCTCGAAAACTGAATTGCACAGCGGAGAAGGTACGGTGGGATTTGAAATGGTCAGTGATCTGTTTATTAATTTGGCTTTCAAAGACTTTAGAAAGGCTGGGCAGGATGGATATAGGTCTGT
The DNA here is from genome assembly GCF_021184085.1 of Oncorhynchus gorbuscha. Taxonomy (NCBI): domain Eukaryota; kingdom Metazoa; phylum Chordata; class Actinopteri; order Salmoniformes; family Salmonidae; genus Oncorhynchus; species Oncorhynchus gorbuscha. Next base: position 86,907,228 of record NC_060174.1, read on the forward strand.
AACAGTTTGGGTCTAGAGTGTCACCCCCTTTGAAGAGGGGGATGACCGCGGCAGCTTTCCAATGTTTAGGGATCTCGGACGATATGAAAGAGAGGTTGAACAGACTGGTAATAGGGGTTGCAACAATGGCAGCGGATAATTTTAGAAAGAGAGGTCCAGATTGTCTAGCCCAGCTGATTTGTACGGGTCCAGGTTTTGCAGCTCTTTCAGAACATCTGCTATATGGATTTGGGTGAAGGAGAAGCTGGGGATGCTTGGGCAAGTAGCTGTGGGAGGTGAGGAGCCATTAGCCGGGGTAGCCAGGAGGAAAGCATGGCCAGCCGTGGAGAAAAACGTGTTGAAATTCTCGATTATTGTGGATTTATCGGTGGTGAGTGTTACCTAGCCTTAGTGCAGTGGGCAGCTGGGAGGAGGTGCTCTTATTCTCCATGGACTTTACAGTGTCCCAAATCTTTTTGGAGTTAGAGCTACAGGTTGCAAATTTCTGTTTGAAAAAGATAGCCTTTGCTTTCCTGACTGACTGTGTGTATTGGGTTCTGACTTCCCTGAAAAGTTGCATATCGCGGGAACTATTCGATGCTAGTGCAGTCTGCCACAGGATGTTTTTGTGCTGGTCGAGGGCAGTCAGGTCTGGAGTGAGCCAAGGGCTATATCTGTTCTTAGTTCTCACATTTTTGAAAGGGGCATGCTTATTTAAGATGAGGAAATTACTTTTAACGAACAACCAGGCGTCTTTGACTGACGGGATGAGGTCATTCTCCTCCCAGGATACCTTGGCCAGGTTGATTAGAAAGGCCCTCTCGCAGAAGTGTTTTAGGGAGCGTTTGACAGTGATGTTGGGTGGTCGTTTGACCGTAGACCCATAGCGGATGCAGGCAATGAGGCAGTGATCGCTGAGATGAGGCAGTGATCGCTAAAAACAGCAGAGGTGTATTTGGAGGGCAAGTTGGTCAGGATAATATCTATGAGGGTGCCCATGTTTACAGATTTATATGATAAACAGAGATCTAATGTCAGATGATGTGGAAGTAATATCAGGTTTATCGGCCTCACCTTCTCATAGGAAATTGCTATATACCACCAAGTGCTAAAAGTCAGTATTTGCACTGTGTGTGTAAAATTATCAGTAATGTATGTGATATCAACAGAGGTATATTTTCTGGGTGTCCAAAATATTGACTGGTTGTCATCAAGCTATCCACTCAAAGAGAAACTTCCAAGATGTCTGCAATTTGGTTCCGGTTTTCAGTCAACCTACCAGGGTATTTACGAATAGAAAAGTAACTAAATCATCCGGGTATATTGACCAGATCTTTACAAATGCTGCAGAAATCGGCTGTAAAGCAGTATCCACACCCGTCGAAGGTAGTTATCATAATATAATAGCCATACCTAGAAAGTCCAATGTCTGATCCTTCATATTCATGCATTTCGGACCAAATAATGAAAGACAAGCACTGTAGTTTTGAGTTCCACAAAGTTGGTGTGGTGGAAAGGGGCCAGGGTTTCGGTCTAGAAGCATGGTTTCTACTGCTCCTACAGTTTGCTTCAGTACTGATATTTAACTGATGCCCGGCCCAGAAAGACCATTTCCATTGACGGCCTCAAAGAGGAGTCAGATTTGAAAATTCCTAATAAGACACTTTAGTCAGCACCTTTGCGCACAAAACATCCATTGAATTATTCAAATAATTGTCACAGAGGCAGATTTTTTGTTCCCATCACACTCATACGAAGATACTAACATTTTATATTCATCCAATGTCTCGTGTTTTTGGATGACATGATGATTTCGTCACTGCTCCCTGTGCTGAGTGCTAATATGCATGTGGTGTTGGTCCATATAAACTGGATGGCAACCCAGATAAATGGAGATTTTTCACACTATTTCATCCTTCCACAAGATATAGTCAAGTCGGCTGGTCTATGGTTCTATTGGTTCGGTTGTCATAGACGTGACCCAGTTGTTCAGTCTTTTTGTTCTGTATGTATGGACACGACCTAGTCGTTAGTTCTAAATGTTCTATTACCAATGTTCTTATCCCTTGCTTGCTAGCTAGCCAGCTACGGCTACTTTACACAGTCACGTCAAAGTGCAGCCTGAATAACAACAGTAGCAACATTTGCATTTGTTAAGCAGTTTTCAAGTGGCTCATCCATAACAATGAGCTAATGAGGCGCGTTTTCATCTGGAATAGAAAATGTGCTCTCTCGTAAGGACATTGCTGTTCAGAGAAGCTAGCCAACAACACATCTAACTTTTCAAACTGAAGCTGGAAAGACTGCAAACTAGATGCACTTTGTTTCGTTTTACCTTTTTTCAATTGAAAATGTCTTTGTATATATCCATAAAAATTATGCTGCCCGCCTTTCTGTCTTGTCCCGACAACCGACAAGCTCATTATTATGAGACAACAGGAGATCGTATTTGAATATTGAAACAATGTTGCAAATGTCAGAGAAACAGACAGCAAGGTTTATACAAATCTACATTGTTGAAAACTAAATGTTAGTCTAAAAGAAATGTAAGATCATGTCTAAATGCTTTTTACAGTGGAGATATAGTTTTTAAAATGCCTGACAGGGTTGATGAGACATTTGATTGCGCAGTCAGATGGAACAGAGTATATAGGCATTTTAACGTCATAGATTAAGCTGGTGGTAACTTGTGGAATAGACACTGGCTGGAATGCAGTTTTAACCAATCAGCATTAGACCCACCCGTTGTATAAAGAATAATTAAACCACAACAAATTCCATTTACATCTACAGGCCTTCTAGAAGTTTGACTTCTGAATGACTTTTGGACCAATTTAGTGTATGAGGTGAAAACACAGTCAATAAATTCCGATGTCTTGGCCTGCTGCCTGGTGCTAAAAATACATTACTGTCTATCCTCCTACACCATCACACACAAAACTGCTGATCCTGTTTCTGTAAACTGAAGGTAGGCCAACCAATTTCTCTGGGAAAGAGAAACAAGCACAAGTCCACCTCGCCTTACCTACCCCATGCCACCGCTTGACCTCAAACACACGCAAAACCGACACGAGGGAGAGAGCTAGAGAGGAAGAGAGAGGCCCTGGGAGCAGCAAGCTCTATATAATCATCAAGAACTTGATTGGTTGAGTCAGGTGTTAGTGATGGGCTGGAACAAAAATGCACATTGACGGTGTTCTCCAACAATGTATTGGTAAAATCACAACAAGGATGACAACGCCATAAAGGATATCATAGAATACGCCCAGTATGATGCTCGTGGGGCTGTGTCATAGCAGTGCCTCCATTGTCTTGTGACACACACACACACACACACACACACACACACACACACACACACACACACACACACACACACACACACACACACACACACACACACTCCAAGGAGGTTGTTAAATCAGTCGGGCCAATAAAAGGGGTTAGAAAATGCTTCATGAATCATGCAAACATCTCCAAGGAAGTGGGCCCAGAAGGTCATTAACAGTGTTGATTACAAACCCAGGGCCGGGCCGGGGAGAGACCGAGAAGGGCCAGGGAGGGAAAGCGAGGGACAGAGAAAGGAGACACAGGAAACTGTCCAGAGACAGATTGAGAAGAGAGTCACGATTGGTTCAACCTGAGAAGAGGCACATATGCTAAATTGAAATTATTTTGCCTCTATGGCCTATTTATTGCATTACCTCCCTAATTTTCTACATTTGCGCGCAACATACATAGATTTTTTTGATTGTGGATTGTGTTATTGACTGTACGTTTGTTTATGTAGAACTCTGTTGTTTTTGTTGCACTGCTTTGCTTTACCTTGGCCAGGTCGCGGTTGTAAATGAAAACTTGTTCTCAACTGTCCTACCTGGTTAAATTAAAAAAATATTTAAAAAACACAAGCAAACGTGCACCCCCATCCCTGCATACACACAGGCACACACTCAACAAAGTCTCTAGTTGCTCTCAGGGGGATGCGATCTTCATAACATTTCACTACCTTGAGTCAGAATATTGTCACAACATGTAATGATCAAATGCATCTGGACCAAATCAAGTGAACCAAATGGCCTCAACCTCAGAAAGCCAGAAGGCTAGGAGATGGGAGGAGGAACCACCCGAGTAGAAGTGAGTGGTGGTGCTTTGCTGGACTGCAGCTATAGGGGGATGAAGAGCTGAAAGTTTGCTCTGACTGGGATGTCACACATCTAGTAAACAGGTCATGTTGTTGTGATTTACAGCAGTGTTTCTCAAACTCCCATCAATGGACTGGCGCCAGTCCATGAGATGTTGCTGGCCGGTACCTGAGATTAGTGTAATTCAATTTAGTCAGGTCTAGTGATAGGGGAACCGCTTACATTAAAACTAAGTAGGAAAAACGCTTGACAGTACCCGGTTCAATGAAAAACACTGATCTAAAGCTAGAGCCACCAAAACAACTCAGAGTGTAGAGTTGAGTACACAGACTTCGGGCCCTATAAAATCTGTTTAATTATTTTCCCAAATTCTGTTCGATCCTTTTTTTCCCAAGTTTCTGTTGTTTCCTCCTGTTAAATCAGATTTTCCTTCCCACGCTTTAATAGAAAAACAATGAAAGTGTATCTTCTAAGTACACAACAATGCTTAAACCACATCAGGAGACAATTTTTGAGGTCTGGAAAATATTTGAGAAATTGTTTTTTTTGTAGTTGTCGTTAACCTTTAATTCTAGTGTGCACCTAGCAAGAGGCTGTTGTTTAGCTGAATATTTTAAGGCACGTGATGGTAGTTTGCAAAGCAAAAACCTGCTGAATTGATGCAAATAATCATGATATCATTCTGGTAGGCAAGCATAGGCTACTTTATAGAGGACATTTATTTGAGAAGGTTTTTGTGAAAGATTTTAAATCTACCAGAATACCTTAAATTAGCATAATCGCTAACGGCTACGCACCTCACATACATAGGGCTGGACAATGTGGCCAAAATATCAGATCACGGTATACAACATTTAAAAAAATAACTTTCAATTATATTTTGTTTTTGAATAATAAATGTTCCAAATTTGCTTTGAGTAGTGTGTGTCAGTACCAGTCAAAAGTTTTAGAACACCTGCTCATTCAAGTTTTTTATTTGTACCACTTTCTACGTTGTAGAATAATAGTGAGGACATCAAAACTATGAAATAACACATACGGAATCATGTAACCCAAAAACTGTTAAACAAGTCAAAATATATTTTATATTTGAGATTCTTAATTGCCTTGATGAGAGCTTTGCACACTCTTAGCACTCTATCAACCAGCTTCATCAGGTAGTCACCTGGAATGTATTTCAAATAACAGGTGTGCCTTGTTAAAAGTTCATTTGTGGAATTTCTTTCCTTCTAAATCCATTTGAGCCAATCAGTTGTGTTGGGGTGGTATACAGAAGACCAAGTCCAGATTTATGCAAGAACAGCTGAAATATGCAAAGAGAAATGATAGTCCATCATTACTTTAAGACGTGAAGGTCAGTCAATCTGAAAATGCAAAGTGAAAACAGCATTGTTGTATGTGCTGCATTTACCATGCAGACTGAACACAATTGTCTCATGGTTGAGGAACAAAAAATGTGCTCCTTGAGTGACAGGGGCGGGTCTTGGTCTGTGGCGGGTCTATATCGCCCAGCCCTACACAGAAAATTATTGTTGCCTCGGTTTATGCCTTATGATAGACTTCTGCACATGTATAAATTGGAACTGCTGAATCCTATTTTAATGTCTGTATTCCGTTATTCCGTCTGTGCTCTCGGCATCGCAGATTTATATAGGGCCCTAAAGACTCCACAGACCTTCTTACATCAGAGACATCAGTCAGGAAGTTAAAGCTTGGTCGCAAATGGGGCTTCCAAATGAACAATGGCCACTCCAATACCTTGACTTTGTTGTCCTTAAGCCATTTTGCCACAACTTTGGAAGTATGCTTGGGGTCATTGTCCATTTGGACCCATTTGCGACCAAGCTTTAACTTTCTGACTGATGTCTTGAGATGTTGCTTCAATAGATCTACATAATTTCCCTTCCTCATGATGCCATCCATTTTGTGAAGAGCACCAGTCCCTCCTGCAGCAAAGCATCCCCACAACATGATGCTGCCACCCCTGTGCTTCACGGTTGGGATGGTGTTCTTTGGCTTGCAAGCCTCCCCCTTTTTCCTCCAAACATAACGATGGTCATTATGGCAAAACAGTTCTATTTTTGTTTCATCAGACCAGAGGACATTTCTCCAAAAAGTACAATCTTTGTCCCCATGTGCAGTTGCAAACCATAGTCTGGCTTTTTTTAATGGCGGTTTTGGAGCAGTAGCTTCTTCCTTGCTGAGCGGCCTTTCAGGTTATGTCGATATACTTGTTTTACTGTAGATAGAAACTTTTATACCCATTTCCTCCAGCATCTTCACAACGTCCTTTGCTGTTGTTGTGGGATTGATTTGCACTTTTCGCACCAAAGTATGTTTATCTCTAGGAGAACTCTACAAAGAGAGACTACTACACCAATCGGAATTTGACAATCTTTCCTCCTTCCAAAGTATGTTCATCTCTAGGAGAACTCTACAAAGAGAGACTACTACACCAATCGGAATTTGACAATCTTTCCACCAAACAAAAGGAGCAGCTTTTGTTTAAATCGAGGCAAAAATTCTATGAACACAGAGAGAAAGCTGGCAAGTTGGTCTCACCAGCGTCGACAATCCGCTACTAGCAGCACCATACCTGAAATCTGTGTTGCAGTTGATTTAACTTCTACCAATCCCAAAGAAATCAACAATCAATTGAAGCAATTATTTTCTGCTCTTTACTCGTCAGAGGCTCTTTCTGACATCTTGTATGCATGCATTTCTAGACAATCTGGATATCCCCTGCTCAATTCAGATGAGCAAACCAACATGGAGTCTCAATAAGTGATGAGGCTACTCTGGCAACCCAGTTCATGCAGAGCAGTAAAGCCCCTGGGACTGATGACTTCCCTATTGAATTTTATTGTGCCTTCTCCTCTAAATTATCCCCTAGCCTCAGCTCAATGTACAATGAAATCCGTTCTAGTCAGATACTACCACAGACACTTACCCAGGCGACAATTACGGTTTTGCTTAAAAAATACAAGAATCACCTAGACTGTGGCTCATACCACCCTATAAGCCTTTTGGGCTGTGATTATAAAATTCTCACTAAGGTCTTCTCGTGCCGTTTAGAGACAGTGATGCATAATATAATTAACTCTTGACCAAATCAGATATCTCTCAGGTAGGCAATCTTTCTATAATATGCGCCGGCTATTTAATGTGATGTTCTTTATCCTCTACAGCCAGAGGTTGTCATCTCTCTTGATGCTGAAAAGGCTTTCAACCGAGTTGAGTGGAAATATCTCATTTACAGTATTAGAGAAATTTGGGTTTGGCCCGTCATTCCTTTCCTGGATTAAGATTTTGTACTGGCTTCTGTTCACACCAACATAGTTACTTCCAGCTACTTCCCTCTGTACAGCGGGGCCAGGCAGGGTTGCGGTTTCCCCCCTTTCCTATTTGATATGGCTATTGAGACTCTTGCTATTGCCCTGTGGGCGAAGGAGAGGATTAAGGGAATATTAAGGGTCAACATAACTCACAAGGTGTCCTTATATGCAGACAATCTTTTATACATCTCTAACCCTGTGGAGCCTATACCCTCTCACTTGGACATGCTACAAGGTTTTGGGACATCCTCTGGTTATAAGTTAAACCTAACAAAAAGTGCGCTCCTCCCCATTAATTAGTTAGCAGAAGGAATTGGGTATGACAATTTCCCATTTCAGGTGGAACATCAGGTCTTAAAGGCCACACGCTCATTTAAGGCTCTGTTTAAACATAACTTCAAAACAGTCCTGTAGCGCACTAAGCAGGATTTCATAAGGTCGCATTTATTCTGTTAAGATGACTGTACTACCTAGGTTTTTGTACTTATTCCAAATTATTCAAATTTTTCTGCCGAAGTCTATGTTCAAACAACTGGACAGCTACATTTCCAACTTCATTTGGAATAAGTCAAATCCACAAATGAGAAAGGTGGGCTGGGCCTTCCCATTATTTTTTTACACTACTAAATGTGTTTAGAGATATTTGCTGGTTTCTTCATTTGAAAACAAGGATGGCCCAACTTGGGCCATCATGGAGTTACAGTCAAGCCTTCCAACTTCTCCGGTCTCTCTCCTGTGCTCTCCAATGTCCATGCAGCTTGGCACCCATGTTTTGAACTTCATTGTTAAGAGCTCCCTTAAAATCTGATCCCAATTCCTAAAACACTTTAGCCTTTAACACGCAAGTGTCTTCTATCCATTAACATATAAATCATCTCTTCCCAGCCACAGATTGACACAGCATTCCAGTTCTGGCATGGGAATGGTCTGGTGTTTTTTTGTGACCGATTTGTTGAAAACACATTTGTCTCAGTCCATAATATTCCCTATACCCACTTTAGATACCTGCAAATTTGCAGCTTTGACAAAAGACATTTCCCTTAATTTCCACTCGAGAAAACTAAGTGTCCAGTCGAGAGGTGCTTAGATCTTAACCCTTATCTGAAGGGCACAAATCAAATCAAATGTATTTATATAGCCCTTCGTACATCAGCTGATTTCTCAAAGTGCTGTACAGAAACCCAGCCTAAAATCCCAAACAGCAAGCAATGCAGGTGTAGAAGCACAATCTCCAGATTATATGACATAATACAGAATATTAATCCACCTTCCTTTGCAAATACAAAATCAGCATGGTAGGCAAGAGAAAGGTGGCGAGATACCCAATGATATATGGCAATAAAGCATTGAACGTATCCATACATTATTTTGCATAAGGCATGAGCTTATTCAGTTTAAGGTTTTTGCACAGTCTCCATTTCTCAAATGACAGATTTGCAAAAATATACTCAAATGTTGACCAAGTGCTTGAGATGCCACCAGAGTCCAGCGACTGTGGGACAAATGTTTTGGTCATGCCAATCTTTGAGTGTCCTCTGGGACCCCATTTTTGAGGCACACTCACATATGTGTAATACAACTGTTAGCCCCAACCCAGTCACTGCCATTTTTGGGGTACTTCCCCTAGATCAGAATGCTACCATTCATCAGGCAAATGCAAAATGCCTTGCTGCTAGCTCGCTGCCTTGTCCTCTTTCACTGGAAGTCTGCAAAGCCTCCTTCCTTTATGCAGTGGGTTATGGAGGTGATGTCATCTCTGCCTCGGGAGAAGGTTATGTACACTGTGCATGGGTCCCGACAAAAGTTTGATTTAGGCTCTCCATGTATTAATGGGAACCAGGTTGTCTTTTACTTAGTGTAACTTGCATAGTTTCGGTAGAACATGTCTGTTCTACTGGTGCTGATAAGAATTTTGAAAGAAACAAAAACAATGGAGGAAAAAAAAGTTCACTGTTTCTGATTTTCTTTCCTATTTAACTTACTTTTAATAGATACCTTGGTGGATGGATGGTTTAGAGGGAAGGAGTGAAGGGTATGATGGATGGATGGATGGATGTACTGTTTTTGTTGTTATATGTGAAAATCTATAAATAAAGTGACAAAAAAAAGGAGAAAAATAAGAAGTGGAATAGAGAGGGACAGAGATGGTATGGAGAAAGACCATAAGAGCAGGTCCTAAGCAGAAAGGTGGAGGTGTGTGTATGTGCCTGAGAGCACAGTGGGATAGAGAGAACCTTACTGCTTTCTTCCCTAGGGGAAGAATATCAATATATGCAAGAGCCCTAGACAACACTATGATGTAGATGAAATTTACTGTCAGTCTCTCTCACTGAATGAGAACACAATCCTGCTCTGCCTACCTCTCCTCTCTTCTATGTTGCAATGTTGGGCAAATATCTAATGTATGCTAAGCTGCTGCTGCCATGGCAACCCCTGCACAGGCATACAGGATTTGGACTCAACACAGAGAGAGAGTGTAGTGGGGCTGAATGTGCTGCTAGACTGTAATCCTCAGAAAGGGGACAATTCCAGTAGACCGCCTTGTTAGAGCCAAATTCCCGTACTGTCAGTCTCACTATAAATGTTTATGATTTGGCGAACAATAATGCAGGCACTAGGGATGGAAGTGTGAGCCTGCAGGTCTGGTAGAGGAGATGAGATGTTTGAGTACGTCTGTTGTGTATGTTTGTATTTGGTGCGTAACTCACATTGTTGCGTTACAGCCTGAATTAAAAAAATTATTGAAAAAAAAAATCATTTAAAATAAAATACAGAAATATCTATTCACACCCCCGAGTCAATACATGTTAGAATCACCTTACAGCTGTGAGTCTTTCTGGGTAAGTGTA